>NC_058081.1:676096847-676402775 GCF_014858855.1 Bufo gargarizans
TCTTTTTGCGCAGAAATAGGCCAGTAAACGCTTTTAGTGCAAAGAACTGAAAAAGTGAGCTGCGTATATATTTCTCTTTCTGTCCTAAAAAAGGGTCGGTAAACGTTTTTAGTGCAAGTAACAGAAAAAGTGAACTACATATATATATTTCTCATTTTTTACTGAAATAGGCCAGTAAACACATTTAGTGCAAATAATTGGAAAAGAGAACTGCGTATATATTTCTCTTTTTGCACTGAAATAGGCCAATAAACACTATCACCACATATAACTGTAAAAGTGAAATGCGTATATATATATATATTTTTTTTACTGAAATAGGCCAGTAAAAGCTTTCACCACAAATAACTGCAACAGTGAAGTGAGTATATATTTTTCAACATAGCACTTGCACCCCAATAACAAGAACAAATTGCTGGAATGAGAGAGCTGTATAATGGCTATTTGGATCTCCAAATAATCTTTTCCTGCACTTGTAAATCACTTTTCTAGCACTGTCCCAGTGCTTTATGTCGTCTCTCCCTGCACTAAGATGCTGTGAAAGGATTCCTCCCTTTTCTTTTCTCTGCACTTTTAAATAGTTTTTTCCTTTTTTTTTTTCAATGAGGTTTTTACTATTGCTTGTCTGTCCCTGCACTCAGAACGCTGGAAAATGTCTAAATCTAAGATGGCTGCCGTACTTATAGGGCTGTGACATCACAGGGATGGCTGGCTGCTGATTGGCTGCATGCATTTCAGTCTGAGTAATCCCGCCTTCCCAGACTTCCTTTCTCCGTGTCCTCACACGTGCAGCAGCCATTTTAGGAAAAATGTGGTTAGTTACCATGAAGCACAAGGAAATTCACATTTGTTACGAATACATTTTTCCTGAAATTCGTATCGAATTCCACTTTGGCAGCTTCAATTCGCTCATCTCTAATTATATTACTAGCAGAAGGACCCGTTTTTGCACGGGTATATTTCATCTTTTCATTTAATGTTTGTGTATGTCATTAAAAGATATCAACAGTATCCACTATAACAGTGACATCTACAGTACCCCGCCCCTTTAACAGTGACCTCCACACCGGCCTGCCCCCTTAACAGTAACATTCACAGCACCCTCCCCTTTAACCGTGACCTCCACAGCAGCCACTACTTTATTAGTGACCTCCACAGTACCCCGTCTCGTTAACAGTGATTTCCACAACAAAATTGCCCCCTTAATAGTGGCCTCTACAGAGCTCTGTTCCCTTAAAATTTGACCTCCACAATACCCTGCTCCCTTAACAGCACCCCACCCCTTAACACTGACCTCCATAGTGGACCGTCCCATTTACTGTGACCTCCACTGTTCCCTGTCCCCTTAACAGAGACCTCTACAGTGCCCACCCCTTTAATAGTGACCTTCACAGCATTCCGCCCCCTTATCAGTGACCTCCACAGCAGCCTGCCCCATTAACAGTGACCTCAACAGCATCCCATCCCCTTAACAGTGACCTCCACAGCAGCCCTCCCCTTTAATAGTGACCTCCAGAATGTCCACCCCTTCATTAGTGACCTCCACATTACCCCATCTTCTTAACAGTGATTTCAGCAACACCCTGTCCCCTTAACAGTAGCCTCTACAGCTCTATGCCCTTAACACTGACCTCCATAGCATACCGTCCCCTTAACTGTGACCTCCACAGCAGCCTGCCCCTAGTGCAGCCAGAGATCCGGTTGGCTGAACAGTCCGGCTTTCAGACTCCCTGTCCTCTGTCCAGCACAGGGCCTGGATGTACACAGGGATGTTCTTTTGAACAACTCACTCTCAGACAGAAGTCACTCTCCCACCCCTGCAGCTGACAGAAGTTGATTTTTACCTTTATTTTTTCAATCCCCATTGGCTGCTGAGTGGAAGGGGTCCTGATTTAGCAGGACCTGGGGGCGGGGTTCTTAAGTTATTTCACCTCCACAGCACTCCGCTCCCTTAACAGTTCATCCACAGCACCCTGCCCCATTAAAGATGACTTATAGCAGTGAAGGAAAATGGCTGGGTTGTTATGGAAACCTGGTGTAAAACTGTGTAAATGTGGAGACCAAGGGCCTGCAGGCTTCTATTGGCTAATGCATTTTTTGGGAATATCTCACACAGAGATGTCCTTTTGAACAGCTCACCCCTACCCCTGCAGCTGACAGAAGTTGATTTTTACCTTCATTTTTTTCAATCCCTGTCGGCTGCGGAGTGGGAGGGTGTGTGGTCTAACCAGATGGGGGGCGTGGATTAGTGGGACCATGGGCTGGGTTTTTAAGTTGATATTTTGAGGGTGGCCTGAATGGCCACTCTACCTGCCTCTGCACTGTCACCTCCACAGCACTTAACAGTGCTCCCTTAACAGTGTCATCCACAGCGCCCTGCCCCTTTAAAGCTGACCTGCAGCAGTGAAGAAAAATAGCTGGGTTGTTATGGAAAGAGAGAGACTAAGGACCTACGAGTTTCTATTGGCTGATAAGGGACATGTGACCATGTGTATGGCAGTTGGGATTTGAAGAGAAAGACCTGCAGGCTTATGTTGGCTTATGTAGGTCATGTGATGTGCCATATTTGCATTTTTTGGGAATATCTAATGAACGGTACGTGCCAGAGAGCTGTGAACACCACAAGATTTATTTCCAGGTAGCAAGGTATGGGTATACTAAGTTTAGTTGAAATTGATGGTTGCGTTTTTGAGTGATCTCGGAACATACATGCATATATAGGTCCTTCTTTATATACAGGTGAAACTCGAAAAATATAATAAAAAAGGAGTTGCATTAATGGAGCTTAAAATTTGAATTTTGTAAAAAGGTTCAATAGTTTAGGCTCAAAGTGTCACACTCTAGTCAGCTAATTAATCCAGATCCCCTGAGCAAAGGGTACATTAAAATTGTGATTTGGGGGCTTCATAAGCTATAAATTATAACCTGTGATAACCACCTCCAGCCGTGCTAAATAAACGTTCAGACAATACACTGGCTGCAGGGCAGGCAAGCACCTCCAAGGCATAAAGGGCAAGCTCAGGCCATGTGCCCAATTTGGAGACCCAGAAGTTGAAGGGGGCAGACCCGTCATTCAGTACATGTAGGCGTGTGCTCACATACTGCTCCACCATGTTGCTAAAATGCTGCATCCTGCTAAGACGTTCCATATCAGCTGGTGGTGCTGGTTGTTGTGGCGTGCTGACAAAGCTTTTCCACATTTCGGCCATTCTAACCCTGCCTTCTGAGATGCTGGTGGTGCCCCAGCTGCATTGGCGACCTCTTCCTCAACCTCTGCCTTCGCCTTGTGCTTCCACTGTGCCCCCGCTGTCAGGTGGGAATGCTAACAGCAGTGCGTCTACAAGTGTGCGCTTGTACTTGTGCATTTTACGATCACGCTCCAGTGAGAGAATTAAGGACGGTATGTTGTCCTTGTAATGGGGATCCAGAAGCGTGACCACCCAGTAATCAGCAAAGTTATAATGTGGTCAACTCGGTGGTCATTGCGGAGACACTGCAGCATGTAATCGCTCATGTGTGCTAGACTGGGAGGTGTATCGTCTGTGTCCTCTGTATCCCCCCATCCATGCACCAGTGATGGTCATGAGCTGGTTTGGGTGCAAACCTGCTGTGAACACGGTTCCTCCTCCTCCATCTCCTCCTCCTCATCCTCCACATCATCATCCTCCAGAACTGTGCCCTGGCTGGACAATTGTGTACCTGGCGTTTGTGAGTGCAGGAACCCACCCTCGGAGCCACTTGGGAATGACTGGCCGGAAACCCTATGAAATGATCCCTCTTCCTCCTCCTCCTCCTCCTCCTGTGCCACATCCTCTTCCATCATCGCCAGCAGCGTTTTTTCAAGGAGGCATAGAAGTGGGATAGTAACGCTGAGAACGGCATTATCGGCACTGGCCATGTTGGTGGAGTACTCAAAACAACGCAACAAGGAACACAGGTCTCGCATAGAGGGCCAGTCATTAGTGGTGAAGTGGTGCTATTCTGCAGAGCGACTCACCCGTGCTGCAGCTGAAACTCTACTATCGACTGCTGCTGCTCGCACAGTCTGGCCAGAATATGCAAGGTAGAGATCCTCCTTGTGGGCATGTCGCATATGAGGCGGTGAGCGGGTAGGCCGAAGTTACCTTGCAGCGCTGACAGATGAGCATCAGCAGGGTGAGAAGGCCTAAAGCGCGCACAGACGGCCCGCACTTTATGCAGACATATCTGGTTAATTTTTAAATAACCTCTGCACCACCAAATTCAGCACATGCGCTAGGCAAGGGATGTGCATCAAACCAGCTAGTCCCAGAGCTGCTACGAGATATCGCCCATTATCGCACACCACCAGGCCAGGCTTTAGGCTCACTGGCACCAACCACTCATTGATCTGTTGTTCAAGGCCCATCCACAGCTCCTGCGTGCTGTCTGAAGAACTGCCACGCCAGGGAACTCCTTGGAGCTGTCTTTGGTGTGCTCGGTCCCTTACTGCGGTGGGCAGTAGCAGGTGTACTGTCTAGGGGACGGCTGCTTCACTTTTGCACCCTGCTCCCTCTTCTACTGTGCTGGTGGCTCTGTGCGACCACCTCCTCTTCCTCCGAAATACACAGGTCACTCGAGGACCTCCACATCATCTTCCACCCAGTCTTCACCCCTGCCCTCCTTGTCAGTTTGCACACTTTCGAAAGCCACAGCATTTGGTACGTGTGTTTCGTCATCATTCGAGACATGCTCCGGAGGTCCTCCCATGTACTCATCTTGAAACATAAGTGGTTAGGCATCGGTGCACTCAATCTCTTCCACTTCTGGGGCAGGGCTAGGTGGATGGCCCTGGGAAACCATGCTAGCAAAGTCATCAAAAAACTGAAGAGACTGCTGCATGACATGGGGCTCAGACTGCTGGGCTGATTTTCAAGGGGTTGAGGTGAAAGACTGATGGCCATAGGCTGCAGGTGCAAACTTTGATCTTTGAGCAGGAGACTGGGTGGGAGACAATGTAAAGGAACTGGATGCACTGTCAGCAACCCAATCTACTATCGCCTGTACTTGTTCTGGCCTCACCATTCGTAGAGCCACTGTAACGGTAACATACACACACACAGGGGGGAGGATAGTGACCACTGCGCTCCACCCTCACCCCTGGCCCTGCCTACTTGCCTCACGAGTCCTGATGACAGGGGACAACTGGACGGCAGTCCCTAACTTAGGATACATGCGGAAAGGACAGACAAGACAAATAACGGATAGTGAACGGACCGGGTCAAAACCAAGAGGACAACACAGTACAGAGGGATAAGCAAAGAATTGTCAGGAGAAGGCGGGGTCATAAATACCAGGAGAGTCGAGAAGTACCAAAGGAGTCCGCAAAGAATAGTCAGGTGGAAGCCAAAATTACCAGGAGGAGCAGGGATCGTCAGGGAACAGGATCAGGTAAGTATACAGGTATCCAACAAACGCCAGGAACCTAAATTAACAGGCAACCTGTGGCCAGCAGGCTGCCTGTATTTATAGTGGGGAGTGAGGGTCATGTGACGTGGCCAGCGTCACATGACCGACAGACTGACCAGCCGAGCACCGATTGATCAGCTCAGCGATCAAGGCAGACCTATGAGCAGGGAGCCTTCCAGCTAGCAAAGCTGCCCTGGGAACGAGGTCAAACACAGATCCTCACTCCCGAAGCTAAGCAGCAGGTCTGCGGCTGATGGGAGACTGAGTGCGCCTTCGGCACCCCATTACAGCCACATTAGGCCCGACCAAATACCGCTGAAGGTTCTGTCGCCTATTGGCACCTGAGGAAGGTGTTTCATTTGTGCATGTAGCTGGCACAGATCGACCACGTCCTCTCCCTGTAACAGGAGCTCCACCAGCAGCAACACGACCGGGGCCACGTCCCTTATTTGACGCTCTCCTCATATTTCTCAAATTTAAGATCTTGCCCAAAATGTTTTTTTTTTAAATAAAAAGAATAGAACAACAGTATCTAAAGGGTGTATCTCACAATGACAGATGGAGAAAAGGCTGCAAAATATTTTTTTTTGCCCAAAATAGGCGTTTTTTTTAAATAGCAGAATAGAATAACAGTATCTAAAGGGTGTATCTCACACTGACAGATGCAGACAAGGCCGCAAATTTATTTATTTGCCCAAAATGGGTGTTTTTTTAATGACAGAATAGAACACCAGTATCTAACTAGTGTATCTCACAATGACAGATGCAGCAAAGGCTGCAATATTAAGTACTTTGCCCAAAATTAGTGTTTTTTTTAAACCCAGAATAATATTGCTGTATTGCAAGCTTGTATCTCACACTGACAGATGCAGAGAAGGCCGCAAATTAAATTTTTTGCCTAAAAAGGTTTGTTTTTTTTAAATAACAGACTATGACAGCAGTATATAACGCTTGAATGTCACACTGACAGATGCAGCAAGGACTGTAAAATTTAGTATTTTGCCCAAAAAGGGTGTTTTTTAAATCCCAGAAAATTATTGCTGTATTTCTAGCTTAAATTGCACACTGATTAATGCGGCAGAAGCTAAAATGGGTGTTTTTTTAAAACCCAGACTATTATTGAAGTATTTCAAGCTTTTTTTAAATAATCACAGATGCAGCAAAGACTGCAATAGTAAGTACTTTGCCCAAAATGGGTGTTTTTTTATAACAAAATATGACAACAGTATATAACGCTTGCATTTCACACTGACAGATACAGCAAGGGCTGTAAAATTGAGTATTTTGCCCCAAAAGGGTGTTTTTAAAACCCAGAAAATTATTGAAGTATTTCAAGCTTGTGTGTAACAATCACAGATGCAGCAAAATCTGCAATATTAAGTACTTTGCCCAAAATGGGTGTTTTTTTTATAACAGAATATGACAGCAGTGTATAACACTTAAATTTCACATTGACAGATGCAGCGAGGGCTGTAAAATTGAGTATTTCGCCCAAAAAGGGTGATTTTTAAAACCCAGAAAACTATTACTGTATTTCTAGCATAAATTACACACTGACTAATGCGACAGAGGCCCCAGATGCAGGGTATTGCCAAAAATGGATGTTTTTTAAAACCCAGAAAATTATTGAAGTATTTCAAGCTTATTTTTAACAATCACAGATACAGCAAAGGCTGCAATATTAAGTACTTTGCCCAAAATGGGTGTTTTTTTAATAACAGAATATGACAGCATAATATAACGCTTGAATTTCACACTGACAGATGTAGCAAGGCCTGTAAAATTTAGTATTTTGCCCAAAAAGGGTGTTTTTTAAATCCCAGAAAATTATTGCTGTAATTCTAATTTAAATTGCACACTATTGCTGCAAAGGCCACAGTTGTAGGGTCTTGCCAAAAATGGGTGATTTTTTTAAACCCAGAATTTAATTGCAGTAGTTCAAGCTTCTATTTGACTGTCACAAATGCACATATGCTGTGCTGGTGCACAGAACTTGCATAAATGGCCGCCGCCGCCACCCACCTAACTAACAGATGGATAAAAGTTATTTTTCTGGGTGACTGGGCTCAGGGCAGGGTAAAAAGATTGTGCACTGCAGCCACAAAACAAAATCTAGGTAGATTGCTGAGTTAACAAACACTTCTGATTAAAGATTCTGTCCTATTCTCTCCCTCAAAGCAGCAACATCCTTTCCCTACACTAATCAGAGCAGAGTGGCGTGCAGCGCTACGTGCCTCCAGCTTATACAGAGGCTGGGTAACATGCTGCACTGGCCAATCACAGCCATGCCATGGCTGTGATGGCTTCAAAGGGCACACGAGTTAAACGCTTGTTGATTGGCTGCTCTACAGCCTTTCAAAAAGAGCCATTAAATTGCTGAACACCGAACCTGAAACCAAACTTTTACTGAAATGTTCGGGTCCGGGGTCCAAAAATCCTAAAGTTTGGTATGAACCCGAACTTTACAGTTCAGGTTCACTCAACCCTAGCTATAAGCCATAATCATCAAAATTATAAAAAAAATAAAAAGGCTTAAAATATCTCGCTTTGCATGTAAGGAGTCTATCTCATATGTTAGTTTCACCTTTTAAGTTGCCATACTGAAATAAATGAACTTTGCAGATATTAAAGTTTTTCGAGTTTTACCTGTATATATAGATTTTTCCCCAGATGCAGACAAAAAAAAAAAAGAGTATTGTTCTATAATAGCGCAACAAGAAAATATAACTTCTGCTATGTTGCATCCAACCAAGCTCCAAATAACATAATGAATAGAGTTGAGCGGACACCTGGAAATTCGGGTTTGGCCTAACTTCGCAAAAAGTTTGAGTTCGGGACTCGAACTTGACCCCTTTGAAGTCAATGGAGACCCGAACTTTGGAGCACTAAAATGGCTCTAAAAAAAGTAATGGAAAGGGCTAGAGGGCTGCAAAAGGCAACAACATGTGGTTAAGAGCATGGAAAGTACCTGCAAACAAATGTGGATAGGGAAATGACTTCAAATAACATAAAATACGTAAAAATAAAAAAAATTAATCTTGATCTAGGAGGAGGAGGTCCATATGGAGTAGGAGAGTGAGGAGGCAGTGGATGTGGCAGTGTACGTGGAAGTGGTGGTGGAGGAGGAGGAGGTAGCCTACATAGTTTTTTTTTTTAGTTTTTTTTTATTATTTATTTTTGTTTTCATTTGGGTAGACCCCAAAACATTGGGAAATATAAAAAATAAAACAAAGAAAGTGCGCTGGAGTGCAACAATGGCTGGGCGATATACATGTCTATTCTGCACAAGGTACGGACAAGTCCTGTGGGATCCCTGCCTGGTTCATTTTAATGAACGTGAGCTTGTCCACATTGGCTGTGGACAGGCGGCTGCGCTTGTCTGTGATAACCCCCTCCTGCCGTGCTAAACAAACGTTCAGACAATACATTGGTTGCAGGGCAGGCGAGCACCTCCAAGGCGTAATGGGCAACCTCAGGCCATGTGCCCAATTTGGAGACCCAGAAGTTGAAGGGGGCAGACCCATCAGTCAGTACGTGTAGGCATGTGCACACATACTGCTCCTCCATGTTGCTGAAATGCTGCCTCCTGCTAAGACGTTCCATATCAGCTGGTGGTGCTGGTTGTTGTGGCGTGCTGACAAAACTTTTCCACATTTCGGCCATGCTAACCCTGCTTTCTGAGGTGCTGGCGGTGCCCCAGCTGTGATGGCGACCTCTTCCTCAGCCTTCGCCTTGTGCTTCCACTGAGCCTCACTAGGTCCCTGTCACCTATGCAAAGCAGGGGTTTGTATACGGCAAAAATGGTAAAATGTCACCCTAGAATGTAACAGATGATTTTTAGAAATGTAGGTCCCTGTCACCTATGCAGAGCAGTGGTTTATTCACGGAAAACTGGGTTCATGTCATCCACCAATGGAACAGACAATTTTACTAAATTTAGGTCTGTGTAACCTATGCAGAACAGGGGTTTTCTATACGGCAAAAATTGTAAAATGTCACCCGAGAATGTAACAGTTGCTTTTGCACCCTGCTCTCTCTTTTGCTGTTCTGGTGCTTCTGTGTGACCACCGCTTCTTTCTCCAAACTGCACACATCACTCGCATGACCTTGATTCCATGTGAGGTCTAGTACCTCATCATCCTCCACATTATCTTCCATCCACTCTTTACCCCTGCCCTCCTTGTCGGTCTGCAGAAAGCAGTTGGCACCTGAGTTTCATCATCATCAGAGACGTCCTGCGGTGGTCTTCCCATGTCCTCATCCTGAAACATAAGTGGTTGGGCATCATCATCTCTTCCACTTCTGGGGCAGGGCTATGTGGATGGCCCACGGAAACCCTGCCAGCAGAATCATCAAAAAGCATAAGAGACTGCTGCATGACTTGAGGCTCAGACTGATTGCCTGATTTGCAAGGGGGTTAGTTGAAAGACAGATGACCATGGGCTGTAGGTGCCAAATCTGAGCTTTCAGCAGGGGACTGGGTGGGATACAATGTGAAGGAACTGGAGGCACTGTCAGCCACCCAATCTACTATTGACTGTACTTTTTCAGGCCTCACCATTCGTAGAGCCGCATTCGGGCCTACCAAATAACGCTGAAGGTTCTGTCGCCTACTCGCACCTAAGGAAGGTGTTTCACTTGGGCATGTAGCTGGCACAGATCTACCACATCCTCTCCCTGCAACAGGAGCTCCACCAACACAAGCAGCAGCACGACCAGGGCCACGTCCCTTGTTTGACACTCATTTTTTTGCGGTCACCCACTGAAGTAATGTAATTTTTACTACATTAAGTTCCTTGTGAACAATGCAGAGCAGGGTTTTTTTGAAGGCCAAAATAGGTTAATCTCACCCAACAATGGAACAGACAAATTTTTTAAATTTAGGTCCTTGTCACCTAGGCAGAGCAGGGTTTTTTTGATGGGAAAAATGGGTTAATGTCACCCAACAATGAAACAGACAATTTTTTTTAACTTATTGCCCGGTCTGCTATGCAGTGCAGGCAGGTACTTTATTGCCAAAATAAAGTTTTGTTTCTCACACACAATTAAACAGATGGATTTAACTGTATTTCTTTATTTTTTTATGGGTATATGTCAGCCACTGAACTACAAGAACAGGAAAATGATTCTCCCTGGCACATATGCAGTGCCGGTGCACTGCTGTTGCACAAAATGGCCGCCGATGCCCACCTAGCTAACAGATGGGTTAAAACTTTTTTTTCAGTCTCACTGGGCTCAGGGCAGGGTACAACAATTTTGCATTGCACCCACAAACAAAAAACGCTGTAGATCGCAGACTTCACACCAAGTGCAGATATCAGTCATTGCTAATCTCTAGCTCACAGCAGCAGCCTCCTCTCCCTACAACTAGTAAGAGTAGAGTGATGTGCAGCGCTACGTGACTTCAGCTTATATAGAGGCTGGGTCACATGCTGCACTTGGCCAATCATAGCCATGCCATTAGTAGGCATGACTGTGATGACTTCTAAAGGCACATGAGTTAAATTCTTCGCCAAACACCGAACTCGAACCCGAATTTTTACGAAATTGCTCGGGTCCGGTTGCAAAAAAAACCTAAAGTTCGATACGAAACCCAAACTTTAAAGTTCGGGTTCGCTCAACCCTAATCATGAAAAGACCTTTTTTTCAGTATGCATAGGAAGTCTAGGACTGACTTGATATTCAGTTAAAACTTTAAGGCCTAATTCACACTTTAGTGATTCTGTCAGTGATTTCCATCAGTAATTGTGAGCTAAAACTAGAAGTGGAGCCATCCAAGAGATAAGTTATAATGGAAAGATTGACCGCACCTGGTTCCTAATCACTTATTGAAATCAATCACCAAACACTGAAGTGTGAACTAGGCCAGGGGCGTAGCTAAATTCTCATGGATCCTGATGCAAGAGTCCAGCTTGGGCCGCCCTTCCCACAGTGCTTTGTGGCCAGGTTCAAAGAAACACATAACCTTCGTGCTGTCTGCTGCAAAAATTGAAATGGCACCCCCCAAATTTTTTACCTAACCCCTTCGCTCTAGCCAGAGGTGTAATTTGACCTGCATGCACTTTCTATAATACTGGTGTCTTCCTAAGCAGCACAAAGGTCTTTGGGCCCCCTCAGGCTCCTGGGTCCGCCAGCGACTGCTACCTCTGCACCCCCTATAGTTATGCCTCTGACTGAAACACTAACAGTAATAGTAGTATTGCAGGTGACACTCTTAATAAAGGAAGATTTGCACTTGTTGTGTGAAGGTTTGATTGTGAAATCAGATAGCTCTTTCTACTCAAACATTGCCTGAAAGTTTCAGTATTCGTTTATGGGAAAATTTATTATTAAGGTTATAGATTCTTTCATGGACCCTGAAGGTAGAACAGTATGTATTTACTTTTCTTACTTAAATAAGAGATTTGTGACAGGTTCTAATTATCACCCAGTGGGCACATCATAAGATTAACTGATCAAACTGCTGAGAAATACAGTAGAGAAACTGAACTTCAATTTAATTAGCATAAGATTTTTTAAATTAAATAATTAATTTAGAAATAAATAAGTACTCCGGTTTTAGTAATACTCTCTAGTAGTGATGAGCAAATCGATTGTTACAAACTATCTAAAAAAAAATATATTTTCCCTTGACCTGTCAATTTAATGCCAGCACCTTTGCACCAAGTAGCACATAGGCTCTGCTGCTGCTATCTGAACATCGCAGATACCAACTGTGCATTTGCCACTGCATTTAAGGGTGTACTCAGACATGGGTGGCGCATGCACATTTGCCATCTGCACTGCTCCGACAATAGCAGCCGAGTCTCTGTGACTGCACGGCTGCTTAGATTCTCTTGGGCAGTGTGGCCAGCCCCCTGCTTGCCACACTGGAGCAGCAGCCTCCTCTACCTACAACTAGTAAGAGTAGAGTGACGTGCAGCGCTACGTGACTTCAGCTTATATAGAGGCTGGGTCACATGCTGCACTTGACCAATCATAGCCATGCCATTAGTAGGCATGACTGTGATGACTTCTAAAGGCACATGAGTTAAATTCTTTGCCAAACACCGAACTCGAACCCAAACTTTTATGAAAATGTTCGGGTTCGGGTCCGGGTACAAAAATAAAAAACTAAAGTTCGGTACGAAACCCAAACTTTAAAGTTCGGGTTCGTTCAACCCTAATCATGAAAATACCTTTTTTTCAGTATGTATAGGAAGTCTAGGGCTGACTTGATATTCAGTTAAAACTTTAAGGCCTAATTCACACTTTAGTGATTCTGTCAGTGATTTCCACCAGTAATTGTGAGCTAAAACTAGAAGTGGAGCCATCCAAGAGATAAGTTATAATGGAAAGATTGACCGCACCTGGTTCCTAATCACTCATTGAAATCAATCACCAAACACTGAAGTGTGAACTAGGCCAGGGGCGTAGCTAAATTCTCATGGATCCTGATGCAAGAGTCCAGCTTGGGCCCCCCTTCCCACAGTGCTTTGTGGCCAGGGGCAAAGAAACACATAACCTTTGTGCTGTCTGCTGCAAAAATTGAAATGGCACCCCACCAAATTTTTGACCTAACCCCTTCGCTCTAGCCAGAGGTGTAATTTGACCTGCATGCACTTTCTATAATACTGGTGTCTTCCTATGCAACACAAAGGTTTTTGGGCCCCCTCAGGCTCCTGGGTCCGCCAGCGACTGCTACCTCTGCACCCCATATAGTTATGCCTCTGACTGAAACACATCTACCAGTAATAGCAGTATTGCAGGTGACACTCTTAATAAAAGAAAGATTTGCACTCGTTGTGTGAAGGTTTGATTGTGAAATCAGATAGCTCTTTCAACTCAAACTTTGCCTGAAAGTTTCAGTATTCATTTATGGGAAAATTAATCATAAGGTTATAGATTCTTTCATGGACCCTGAAGGTAGAACAGTATGTATTTACTTTTCTTACTTAAATAAGAGATTTGTGACAGGTTCTAATTATCACCCAGTGGGCACATCATAAGATTAACTGATCAAACTGCTGAGAAATACAGTAGAGAAACTGAATTTCAATTTAATTAGCATAAGATTTTTTAAATTAAATAATTAATTTATAAATAAATAAGTACTCCAGTTTTAGTGTAATACTCTCTAGTATTGATGAGCAAATCGATTGTTACAAACTCTCAAAAAAAAAAAAAATCTGCCTACTTGACCAGTAAGGGTCTGGCTCCACTGACCAAGAGATATCCCTTTCTCCCTTAATTGACAGGGTCAGATATTTTCCCTTGACCTGTCAATTTAATGCCAGCGCCTTTGCACCAAGTAGCACATAGGCTCTGCTGCTGCTATCTGAACATCGCAGATACCAACTGTGCATTTGCCACTGCATTTAAGGGTGTACTCAGACATGAGTGGCGCATGCACATTTGCCATCTGCACTGCTCCGACAATAGCAGCCGAGTCTCTGTGACTGCACGGCTGCTTAGAGTCTCTTGGGCAGTGTGGCCAGCCCCCTGCTTGCCACACTGGAGCAGCAGCCTCCTCTACCTACAACTAGTAAGAGTAGAGTGACGTGCAGCGCTACGTGACTTCAGCTTATATAGAGGCTGGGTCACATGCTATACTTGGCCAATCACAGTAATGCCATTAGTAGGCATGACTGTGATGACTTCTAAAGGCACATGAGTTAAATTCTTTGCCAAACACCGAACTCGAACCCAAACTTTTACGAAAATGTTTGGGTTCGGGTCCGGGTACAAAAATAAAAAACTAAAGTTCGGTACGAAACCCAAACTTTAAAGTTCGGGTTCGTTCAACCCTAATCATGAAAATACCTTTTTTTCAGTATGTATAGGAAGTCTAGGGCTGACTTGATATTCAGTTAAAACTTTAAGGCCTAATTCACACTTTAGTGATTCTGTCAGTGATTTGCATCAGTAATTGTGAGCTAAAACTAGAAGTGGAGCCATCCAAGAGATAAGTTATAATGGAGAGATTGACCCGCACCTGGTTCCTAATCACTCATTGAAATCAATCACCAAACACTGAAGTGTGAACTAGGCCAGGGGCGTAGCTAAATTCTCATGGATCCTGATGCAAGAGTCCAACTTGGGCTTCCCTTCCCACAGTGCTTTGTGGCCAGGGGCAAAGAAACACATAACCTTCGTGCTGTCTGCTGCAAAAATTGAAATGGCACCCCACCAAATTTTTTACCTAACCCCTTCGCTCTAGCCAGGGGTGTAATTTGACCTGCATGCACTTTCTATAATACTGGTGTCTTCCTATGCAACACAAAGGTCTTTGGGCCCCCTCAGGCTCCTGGCCCAGCCAGCGACTGCTACCTCTGCACCCCCTATAGTTATGCCTCTGACTGAAACACATCTACCAGTAATAGCAGTATTGCAGGTGACACTCTTAATAAAAGAAAGATGTGCACTTGTTGTGTGAAGGTTTGATTGTGAAATCAGATAGCTCTTTCAACTCAAACTTTGCCTGAAAGTTTCAGTATTCATTTATGGGAAAATTAATCATAAGGTTATAGATTCTTTCATGGACCCTGAAGGTAGAACAGTATGTATTTACTTTTCTTACTTAAATAAGAGATTTGTGTCAGGTTCTAATTATCACCCAGTGGGCACATCATAAGATTAACTGATCAAACTGCTGAGAAATACAGTAGAGAAACTGAATTTCAATTTAATTAGCATAAGATTTTTTAAATTAAATAATTAATTTATAAATAAATAAGTACTCCAGTTTTAGTGTAATACTCTCTAGTATTGATGAGCAAATCGATTGCTACAAACTCTAAAAAAAAAAAAAAATCTGCCTACTTGACCAGTGAGGGTCTGGCTCCACTGACCAAGAGATATCCCTATCTCCCTTAATTGACAGGGTCAGATATTTTCCCTTGACCTGTCAATTTAATGCCAGCGCCTTTGCACCACGTAGCACTAGGCTCTGCTGCTGCTATCTGAACATCGCAGATACCAACTGTGCATTTGCCACTGCATTTAAGGGTGTACTCAGACATGAGTGGCGCATGCACATTTGCCATCTGCACTGCTCCGACAATAGCAGCCAAGTCTCTGTGACTGCACGGCTGCTTAGATTCTCTTGGGCAGTGTGGCCAGCCCCCTGCTTGCCACACTGGAGCAGCAGCCTCCTCTACCTACAACTAGTAAGAGTAGAGTGACGTGCAGCGCTACGTGACTTCAGCTTATATAGAGGCTGGGTCACATGCTGTACTTGGCCAATCACAGCCATGCCATTAGTAGGCATGACTGTGATGACTTCTAAAGGCACATGAGTTAAATTATTTGCCAAACACTGAACTCGAACCCAAACTTTTACGAAAATGTTCGGGTTCGGGTACAAAAATAAAAAACTAAAGTTTGGTGCGAAACCCAAACTTTAAAGTTCGGGTTCGTTCAACCCTAATCATGAAAATACCTTTTTTTTCAGTATGTATAGGAAGTCTAGGGCTGACTTGATATTCAGTTAAAACTTTAAGGCCTAATTCACACTTTAGTGATTCTGTCAGTGATTTGCATCAGTAATTGTGAGCTAAAACTAGAAGTGGAGCCATCCAAGAGATAAGTTATAATGGAGAGATTGACCCGCACCTGGTTCCTAATCACCCATTGAAATCAATCACCAAACACTGAAGTGTGAACTAGGCCAGGGGCGTAGCTAAATGCTCATGGATCCTGATGCAAGAGTCCAACTTGGGCCCCCCTATCCACAGTGCTTTGTGGCCAGGTTCAAAGAAACACATAACCTTCGTGCTGTCTGCTGCAAAAATTGAAATGGCACCCCACCAAATTTTTTACCTAACCCCTTCGCTCTAGCCAGGGGTGTAATTTGACCTGCATGCACTTTCTATAATACTGGTGTCTTCCTATGCAACACAAAGGTCTTTGGGCCCCCTCAGGCTCCAGGGCCCGCCAGCGACTGCTACCTCTGCACCCCCTATAGTTATGCCTCTGACTGAAACACATCTACCAGTAATAGTAGTATTGCAGGTGACACTCTTAATAAAAGAAAGATGTGCACTTGTTGTGTGAAGGTTTGATTGTGAAATCAGATAGCTCTTTCAACTCAAACTTTGCCTGAAAGTTTCAGTATTCATTTATGGGAAAATTAATCATAAGATTATAGATTCTTTCATGGACCCTGAAGGTAGAACAGTATGTATTTACTTTTCTTACTTAAATAAGAGATTTGTGACAGGTTCTAATTATCACCCAGTGGGCACATCATAAGATTAACTGATCAAACTGCTGAGAAATACAGTAGAGAAACTGAACTTCAATTTAATTAGCATAAGATTTTTTAAATTAAATAATTAATTTAGAAATAAATAAGTACTCCGGTTTTAGTAATACTCTCTAGTAGTGATGAGCAAATCGATTGTTACAAACTCTCTAAAAAAAAAAAATCTGCCTACTTGACCAGTAAGGGTTGGCTCCACTGACCAAGAGATATCCCTCTCTCCCTTGATTGACAGGGTCAAATATTTTCCCTTGACCTGGCAATTTAATGCCAGCGCCTTTGCACCAAGTAGCACATAGGCTCTGCTGCTGCTATCTGAACATCGCAGATGCCAACTGTGCATGCGCCACTGCACTTAAGGGTGTACTCAGACATGAGTGGCGCATGCACATTTGCCATCTGCACTGCTCCAACAATAGCAGCCGAGTCTCTGTGACTTCACGGCTGCTTAGAGTCTCTTGGGCAGTGTGGCCAGCCCCCTGCTGTTAAAGATTTTTAAATGAATTTGATTTGTATGAACTAATTCGTTTATCACTACAGTCGTGGCCAAAAGTTTTGAGAATTATGTAAATATTGGAAATTGGAAAAGTTGCTGCTTAAGTTTTTACAATAGCAAAACTTTCCACTACATTTCATTGCTGTCATTAAAGGACCTGCTGAGATCATTTCAGTAATCGTCTTGTTAACTCAGGTGAGAATGTTGACGAGCACAAGGCTGGAGATCATTATGTCAGGCTGATTGGGTTAAAATGGCAGACTTGACCTGTTAAAAGGAGGGTGATGCTTGAAATCATTGTTCTTCCATTGTTAACCATTGTGACCTGCAAAGAAACGCATGCAGCCATCATTGCGTTGAATAAAAATGGCTTCACAGGCAAGGATATTGTGGCTACTAAGATTGCACCTCAATTAACAATTTTTAGGATCATCAAGAACTTCAAGGAAAGCAGTTCAATTCTTGTTAAGAAGGCTTCAGGGCGTCCAAGAAAGTCCAGCAAGCGCCAGGATCGTCTCCTAAAGAGGATTCAGCTGCGGGATCGGAGTGCCACCAGTGCAGAGCTTGCTCAGGAATGGCAGCAGGCAGGTGTGAGCGCATCTGCACGCACAGTGAGGCGAAGACTTTTGGAAGATGGCCTGGTGTCAAGAAGGGCAGCAAAGAAGCCACTTCTCTCCAAAAAAAACATCAGGGACAGATTGATCTTCTGCAGAAAATATGGTGAATGGACTGCTGAGGACTGGGGCAAAGTCATATTCTCTGATGAAGCCTCTTTCCGAGTGTTTGGGGCATCAGGAAAAAGGCTTGTCCGGAGAAGAAAAGGTGAGCGCTACCATCAGTCCTGTGTCATGCCAACAGTAAAGCATCCTGAGACCATTCATGTGTGGGGTTGCTTCTCATCCAAGAGAGTGGGCTCACTCACAATTTTGCCCAAAAACACAGCCATGAATAAAGAATGGTACCAAAACACCCTCCAACAGCAACTTCTTCCAACAATCCAACAACAGTTTGGTGAAGAACAATGCATTTTCCTGCACGATGGAGCATAAGGCAAAAGTGATAACTAAGTGGCTCGGGGACCAAATTGTTGACATTTTGGGTCCATGGCCTGGAAACTCCCCAGATCTTAATCCCTATGAGAACTTGTGGTCAATCCTCAAGAGGCGGGTGGACAAACAAAAACCCACTAATTCTGACAAACTCCAAGAAGTGATTATGAAAGAATGGGTTGCTATCAGTCAGGTATTGGCCCAGAAGTTGATTGAGAGCATGCCCAGTCGAATTGCAGAGGTCCTGAAAAAGAAGGGCCAACACTGCAAATACTGACTCTTTGCATAAATGTCATGTAATTGTCAATAAAAGCCTTTGAAACCTATGAAGTGCGTGTAATTATATTTCACTACATCAGAGAAACAACTGAAACAAAGATCTAAAAGCAGTTTAGCAGCAAACTTTGTGTCATTCTCAAAACTTTTGGCCACGACTGTACTATCGCCTGTAATTGTTCAAGCCTCACCATTCGTAGAGCAGCATTAGGCCCGACAAAATACCGCTGCAGGTTTTGTCGCCTACTCGCACCTGAGGAAGGGGTTTCACTTGTGCGTGTAGCTGGCACAGATTGACCACGTCCTCTCCCTGCAACAGGAGCTCCACCAGCAGCACCACGACTTGGGCCACGTCCCTTATTGTACTCTCTCCTCATATTTTTCGAATTTAGGATCTTGCCCTAAGTGGTGTTTAATTAATAGTAGAATAGAACAACAGTATGTAAAGGGAGTATCTCACAGGGTCTGAACCAGTTTAGGCCTGAAGTAAATATTTCTTTGCCCAAAATGGCTGTATTTCAAATCCCTGAATCAAACCCCTGTATGTAGAGGGTGTATCTCACAGGGCCTGGACCAGTGTATGCCTGAATTCAATATTGGTGCAGCAAATGGCGGTATTTAAAATCTCTGAATGTATTAAGGGTGTATCTAACAATGACATCTGCATCAAAGGCTGCCAACTAAATTTTTGGTGCCCAGTCGAGTGTTTGTTTAACAACTGAATTTGACAGCAGTATATAAGCCTGTAATTTCACACGTGCTGATGCTGCAAGGCCTGAAAATAGTGTTTTTTTGTCAAAAAAAGTGTGTTTTTCAAACCCCAGAAAATAATGGGTGCATTTATAGCTTAAATTGCACACTGACTAATCAAGATGTTGTAGATTTCCAAAAATTTATTTTTTTGGTAACAGAAATATGATAGATGTATATATTAAACTTGAATTTCACACTTGCTGAACAGGAAAATACTGTTTTTTGAAAAAAAAAGTGTGTTTTTCAAACCCCAGAAAATGATGGGAGTATTTCTACGTTAGTTTAAGGTTTGAAACCGCGCTGCTAATGGTTCAGTCAGACGCTGCACAAGTGACAGAAATAGGGTATTAGCCTTCGTCCTCCTCTCTCAAGGATTCGATCCTCCTCAGACCGCCTCCTCTGTAGGATTAAATGACCAGCATATAGTGAAGTACCCTCTTAGTTGTTAATAAAAAAAAGGTTTTATTCTACTCACAAACAATGGTAGATCATAGGCATATCACAAAAGTGAAAACAACTTGAAGTCCTGCCCGACCCGGGTTTCGCTCTCTGGCTTCCTCAGGGGCAACAACTGCGCATGTCCACAGCTAGGCCCTTTAAATAGCCCAGTCTCCCATTATCAGACCGTGGGAATCACGGGAATCATGCATGATAAAAGCAGTATTCATAACATATCCTTAATAGGAACATTCATATCCTTATAAAACAATATCAGCCATACACCAAATTGTATCAAAAATCGATTAGAAAATATCTTAAATATACAATATACTTTTCCATATATCTCACATAGCTGTGCCGCAGCTTTATCTTATATACAACCTGGTCACCATATTTCAACTTATCCCCTTTCTTACTCAACCGCGTTTTTGTATTAACACGCTTCCTTTTTCACAGTTATATGACCGCATCTTATTAAAAGCTTTTAATTCACAGTATTCTTACTTTTCTTGTGTGCTACACCACATGCTCACCTGATTACATCTCCACCCACTATTGGTCACGTTACTCCAAATGTTATTACCCCACCCCTTTCCCATTCATAAAACTCAGATCACATGTTTCAGCTACCCAATCCCTAATTACTACTCATGACATCTCCTGAAAGGTCCTCAACACAAGGTAGAAGTTATTCCTATTTAATTTCCTATGGGCACTTCTTCTCCTTTTTGCACTTTATATTAAACATGGCTTTAGATCAAACTCTATGTTTAAACCGCTCGGCTGCAAGGTGCCCAATTGATAAATCCATTGTACTTATTTTCGGTTAATTTGTGCCAAAAAATCGCCTCCACGCCAATGTGGTTTAACCACTTCCACCCCAGCAAACTTCAAGCCCCACGGGTTCTTGCCATGCATCAGCTTGAAGTGGGCTGATACACTATGACTCATCAGTCCTCTCTTGATATTTCCTATATGCTCCTGGATCCTCACTTTTAATTTCCTCACTGTTCTACCTACGTATTGGAGTCCACAAGGGCACTCCCATACGTAGATAATACCCTCATTTTCACAGGAACATTTTCCCTTTATTTTAAATTCCTCTCCATTCTTTTTAGATACAATACAGTCAAGTGTTCTCATTCTCCCTTTTGTATTCCGATTCTTGCACCCGATACAAAATCCACACCACGTGAACTTCCCTCCCTCCCTACCCCTTTTTCTATCTACTGGGGGAATGGCACTATGTACCAGCTTAGTTCTGATACTTGGAGCCTTTTTAAAGGTGAACATCGGGTTCTCAGGAATAGCCTTTCCTAATATGGGGTCATTTTTAAGTGTTCCCCAATTTTTTCTAACAGCCTTTTTAACAATATCGGACATTGAGCTATATATTGTAACAAAGGAAAATCTATAGTCTTTCTCATCTTTTTTTATTTTTACTTTGCCCTTTTCCCCTTTTTTCTCTTCTTCTACAGTCTGGATATATTCTTCCAGGCTCCCTTCTTCATATCCTCGTTCCAGGAATCGATCTTTCAACACCTTGCATTGCAATCTATAGTCCTCCACTGTAGTGCAATTCCGGGCCATTCTTTTAAATTGCCCTTTTGGTATACCTCTAAGCCATGGTTGATAGTGGCAGCTTTTCATGTCAATATATGAATTGACATCTGTCGCTTTAAAAAAGGAACTGGTTTTATATCTGCCGTCCTCAATTTTTATGCACAAGTCCAGAAAGTTAATAGCGACATTACTAATCTCCCCCACAAACCGCAAGTTCCATGTATTATTGTTGAGCTGATAGATGAAGGTCTCAAGTCCCTCCCTCTCTCCTTCCCACACTAGGAGACAGTCATCGATGTATCTCCTCCAGAGGGTTAACCTGCCTCTGGAGGTGACCGCTCCTAGTGTGGGAAGGATGGTGGCCTCTTCCCATGCCCCCATAAAAATATTGGTGAAACTGGGGGCGAATTTCGCCCCTATCGCCATACCGACGCACTGTACATAATGCGAATCTCGGAACCAAAAATAATTGTGTTCGAGACAATAGTCCAGACACTTCAAAATAAAATCCCCCTGTAGATCACCAATTTTTGGATCTTGTGTGATTCTATTCTCTACAGCTTTTATCCCAAGATCTTTCGGGATTACTGTATACTGGGATGCCACGTCAACTGTGGCCAGCCATGTATTTGCTGTAGGAGGACTCAGGTCTTTCATTAACTGTATTACAGATTCAGTGTCTTTGAGATGTGAAGGGTTTTTTATTACATAACCCTGTAAATAAAAATCTATGTACTCCGTTATTCTACATGTCAAGGAGTTCAACCCCGAGACTATCGGCCTCCCTGGGGGGTCGGTGAGGCTTTTGTGCACCTTCGGCAAATGGTATATCACGGGTACAATTGGGTGTGACACGGTTAAATAATCAAACTCCTTTTTGTTCAATACCCCTTTTTTGTGGCCATCCATTAATAAACCATCCAGTATTTTTTTATATTTCAAAGTGGGGTTATTTTTTAACCTTTTGTATGTGACCTCATCCGACACCAGTCTCAACATCTCCGCCTCATATTTATTTCTATTCATCATAACCACCCCACCCCCTTTATCGGCGGGCTTGATTATTAGATCCGGATTCTGTTCCAGATCCTTTAATGCCTTCCTTTCACCAAAAGTTAAATTATGGGATATCCTACTTGTATCCATTTCTTCTAATTCCTTCAATAGGCCTGTTTTAAATGCTTCAATACATTCATTGTTGCGGTTTTTTGGGAAGAATTTTGATTTTTCTTTTAAGTTTGTGTGCACAATTTCCTCCCTTTCCTCTATCTTTTTATTTTGTGGGGCCGGGTTATTCATCCAGTACTTTGCCATATTAATCTTTCAAATGAATTTGTGTATATCTAGGAACATCTCAAATTTATTTATCTTCTGACTAGGTGCATATTTTAATCCTTTACTAAGAACGCTTTTTTCATCTTCCGTTAATTCATGGCTACTCAAGTTGAAAATTCCTCTTACATTTCCTTGTTTCTCTTTATTTTTGGGCTTATTCTTCCCCTTTCCCGTTTTCCTCTACAAGACTTCTTTTTTGGGGTGTTCTTATATTCTGCTCTTTTATTTCCCCCTCCCTCTGTACCCCCTTTATGCTTTGATGGAGAAAATTTTGTTCACCTTGCTGTATCGACCTCAATCTCCCTTCACCATTCTCTTTCATCCCACTCTCTATGTGACCATTCCCCTCATAGTTAGTTCTTTCTATATTCCCTCTACTTTCATACTGAGTCGGACCATAATTGTCCTGTGGTCTCCACCTTGGTTTCCCTTTATAGCCTCCTCCTTGATATGGCTGCCTATATTGTTGTCTATGTTGATATCCTCTATAGCCACCATTCTGTCCATAGTTCCCATTATATTGTCCTTCATAGTTGTGTTGATACACATGATCCTCGTTTCTCTCAAAATTACCAAAGCTGGGCTGGTATATGCGGTCATTATCTCTATTAGGTTGATATGTATGATCATTATATCTATTGTAGTGGCCATAGTTATGCTGCGGCATCTGATTATTAAACTGGTGATTTCTGATATAATTATTTTTATTTTTAAAAAACTTTTGCCTTCCACCCCTATTCTCCGAGTTCCTAAAACCTTCAGTGTGATATCCTTGATTAGGATTATTTCTACCTTAAATTGCACACTGACTAATCAAGATGTTGCAGATTGCCAAAAAAGTGGTTTTTTTTGGTAACATAATATGAAAGCTGTAAATATTAATTATATTGTTGTGGTTTGCCCAAAAAAATGGGGATTTGCAATGTCCCAAAAGCTCAGATGCAGTGCTGGTGCACTGAGCTTGCATAAAATGGCCACCGCCGCCACCCACCTAACTAACAGAATTATAAAAGTTATTTTTTGGGGGGTCAATGGCCTCATAGCAGGGTAAAACAATTGTGCCCTGCACCCACACAACTATTTCTCTGTAGATCGCTGAGTTAGATTCTCTCCAATTCTCTCCCTGAAATCACAAGTCCAGCAGCATCCTCTCCCTACACTTGTAACAGCAGAGTGACATGCAGCACTACGTGACTCAAGCTTATATAGAGCCTGGGTCACATGCCAGTCTGAGGTCTGTCCTAGGAACGGAGCTGACGTCTCTTCTGAAGAACCCATTCAGGTCGGCATGACCTGAGGGGTTCAACGCTGCAGACCTGTAGTTTGTTTTTACTGCGGAGATCCTGACCATTGGATTAACCAGTGTCCTAAGAAGATCCCCTTCATCAAATCTCCCAAGGCAAGGCAACCTAAAGACCAGGTACACCCTGATATTACAAAAAGTAAGCTTTTAGTACCTATAACGATATCTCTGGGTGTAAACAAGTGGTCGGGTAAGGCCTTTATTGACTCTGGCTCAGCAGTCAGCTTTATTGATTGTGGGTATGCAATAAGACTGGGTATTCCAATTTTTGTTTTGCCTACTCCTATTCACATCCTGGCTATCAACTCCACTCCCCTGGTGGGTGGTACGGTGAGGTTGTGTACCTCGGAAATTTCTTTAACTGTGGGGGTGTGTCACTCTGAGAAATGCTCGCTGTTTGTCCTGGAGAACCTACCGGTCGAGGGGGTACTGAGGATGCCTTGGCTCCAATTACACAACCCCACTATAGATTGGACCAGAGAGGAGTTGGTGAGATGGGGACCTAAGTGCAACTCATGCTTGTCTGTGGTATATGCAGGGGCGGTCCTCTCACAAGGTCCAGCTAGCCTTACTAACCTGAGGCCTTGTGCCTTCTTTTCAAAAAAATGTCCTCCCACTGAGAGAAACTGACATAGGGAATCCTGAATTGCTGGCCATTAAATGGGCGTTTGAGGAGTGGAGGCATTTTCTGGAAGGGGCAAAACATTGTGTCACTGTTGTCACTGATCATAAGAACCAAATGTTTCTCGAGTCTGCTAAGAGGTTAAATCCCCGTCAGGCCAGATGGGCATTGTTTTTTACATGTTTTGATTTCTCCATTACTTTCAGGCCAGGAAGTAGAAACGTGAAGGCTGATGTATTGTCTCGGAGCTTCTCTGCGGTTCAGCTTACGGATGCACCACCTGAACCCATTCTACCAGCTAATATCTTCGTAGCAGCCTTGACCCAGGATATCACGGTTCTCATTAAGGCTGAACAACATCTGGCCCGGCACCCATCCCAACAGATAAGTTGTTTGTTCCCGTACAGTTTTGTCTACGACTGTTGGGTAAGTGTCATGATTCTGCTTTTTGTGGACATCCTGGTATTGCGGGCACTAAGGAGCTGGTTTCTAGATGATATTGGTGGCCCACTCTAACTAGGGATGTCAAGTCCTATGTGTTGGCCTGCGAGGTTTGTGCTAGGTCTAAAACCTCTATGACTCGTCCTGCTGGTGACCTACGACCCCAACCCATTGCCAGTAGACCCTGGTCCCATAGCTCGATTGACTTTATCACTAGTGATGGACGAACATCTGCTGGGACGGTGCGCGAACACGTTCAAATGTTTGCGAACCGCAAGTTCGCGGCTGGTCCCATTCATTATAATGGCAAGCGAACCTGAAAAACCATCAGTTCATATTTGCAGCCAAGAAATAATTACTAAAAGTGCACAAATAGTCCCACAACATGGACAGTGACATACCAATTGTATTATTCGAATTTGTGATTTCCATTCATTATTTTTTTCAATGCGAAATATCGGCAATATAATTTATTATAATAATTTATTAATATAATATATTATGCACTATAAAGAAAGTATATTGGTATATAACACCCCGTTTCAATCAGATTTTTTGTGGGACGACTGGTATATCACACCAGTATAAATTATTTGTTCCAATAACACTTGTCCCTCTATATACCTGCAGTATCGCAGCAGAACCGCACACAACTGCCGCACAATACAAATGCACTATAATATACTTTCTAACATAGAAAGTATATTATAACATTGTACAAGGAAGGCAATCCATTAGAATATACAAAAAGATAAAACGTAACCTTTAATAATGTTACTATCAGAGTCCATTCACACGTCCGTAAGTGTTTTGCGGATCTGCAAAACACGGACACAGGCACTATAATAAAAAATGCAGAATCTTGTCTGCAATTGCGGACAAAAATAGGACATGTTCTATTTTTTGGGCGGAAACGGAAGCAAGGATGCGGAAGTGCGGATCCGCAAATGCGGATGCGGACAGCACATTCTGGCCCCATTGAAAATGAATGGGTCTGCACCGTTTCTGCAAAGTTGCGGAACGGATGCGGACCCATTTTGTGGACGTGTGAATGGAAAAGATATCCCTCAAAATGAAAATAAATTAAATGATTAAAGTTAAGCAAAAAGCATAGATGTGGTAGGCAATAACAAGTGCTCGGCGGTACTAAAATCAGGTGCTCGGCGGCACCAAATCAGAAGCCACATGTCCTACCACAATCCTGGGGGTTCCAGTGCACATCCGTGAATCCCGGAGGGAAAGCAAAAAAACATCTATCCCTGTGCTAGATGATGATGTGGTATTGAAAGACAAGAAACTTGAAAGACGGGGGACACATCAGAACTCGAACAAGAGTGCCGCCACACGGTATGAAACATACAATATAAGCCAAAAAAGAGAAAAAAGAATACCGAGATAAGAGCCGCACATCTAAAAAGTATCACGTTGATTGAAAACAACAGACACAACAGAGACAAATTAAAATCATTGCATGCAGTAAATCATGGCTGTGTGGACCAAATAAGAGCCACACGCCACCCTGACTCTACCACAAGACCATAAGCATAATCCCACATAGGTAAGCAATAAGTAAGATTCAGTTAAAGTGCATGAAATCCATCAACATGAATGATTTAAGTATAATATTTATCATAGAAGTAGCATGGTGGGAGTATGCTTGGTGGACAGGGAAGAAAGCCCAACGCGTATTGCCAGGCTCTGCTGGCTTCCCCAGGAGTGCCTGTTTGTGTATCACATATGAGCTCATATATATACATGGTCATAATTATATAATAGTAGTCACCTGTGGTGTGGGCGTACATATGGTCTATTGGAGGGACCTCCGGGGAAGAGGAGGTACTAGTCGTTGGTGCGGGCTCAGCGCAGAGACAGAGATGCGCCCCAACGCGAGCGGCGGGCGGAACTGCCATCTGCGCATGCGTTAGTACACGTCGATCGAATGGGCCAGCGCACGCAGCGTTCCAGCAAGCGGAAGCAGCGTGACTCGCTGGGCCAAAGCATGCGCCGCGTTCCACGAACCGGAAGCAGTGTCACAGGACATAAATAATAACATGAATAAATACCTTGTGAGGCGGCGAATGATAAGCATGGACCCATATATATATATATATATATATATATATATACAGTACAGACCAAAAGTTTGGACACACCTTCTCATTCAAAGAGTTTTCTTTATTTTCATGACTATAGACACCAAAACTAAATAAATTCCTTGTTAAAACCTGCAGCACCACTCACCAAGATGTCTGCCAAAGCACATGTTCTTCACACCACACAACGGAAATTGTAGATTCACACTGAAGGCATCAAAACTATAAATTAACACATGTGGAATTATATACATAACAAAAAAGTGTGAAACAACTGAAAATATGTCATATTCTAGGTTCTTCAAAGTAGCCACCTCTTGCTTTGATTACTGCTTTGCACACTCTTTGCATTCTCTTGATGAGCTTCAAGAGGTAGTCACCTGAAATGGTTTTCACTTCACAGGTGTGCCCTGTCAGGTTTAATAAGTGTTTCTTGCCTTATAAATGGGGTTGGGACCATCAGTTGCGTTGTGGAGAAGTCAGGTGGATACAAAGCTGATAGTCCTCCTGAATAGACTGTTAGAATTTGTATTATGGCAAGAAAAAAGCAGCTAAGTGAAGAAAACTTTAAGAAATGAAGGTCAGTCAGTCCGAAAAATTGGGAAAACTTTGAAAGTGTCCCCAAGTGCAGTCACAAAAACCATCAAGCGCTACAAAGAAACTGGCTCGCATGCGGACCGCCCTAGGAAAGGAAGACCAAGAGTCACCTCTGCTGCGGAGGATAAGTTTATCAGAGTCACCAGCCTCAGAAATCGCTGGTTAACAGCAGCTCAGATTAGAGACCAGGTCAATGCCACACAGAGTTCTAGCAGCAGAGACATCTCTAGAACAAATGTTAAGAGGAGACTGTGTGAATCAGGCCTTCATGGTAGAATATCTGCTAGGAAAACACTGCTAAGGACAGGCAACAAGCAGAAGAGACTTGTTTGGGCTAAAGAACACAAGGAATGGACATTAGAAGAGTGGAAATCTGTGCTTTGGTCTGATGAGTCCAAATTTGAGATCTTTAGTTCCAACCACCGTGTCTTTGTGCGACGCAGAAAAGGTGAACGGATGGACTCTACATGCCTGGTTCCCACCATGAAGCATGGAGGAGGAGGTGTGATGGTGTGGGAGTGCTTTGCTGGTGACACTGTTGGGGATTTATTCAAAATTGAAGGCATACATGGCTACTACGGCATCTTGCAGCGGCATGCTATTCCATCCGGTTTGCGTTTAGTTGGACCATCATTTATTTTTCAACAGGACAATGACCCCAAACACACCTCCAGGCTGTGCAAGGCTATTTGACCATGAAGGAGAGTGATGGGGTGCTGCGCCAGATGACCTGGCCTCCACAGTCATCGGACCTGAGCCCAATCAAGATGGTTTGGGGTGAGCTGGACCGCAGAGTGAAGGCAAAAGGGCCAACAAGTGCTGAGCATCTCTGGGAACTCCTTCAAGACTGTTGGAAGACCATTTCAGGTGACTACCTCTTGAAGCTCATCAAGAGAATGCCAAGAGTGTGCAAAGCAGTAATCAAAGCAAAAGGTGGCTACTTTGAAGAACCTAGAATATGACATATTTTCAGTTGTTTAACACTTATTTGTTATGTATATAATTCCACATGTGTTAATTCATAGTTTTGATGCCTTCAGTGTGAATCTACAATTTTCATAGTCATGAAAATAAAGAAAACTCTTTGAATGAGAAGGTGTGTTCAAACTTTTGGTCTGTACTGTGTATATATATGTATACATATTGAACCTGTAATCATGAAAATATCACCCCAAAAAAGAGTGGATAAGGTATACATTCATAGTATATACAGAATCCACATATGTAAAGTGCAAAAAGCCAAATTATATTATGAAAAAAAAACAATTATGAATTACATGATAAATCAATATATGCCGCAGTAACCATGATTAGTGTCTATAAGAAACCTATATTAAAACCCCTCTCTTTTAGCCCCTTTAGGACACAGCCCTATTTCACCTTAAGGACCAGGCCATTTTTTGCAAATCTGACCAGTGTCACTTTAAGTGGTGATAACTTTAAAACGCTTTGACTTATCCAGGGCATTCTGAGATTGTGTTTTCGTCACATATTGTACTTCATGACACTGGTAAAATGAAGTAATAAAATTTCATTTTTATTTATAAAAAAATACAAAATTTACCAAAAAATTGTTAAAAATTGCAAATTTCCAAGTTTCAATTTCTCTACTTCTATAATACATAGTAATACCTCCAAAAATAGTTATTACTTTACATTCTGCATATGTCTACTTCATGTTTTGATCATTTTGGGAATGATATTTTATTCTTTGGAGATGTTACAAGTAGGGATGAGCGAACTCGAACTGTATAGTTCGGGTTCGTACCGAATTTTGGGGTGTCCGTGACACTGACCCGAACCCGGACATTTTCGTAAAAGTCCGGGTTCGGGTTCGGTGTTCGTCGCTTTCTTGGTGCTTTCGTGACGCTTTCTTGGCGCTTTTTGAAAGGCTGCAAAGCAGCCAATCAACAAGCGTCATACTACTTGCCCCAAGAGGCTGTCACAGCCATGCCTACTATTGGCATGGCTGTGATTGGCCAGAGCACCATGTGACCCAGCCTCTATTTAAGCTGGAGTCACATAGCGCCGCCCGTCACTCTGCTCTGATTAGCGTAGGGAGAGGTTGCAGCTGCGACAGTAGGGCGAGATTAGGCAGATTAACTCCTCCAAAGGACTTGATTAATCGATCGATCTGCAGCTGTGCATCATTGAGCTGCTGAAATTCAATTGCTCACTGTTTTTAGGCTGCCCAGACCGTTTGTCAGTCACTTTTTTCTGGGGTGATCGGCGGCCATTTTGTGTCTTGTGCGGTGCTGCGACCAAGTGCATCCAAGCTGCGACCAAGTGCATTTAACCCTCAATGGTGTGGTTGTTTTTTGGCTAAAGCCTACATCAGGGTGAAGCTGTCACACCAAGTGCATTTAACCAGCAATAGTCTGTTTATTTTTTGGCCATATACTACATCAGGGGAAGCTGCGCCTGTCACCAAGTGCATTTAACCCTCAATAGTGTGGTTGTTTTTTGGCTAAAGCCTACATCAGGGTGAAGCTGTCACACCAAGTGCATTTAACCAGCAATAGTCTGTTCATTTTTTGGCCATATACTACATCAGGGGCAAGCTGCGCCCGTCACCAAGTGCATTTAACCCTCAGTAGTGTGGTTGGTCAAGCTGTCACACCAAGTGCATTTAACCAGCAATAGTCTGTTCATTTTTTGGCCATATACTACATCAGGGGCAAGCTGCGCCCGTCACCAAGTGCATTTAACCAGCAATAGTCTGTTTATTTTTTGGCCATATACTACATCAGGGCAAGCTGCGCCTGTCACCAAGTGCATTTAACCCTCAATGGTGTGGTTGTTTTTTGGCTAAAGCCTACATCAGGGTGAAGCTGTCACACCAAGTGCATTTAACCAGCAATAGTCTGTTTATTTTTTGGCCATATACTACATCAGGGGAAGCTGCGCCTGTCACCAAGTGCATTTAACCCTCAATGGTGTGGTTGTTTTTTGGCTAAAGCCTACATCAGGGTGAAGCTGTCACACCAAGTGCATTTAACCAGCAATAGTCTGTTCATTTTTTGGCCATATACTACATCAGGGGCAAGCTGCGCCCGTCACCAAGTGCATTTAACCCTCAGTAGTGTGGTTGGTCAAGCTGTCACACCAAGTGCATTTAACCAGCAATAGTCTGTTCATTTTTTGGCCATATACTACATCAGGGGCAAGCTGCGCCCGTCACCAAGTGCATTTAACCAGCAATAGTCTGTTTATTTTTTGGCCATATACTACATCAGGGCAAGCTGCGCCTGTCACCAAGTGCATTTAACCCTCAATGGTGTGGTTGTTTTTTGGCTAAAGCCTACATCAGGGTGAAGCTGTCACACCAAGTGCATTTAACCAGCAATAGTCTGTTAATTTTTTGGCCATATACTACATCAGGGGCAAGCTGCGCCCGTCACCAAGTGCATTTAACCCTCAGTAGTGTGGTTGGTCAAGCTGTCACACCAAGTGCATTAAACCAGCAATAGTGTGGTTATTTTTTGGCCATATCCCAGTCTAATTCTGTCACTAAATCCATACCGGTCACCCAGCGCCTAAATACTAGGCCTCAAATTTATATCCCGCTAAATCTGTCGTTACCGCTGTACTGTTGTGGCTGGGCAAGTTATTTAGTGTCCGTTAAAGCAAATTTTTTGTTCAGGGTTGAAATACAATTCCCAATTTAGCAATTTCATAATTTAGTGGTTTCTGCTATATCAGAGCTATTTGAAATCTATCCCTAAAAGGGTATATAATATTCAAGGTGCACATAGGGTCATTCAGAATAACTTCACACACACGCTACTGTGCATTTCCAAGTCTAATTCTGTTAGTAAATCCATACCGGTCAACCAGCGCCTAAATACTAGGCCTCAAATTTATATCCCGCTAAATCTGTCGTTACCGCTGTCCTGTTGTGGATGGGCAAGTTATTTAGTGTCCGTCAAAGCACATTTTTTGTTCTGGGTTGAAATACAATTCCCAATTTAGCAATTTCATAATTTAGTGGTTTCTGCTATATCAGAGCTATTTGAAATCTATCCGTAAAAGGGTATATAATATTCAAGGTGCACATAGGGTCATTCAGAATAACTTCACACACACGCTACTGTGCATTTCCAAGTCTAATTCTGTTAGTAAATCCATACCGGTCACCCAGCGCCTAAATACTAGGCCTCAAATTTATATCCCGCTAAATCTGTCGTTACCGCTGTCCTGTTGTGGATGGGCAAGTTTTTTAGTGTCCGTCAAAGCACATTTTTTGTTCTGGGTTGAAATACAATTCCCAATTTAGCAATTTCATAATTTAGTGGTTTCTGCTATATCAGAGCTATTTGAAATCTATCCCTAAAAGGGTATATAATATTCAAGGTGCACATAGGGTCATTCAGAATAACTTCACACACACGCTACTGTGCATTTCCAAGTCTAATTCTGTCAAACAATCCATACCGGTCACCCAGCGCCTAAATACTAGGCCTCAAATTTATATTCAGCTGAATTTGAATACAATACATTGGGCCAAATAATATTTTTGTTGTTGTGTTGAACCATAACAATGAGGAAAACATCTAGTAAGGGACGCGGACGTGGACATGGTCGTGGTGGTGTTAGTGGACCCTCTGGTGCTGGGAGAGGACGTGGCCGTTCTGCCACATCCACACGTCCTAGTGTACCAACTACCTCAGGTCCCAGTAGCCGCCAGAATTTACAGCGATATATGGTGGGGCCCAATGCCGTTCTAAGGATGGTAAGGCCTGAGCAGGTACAGGCATTAGTCAATTGGGTGGCCGACAGTGGATCCAGCACGTTCACATTATCTCCCACCCAGTCTTCTGCAGAAAGCGCACAGATGGCGCCTGAAAACCAACCCCATCAGTCTGTCACATCACCCCCATGCATACCAGGGAAACTGTCTGAGCCTCAAGTTATGCAGCAGTCTCTTATGCTGTTTGAAGACTCTGCTGGCAGGGTTTCCCAAGGGCATCCACCTAGCTCTTCCCCAGCGGTGAAAGACATAGAATGCACTGACGCACAACCACTTATGTTTCCTGATGATGAGGACATGGGAATACCACCTCAGCATGTCTCTGATGATGACGAAACACAGGTGCCAACTGCTGCGTCTTTCTGCAGTGTGCAGACTGAACAGGAGGTCAGGGATCAAGACTGGGTGGAAGACGATGCAGGGGACGATGAGGTCCTAGACCCCACATGGAATGAAGGTCGTGCCACTGACTTTCACAGTTCGGAGGAAGAGGCAGTGGTGAGACCGAGCCAACAGCGTAGGAAAAGAGGGAGCAGTGGGCAAAAGCAGAACACCCGCCGCCAAGAGACTCCGCCTGCTACTGACCGCCGCCATCTGGGACCGAGCACCCCAAAGGCAGCTTCAAGGAGTTCCCTGGCATGGCACTTCTTCAAACAATGTGCTGACGACAAGACCCGAGTGGTTTGCACGCTGTGCCATCAGAGCCTGAAGGTAGGCATTAACGTTCTGAACCTGAGCACAACCTGCATGACCAGGCACCTGCATGCAAAGCATGAACTGCAGTGGAGTAAACACCTTAAAACCAAGGAAGTCACTCAGGCTCCCCCTGCTACCTCTTCTGCTGCTGCCGCCTCGGCCTCTTCTGCTGCTGCCGCCTCGGCCTCTTCCTCCGCCTCTGGAGGAACGTTGGCACCTGCCGTCCAGCAAACAGGGGATGTACCACCAACACCACCACCACCTCCGTCACCAAGCGTCTCAACCATGTCACACGCCAGCGTTCAGCTCTCCATCTCACAAACATTTGAGAGAAAGCGTAAATTCCCACCTAGCCACCCTCGATCTCTGGCCCTGAATGCCAGCATTTCTAAACTACTGGCCTATGAAATGCTGTCATTTAGGCTGGTGGACACAGACAGCTTCAAACAGTTCATGTCGCTTGCTGTCCCACAGTATGTTGTTCCCAGCCGCTACTACTTCTCCAAGAGAGCCGTGCCTTCCCTGCACAACCAAGTATCCGATAAAATCAAGTGTGCACTGCGCAACGCCATCTGTAGCAAGGTCCACCTAACCACAGATACGTGGACCAGTTTGCACGGCCAGGGACGCTATATCTCCCTAACTGCACACTGGGTAAATGTAGTGGCAGCTGGGCCCCAGGCGGAGAGCTGTTTGGCGCACGTCCTTCCGCCGCCAAGGATCGCAGGGCAACATTCTTTGCCTCCTGTTGCCACCTCCTCCTTCTCGGCTTCCTCCTCCTCTTCTTCCACCTGCTCATCCAGTCAGCCACACACCTTCACCACCAACTTCAGCACAGCCCGGGGTAAACGTCAGCAGGCCATTCTGAAACTCATATGTTTGGGGGACAGGCCCCACACCGCACAGGAGTTGTGGCGGGGTATAGAACAACAGACCGACGAGTGGTTGCTGCCGGTGAGCCTCAAGCCCGGCCTGGTGGTGTGTGATAATGGGCGAAATCTCGTTGCAGCTCTGGGACTAGCCAATTTGACGCACATCCCTTGCTTGGCGCATGTGCTGAATTTGGTGGTGCAGAAGTTCATTCACAACTACCCCGACATGTCAGAGCTGCTGCATAAAGTGCGGGCCGTCTGTTCGCGCTTCCGGCGTTCACATCCTGCTGCTGCTCGCCTGTCTGCGCTACAGCGTAACTTCGGCCTTCCCGCTCACCGCCTCATATGCGATGTGCCCACCAGGTGGAACTCCACCTAGCACATGCTGGACAGACTGTGCGAGCAGCAGCAGGCCATAGTGGAGTTTCAGCTGCAGCACGCACGGGTCAGTCGCACTACAGAACAGCACCACTTCACCACCAATGACTGGGCCTCCATGCGAGACCTGTGTGCCCTGTTGCGCTGTTTCGAGTACTCCACCAACATGGCCAGTGGCGATGACGCCGTTATCAGCGTTACAATACCACTTCTATGTCTCCTTGAGAAAACACTTAGGGCGATGATGGAAGAGGAGGTGGCCCAGGAGGAGGAGGAGGAGGAAGAGGGGTCATTTTTAGCACTTTCAGGCCAGTCTCTTCGAAGTGACTCAGAGGGAGGTTTTTGGCAACAGCAGAGGCCAGGTACAAATGTGGCCAGCCAGGGCCCACTACTGGAGGACGAGGAGGACGAGGATGAGGAGGAGGTGGAGGAGGATGAGGATGAAGCATGGTCACAGCGGGGTGGCACCCAACGCAGCTCGGGTCCATCACTGGTGCGTGGCTGGGGGGAAAGGCAGGACGATGACGATACGCCTCCCACAGAGGACAGCTTTTCCTTACCCCTGGGCAGCCTGGCACACATGAGCGACTACATGCTGCAGTGCCTGCGCAACGACAGCAGAGTTGCCCACATTTTAACCTGTGCGGACTACTGGGTTGCCACCCTGCTGGATCCACGCTACAAAGACAATGTGCCCACCTTACTTCCTGCACTGGAGCGTGATAGGAAGATGCGCGAGTACAAGCGCACGTTGGTAGACGCGCTGCTGAGAGCATTCCCAAATGTCACAGGGGAACAAGTGGAAGCCCAAGGCCAAGGCAGAGGAGGAGAAAAAGTCGCCAAGGCAGCTGTGTCACGGCCAGCTCCTCTGTGTCATGGTCTCACCTTCTTGCTGTTCTCCTTCGTTTGACATGTGCTGGCGGCCATCTTGGTTTCTGGGTTTCTTGTAGCCTCCCACCCTGCGGCTTCTCCTTCCCACTGGGAGGAGCTGGATGCCTAGCTCATATATATTGTAGGTCTGTGGCTTCAGTTCCTTGCTTGGTCCTCCTGTGTTCACATGCTTCTAAGACTGCTGCTTCTGGTTCCTGATCCTGGCTTCGTCTGACTACCCTGCTGGTTCCTGATCCTGGCTTCGTCTGACTACCCTGCTGGTTCCTGATCCAGGCTTCGTCTGACTACCCTGCTGGTTCCTGATCCAGGCTTCGTCTGACTACCCTGCTGGTTCCTGATCCAGGCTTCGTCTGACTACCCTGCTGGTTCCTGATCCAGGCTTCGTCTGACTACCCTTCTGGTTCCTGACCTCTGGCTTCGCAAGACCCTGCTTCGGTTTAGCCATCCGTTTGGACTTTTGCCTTACAGCTTGATTTTCAATAAAGCTTTCTTATTTCCACTTATCTCTTGTTGTACGTCTGGTTCATGGTTCCATGACATTAGGACCAAGCCATGAATTCTGACGGTACAGGGCCATCCTCGCTACCTACGCTGGTTGCCAGACTTGATCAGCAGGATCACCTGTTGGGTCAGTTCGCTGTGGCGTTGCAAACCCTGCTTGAACGCACGGCTCATTTAGCTTCCGTTGCCGATGGGTCGGTTGTCGCTCCTGGGCCCGCTCCTACTGCCGCTCCGGTTGTTGCGCCAGAGTCTACCCCGACACCTGTTGCTGCGCCTGCGGTGTTTCGGGGTATGACCGGTTCTGCCCCCCTTCCACAGCGCTTTGGGGGAGAGCCAACTCAGTGCCGAGGTTTCCTTAACCAGGTGGGCATTTATTTCGAGTTGCTGCCACATGCCTTTCCTACTGAGAGATCAAAGGTGGGCTTCTTGATCTCGCTGCTCTCGGACAAGGCCTTGGCCTGGGCCAGCCCTTTATGGGAGAACAACAATCCGGTGGTTGCCGAGTTTTCCGGTTTTGTTGCTTCTCTTCGGAAGGTATTCGATGTGCCGGCTCGTGCTGCCTCTGCTGCGAAGCTCCTTATGTCCATCAGACAGGGTTCACGATCCGTAGCTGAATACGCCATTGAGTTTCGTACCCTGGCAGCAGAGGTGGGCTGGAATAATGAGGCTCTGGTCGCTGCTTTCTCTCATGGTCTCTCGGATGCCTTGAAGGATGAGGTTGCAGCTAAGGACCTACCAGTGGAGCTCGAGTCTCTTATTTCTTTCCTGATTTTGATTGACACCAGACTCAGGGAGAGACCTTCCTTTAAGGAGAGCCTGCGGAGGTCCTCTAACAGATTGGCGCCTACGTTTGCTGTCCCACCCGTGCCTCCCTCTCCTCCCACGCCTCCTGGGGATGACTTGTCTGGGGGTGAACCCATGCAGCTGGGGTTTGCTCGCCTGTCCGAGGGGGAGAGGGTACTCCGGAGACGCGAGGGCCGATGCATGTACTGTTGTCTCGGTGGGCATTTTCGGTTGGCATGCCCAAACCGTCCGGGAAACGCTCGCACCTGAGATCCTGTCGGGGGCAGATCTTGGGTGGAGTCTCCTCGTCCCCGGTTTCCCGTGTTGACAAACCACTGATTACTGTTGTCCTCTCCTGGGTCGGGGGCTCAGTGATGACCCAGGCGTTGGTGGACTCTGGTGCTGGTGGTTTGTTCATTGATAGTGTGTTCGCTGCTGCCAATTCCATTCCTCTGCAGCCTCGAGGTTCCCCACTGGCTCTTGAGGCGATAGACGGCAGACCCCTTCTGCCGCCACACGTGACTCATGAGACCCTTCCAGTGGGGATGGCCATTGGTGCCGTTCACAGAGAGTCGGTCTGTCTCCAGGTTATTTCGTCTCCACACTACTCGGTGGTCTTGGGGTACCCCTGGCTCCAGAAGCATAATCCGACTTTCGATTGGAGATCGGCCGAGATCCTCTCGTGGTCACCGCAGTGTGGGGCTAGTTGCATCCATGGGTCTGTCAAGCTGCTGTGTACTTCCTCGGACTCTCTGTTGCCTCCTGAATACGAGGAGTACCGGGATGTATTCGATAAGGTGCGTGCGGTTGCCCTACCTCCGCACCGCCCATACGATTGTGCCATAGAGTTACAATCTGGTGCCGTTCCTCCTCGTGGCAAAGTCTATCCACTGTCGGTAGCGGAGAATGAGGCCATGGAGGAGTACGTGAGGGAGGCGCTTTCACGCGGACACATTCGCAAATCCTCGTCCCCGGCAGGGGCTGGATTTTTCTTTGTGAAAAAGAAGGGCGGTGAGTTGAGGCCTTGCATCGATTACAGGGGTCTCAATCGCATCACGATCAAGAACGCTTACCCGATACCCTTGATTTCCGAGCTGTTCGATCGCCTCAAAGGGGCCACGGTCTTTACCAAACTCGACCTGAGGGCGGCATATAACCTGGTAAGGATCAAGGCGGGCGATGAGTGGAAGACCGCGTTTAACACCAGGACCGGTCATTATGAATCCTTGGTTATGCCCTTTGGGTTGTGCAATGTGCCCGCAGTCTTCCAGGAATTCATCAACGATGTTTTCCGTGACCTGTTGCAGCAGTGTGTGGTGGTCTATTTGGATGACATCTTGGTATATTCTGAATCCATGGAGGCCCACATTCTGGATGTCAGACGAGTGTTGCAACGGTTACGAGAGAACAAGCTGTTCGGTAAGCTTGAGAAATGCGAATTTCACCGATCCCAGGTAACCTTCTTAGGTTACATCATTTCCGCTGAGGGGTTCTCCATGGATCCTGAGAAGGTTTCGGCTGTCTTACAGTGGCCCCAGCCCAGTGGTCTTCGTGCCCTGTAGCGCTTTTTGGGCTTCGCCAATTATTATCGGAAGTTCATCAGGGACTTTTCCATGCTAGCCAAGCCTCTCACGGATCTGACCAGGAAGGGCAGTAATCCCCAGGTCTGGCCGCTCGAGGCCATCCGAGCTTTTGAGGCTCTAAAGTCCGCCTTTGTGTCGGCTCCCATTCTGTCACATCCCAACCCTGGGTTGCCTTTTGTCCTCGAGGTGGACGCGTCTGAGACGGGAGTAGGCGCCCTTCTGTCTCAGCGTAGAACACCAGAGGGTCCTCTGCTTCCTTGGGGGTTTTACTCCCGGAAACTGTCTTCTGCGGAGTGCAACTATCAGATTGGTGACAGGGAGTTATTGGCCATCGTGCAGGCCCTTAAAGAATGGAGGCACTTGCTCGAGGGCTCGGTGGTTCCGGTTCTCATCCTGACGGACCACAAGAATCTGACCTACCTCTCTGAGGCCAAGAGATTGACACCACGTCAGGCCAGATGGGCTCTGTTCTTGTCACGTTTTAATTACGTGGTCTCCTACCTACCCGGTTCCAAGAACATCAGAGCGGATGCCTTATCACGGCAGTACTCCGAGCTGTCCGGGGAGGAGTCGATTCCGACTTCGGTCATACCTCCGAATCAGATCCTGGCCGCCATTCGCACCAGCCTGACCTCTCCCCTGGGTGAGCAGATTTTGGCGGCTCAATCTGGTGCTCCCTCTGGGAGACCCAACGGCAGATGTTTTGTGCCTGAGGAGTTGCGCACTCGGTTGTTGCGAACCTACCATAACTCCAAGGCCGCGGGGCATCCTGGAAAGAATCAGCTGTCCTGGGCTGTTTCACGTCTGTTCTGGTGGCCTTCTCTACGTTCCGACATCGCCGCATATGTAGCGGCATGCTCCGTTTGTGCCCAGAGTAAGTCCCCTCGGCACCGTCCGTTGGGCCTTTTGCAACCCATAGCCACCAGGGAGCGTCCATGGTCACACCTGGGGATGGATTTCATTGTGGACCTCCCTGCATCCCGAGGCCATACGGTCATTCTCATGATTGTGGATCGGTTTTCCAAAATGTGCCACTGTGTTCCTCTCAAGAAGTTACCCTCTGCACAAGAGTTGGCCACGATTTTTGCCAGGGAGGTCTTCCGGTTGCACGGTTTGCCCAAGGAGATTGTGTCGGATCGGGGGAGTCAGTTTGTGTCCAGGTTCTGGCACTCCTTTTGCTCCCAGTTGGGGATTCATCTCTCTTTCTCCTCGGCCTACCACCCTCAGTCCAATGGGGCCGCAGAACGATCCAATCAGGCCTTGGAGCAATACCTTCGTTGCTATGTCTCCGATCACCAAGACAATTGGGTTGACCTCCTGCCTTGGGCTGAGTTTGCCAGGAACACGGCGGTGAACTCTTCCTCTGGGACGTCTCCCTTCATGGCCAATTATGAGTTCCAACCTGCCGTGTTACCGGAGGTATTCTCTCCCCAGGATATTCCGGCTGTGGAGGATCACCTTTCCGTCCTACGTGCTTCTTGGGTACAGATCCAGAGGTCCCTTGAGGTCTCTGCGCAGCGCCAGAGACTCCAGGCTGATCGCAGACGAGCGCCCGCTCCTTCCTACCAGGTCGGAGACCGCGTATGGTTGTCCACCCGCAACCTCAACCTTCGAGTGCCCACTCCCAAGCTGGCGCCTCGCTTTGTTGGTCCCTTCCGAGTGCTTCGCAGGGTAAACCCGGTAGCCTATGCCCTTGCGCTTCCTCCTGGCATGCGGATCTCCAACGTGTTTCATGTCTCCCTGTTGAAGCCACTGGTGTGTAATCGTTTCACTTCCTCGGTTCCTCGGCCTCGTCCGGTCCAAGTGGGCAATCGTGAGGAGTATGAGGTGAGCAATATCCTGGACTCACGCCTGGTCCGCGGTCGGGTGCAGTTTTTGGTCCATTGGCGTGGTTATGGTCCAGAGGAGCGTTCCTGGGTTCCCTCCGCAGATGTCCATGCTCCTGCCTTGCTCCGAGCCTTCCACGCACGCTTCCCTCAGAAACCGTTCTTTACTCCGCGGAGGAGGGGCCCTTGAGGGGGAGGTACTGTCATAGTCTCACCTTCTTGCTGTTCTCCTTCGTTTGACATGTGCTGGCGGCCATCTTGGTTTCTGGGTTTCTTGTAGCCTCCCACCCTGCGGCTTCTCCTTCCCACTGGGAGGAGCTGGATGCCTAGCTCATATATATTGTAGGTCTGTGGCTTCAGTTCCTTGCTTGGTCCTCCTGTGTTCACATGCTTCTAAGACTGCTGCTTCTGGTTCCTGATCCTGGCTTCGTCTGACTACCCTGCTGGTTCCTGATCCTGGCTTCGTCTGACTACCCTGCTGGTTCCTGATCCAGGCTTCGTCTGACTACCCTGCTGGTTCCTGATCCAGGCTTCGTCTGACTACCCTGCTGGTTCCTGATCCAGGCTTCGTCTGACTACCCTGCTGGTTCCTGATCCAGGCTTCGTCTGACTACCCTTCTGGTTCCTGACCTCTGGCTTCGCAAGACCCTGCTTCGGTTTAGCCATCCGTTTGGACTTTTGACTTACAGCTTGATTTTCAATAAAGCCTTCTTATTTCCACTTATCTCTTGTTGTACGTCTGGTTCATGGTTCCATGACACTCTGAGGGCAGGGTTAGCATGGCAGAGATGTGGAAAACTTTTGTCAACACGCCACAGCTAACTGCACCACCACCTGATACGCAACGTGTTAGCAGGAGGCAACATTTCACTAACATGGTGGAACAGTACGTGTGCACACCCCTCCACGTACTGACTGATGGTTCGGCCCCATTCAACTTCTGGGTCTCTAAATTGTCCACGTGGCTAGAGCTAGCCTTTTATGCCTTGGAGGTGCTGGCCTGCCCGGCGGCCAGCGTTTTGTCTGAACGGGTATTCAGCACGGCAGGGGGCGTCATTACAGACAAACGCAGCCGCCTGTCTACAGCCAATGTGGACAAGCTGACGTTCATAAAAATGAACCAGGCATGGATCCCACAGGACCTGTCCGTCCCTTGTCCAGATTAGACATTAACTACCTCCCCTTAACCATATATTATTGGACTCCAGGGCACTTCCTCATTCAATCCTATTTTTATTTTCATTTTACCATTATATTGCGAGGCTACCCAAAGTTGAATGAACCTCTACTCTGTCTGGGTGCCAGGGCCTAAATATATGCCAATGGACTGTTCCAATGTTGGGTGACGTGAAGCCTGATTCTCTGCTATGACATGCAGACTAATTCTCTGCTGACATGAAGCCAGATTGTCTGTTACGGGACCTCTCTCCTCTGCCTGGGTGCTGGGCCTAAATTTATGAAAATGGACTGTTGCAGTGGTGGGTGACGTGAAGCCTGATTCTCTGCTATGATATGAAGACTGATTCTCTGCTGACATGAAGCCAGATCCTCTGTTACGGGACCTCTCTCCTCTACCTGGGTGCTGGGCCTAAATATCTGACAATGGACTGTTGCATTGGTGGCTGACGTGAAGCCTGATTCTCTGCTATGACATGAAGACTAATTCTCTGCTGACATGAAGCCAGATTGTCTGTTACGGGACCTCTCTCCTCTGCCTGGGTGCTGGGCCTAAATTTATGAAAATGGACTGTTGCAGTGGTGGGTGACGTGAAGCCTGATTCTCTGCTATGACATGAAGACTGATTCTCTGCTGACATGAAGCCAGATTGTCTGTTACGGGACCTCTCTCCTCTGCCTGGGTGCTGGGCCTAAATTTATGAAAATGGACTCTTACAGTGGTGGGTGACGTGAAGCCTGATTCTCTGCTATGACATGAAGACTGATTCTCTGCTGACATGAAGCCAGATTGTCTGTTACGGGACCTCTCTCCTCTGCCTGGGTGCTGGGCCTAAATTTATGAAAATGGACTGTTGCAGTGGTGGGTGACGTGAAGCCTGATTCTCTGCTATGATATGAAGACTGATTCTCTGCTGACATGAAGCCAGATCCTCTGTTACGGGACCTCTCTCCTCTGCCTGGGTGCTGGGCCTAAATTTATGAAAATGGACTGTTGCAGTGGTGGGTGACGTGAAGCCTGATTCTCTGCTATGACATGAAGACTGATTCTCTGCTGACATGAAGCCAGATTGTCTGTTACGGGACCTCTCTCCTCTGCCTGGGTGCTGGGCCTAAATTTATGAAAATGGACTCTTACAGTGGTGGGTGACGTGAAGCCTGATTCTCTGCTATGACATGAAGACTGATTCTCTGCTGACATGAAGCCAGATTGTCTGTTACGGGACCTCTCTCCTCTGCCTGGGTGCTGGGCCTAAATTTATGAAAATGGACTGTTGCAGTGGTGGGTGACGTGAAGCCTGATTCTCTGCTATGATATGAAGACTGATTCTCTGCTGACATGAAGCCAGATCCTCTGTTACGGGACCTCTCTCCTCTGCCTGGGTGCTGGGCCTAAATTTATGAAAATGGACTGTTGCAGTGGTGGGTGACGTGAAGCCTTATTCTCTGCTATGATATGAAGACTGATTCTCTGCTGACATGAAGCCAGATTGTCTGTTACGGGACCTCTCTCCTCTGCCTGGGTGCTGGGCCTAAATTTATGAAAATGGACTCTTACAGTGGTGGGTGACGTGAAGCCTGATTCTCTGCTATGACATGAAGACTGATTCTCTGCTGACATGAAGCCAGATTGTCTGTTACGGGACCTCTCTCCTCTGCCTGGGTGCTGGGCCTAAATTTATGAAAATGGACTGTTGCAGTGGTGGGTGACGTGAAGCCTGATTCTCTGCTATGATATGAAGACTGATTCTCTGCTGACATGAAGCCAGATTGTCTGTTACGGGACCTCTCTCCTCTGCCTGGGTGCTGGGCCTAAATTTATGAAAATGGACTGTTGCAGTGGTGGGTGACGTGAAGCCTGATTCTCTGCTATGACATGAAGACTGATTCTCTGCTGACATGAAGCCAGATTGTCTGTTACGGGACCTCTCTCCTCTGCCTGGGTGCTGGGCCTAAATTTATGAAAATGGACTCTTACAGTGGTGGGTGACGTGAAGCCTTATTCTCTGCTATGACATGAAGACTGATTCTCTGCTGACATGAAGCCAGATTGTCTGTTACGGGACCTCTCTCCTCTGCCTGGGTGCTGGGCCTAAATTTATGAAAATGGACTGTTGCAGTGGTGGGTGACGTGAAGCCTGATTCTCTGCTATGATATGAAGACTGATTCTCTGCTGACATGAAGCCAGATCCTCTGTTACGGGACCTCTCTCCTCTGCCTGGGTGCTGGGCCTAAATTTATGAAAATGGACTGTTGCAGTGGTGGGTGAAGTGAAGCCTGATTCTCTGCTATGACATGAAGACTGATTCTCTGCTGACATGAAGCCAGATTGTCTGTTACGGGACCTCTCTCCTCTACCTGGGTGCTAGGCCTAAATTTATGAAAATGGACTCTTACAGTGGTGGGTGACGTGAAGCCTGATTCTCTGCTATGACATGAAGACTGATTCTCTGCTGACATGAAGCCAGATTGTCTGTTACGGGACCTCTCTCCTCTGCCTGGGTGCTGGGCCTAAATTTATGAAAATGGACTGTTGCAGTGGTGGGTGACGTGAAGCCTGATTCTCTGCTATGATATGAAGACTGATTCTCTGCTGACATGAAGCCAGATCCTCTGTTACGGGACCTCTCTCCTCTGCCTGGGTGCTGGGCCTAAATTTATGAAAATGGACTGTTGCAGTGGTGGGTGACGTGAAGCCTGATTCTCTGCTATGATATGAAGACTGATTCTCTGCTGACATGAAGCCAGATTGTCTGTTACGGGACCTCTCTCCTCTGCCTGGGTGCTGGGCCTAAATTTATGAAAATGGACTCTTACAGTGGTGGGTGACGTGAAGCCTGATTCTCTGCTATGACATGAAGACTGATTCTCTGCTGACATGAAGCCAGATTGTCTGTTACGGGACCTCTCTCCTCTGCCTGGGTGCTGGGCCTAAATTTATGAAAATGGACTGTTGCAGTGGTGGGTGACGTGAAGCCTGATTCTCTGCTATGATATGAAGACTGATTCTCTGCTGACATAAAGCCAGATCCTCTGTTACGGGACCTCTCTCCTCTGCCTGGGTGCTGGGCCTAAATTTATGAAAATGGACTGTTGCAGTTGTGGGTGACGTGAAGCCTGATTCTCTGCTATGATATGAAGACTGATTCTCTGCTGACATGAAGCCAGATTGTCTGTTACGGGACCTCTCTCCTCTGCCTGGGTGCTGGGCCTAAATTTATGAAAATGGACTCTTACAGTGGTGGGTGACGTGAAGCCTGATTCTCTGCTATGACATGCAGACTAATTCTCTGCTGACATGAAGCTAGATTGTCTGTTACGGGACCTCTCTCCTCTGCCTGGGTGCTGGGCCTAAATTTATGAAAATGGACTGTTGTAGTGGTGGGTGACGTGAAGCCTGATTCTCTGCTATGACATGAAGACTGATTCTCTGCTGACATGAAGCCAGATTGTCTGTTACGGGACCTCTCTCCTCTGCCTTGGTGCTGGGCCTAAATTTATGAAAATGGACTCTTACAGTGGTGGGTGACGTGAAGCCTGATTCTCTGCTATGACATGAAGACTGATTCTCTGTTGACATGAAGCCAGATTGTCTGTTACGGGACCTCTCTCCTCTGTCTGGGTGCTGGGCCTAAATTTATGAAAATGGACTGTTGCAGTGGTGGGTGACGTGAAGCCTAATTCTCTGCTATGATATGAAGACTAATTCTCTGCTGACATGAAGCCAGATCCTCTGTTACGGGACCTCTCTCCTCTGCCTGGGTGCTGGGCCTAAATATCTGACAATGGACTGTTGCATTGGTGGCTGACGTGAAGCCTGATTCTCTGCTATGACATGAAGACTGATTCTCTGCTGACATGAAGCCAGTTTGTCTGTTACGGGACCTCTCTCCTCTGCCTGGGTGCTGGGCCTAAATTTATGAAAATGGACTGTTGCAGTGGTGGGTGACGTGAAGCCTGATTCTCTGCTATGATATGAAGACTGATTCTCTGCTGACATGAAGCCAGATTCTCTGTTACGGGACCTCTCTCCTCTGCCTTGGTGCCGGGGCCTAAATATCTGAGAATGGACTGTTCCAGTGGTGGGTGACGGGAAGCCAGATTCTCTGCTATGGGACCTCTCTCCAATTGATTTTGGTTAATTTTTATTTATTTAATTTTTATTTTAATTCATTTCCCTATCCACATTTGTTTGCAGGGGATTTACCTACATGTTGCTGCCTTTTGCAGCCCTCTAGCCCTTTCCTGGGCTGTTTTACAGCCGTTTTAGTGCCGAAAAGTTTGTGTCCCTATTGACTTCAATGGGGTTCGGGTTCGGGACGAAGTTCGGATCGGGTTCGGATCCCGAACCCGAACATTTTCGGGAAGTTCGGCCGAACTTCTCGAACCCGAACATCCAGGTGTTCGCTCAACTCTAGTTACAAGGCTTAGAAGTTTAGAAGCAAATCTTGAAATTTTTCAGAAATTTTCAAAAACCCCATTTTTAGAGACCAGATCAGGTTTGAAGTCATTTTGTGAGGCTTACATAATAAAAACCACCCAAAAATGACCCCATTCTATAAAGTACACCCCTCAAGCTATTCAAAACAGATTTTACAGTTTTAACCCTTTAGGTGTTCCACAAGAGTTAATAGCAAATGGAGATTAAAAAAAAAAAACTTTTCCATTTTAATCCATTTTTTCCAGTAACAAAACAAGGGTTAACAGCCAATCAAGACTGTATCTTTATTGCCCTGACTCTGCCGTTTACAGAAACACCCCATATGTGGTCGTACACTACTGTACGGCCACATGGCGGGGCGTAGAGGGAAAGGAGCGCCGTGTGGTTTTTGGAGGGCTGATTTTTATGGACCTGTTTCTTTACACTTTGTCCTGTTTCAACCACCCTGATGCACCCCTGGAGTAGAAACTCACTACAAGTGACCCCATCTAAGAAACTACACCCCTCAGGGTATTCAAAACTGATTTTATAAACTTTGTTAACCCTTTAGCTGTTGCACAAGATTTATTGGCAATGGGGCTGAAATTTTAGAATTTCATTTTTTTGCCAAATTGTCAATTTTAACCAATTTTTTACACTAACAAAGCAAGGGTTAACAGAAAAACAAAAATGTATTTTTTTTGCCCTGAATCTGCCATTTATAGAAACACCCCATTTGTGGTTGTACACTACTGTACAGCCACACGGCGGGGCGTAGAGGGAAAGGAGCGCCATGTGGTTTTTGGAGGGCTGATTTTAATGGACCGGTTTATTTACACCGTGTTCTGTTTCAACCCCCCTGATGCACCCCTGGAGTAGAAACTCCCTAAAAGTGACCCCATTTTGGAAACTACGGGATAAGGTGGCGGTTTAGTTGGGACTATTTTTAGGGTACATATGATTTTTGGTTGCTCTATATAAAATTTTTGTGAGGTAAAGTTACCAAAAATTGAAATTCAGAAATTTCATCTCCATTTGCCATTAACTGTTGAGGAACACCTAAAGGGTTAATAAAGCCTTGAGGGGTGTAGTTTCTTAGATCCTCAGAGACCCGAATAACCCGGAAAAGCAGAAAACCGCAGGTCTAAATTGAGGAGGATGCATGGCATAATAAATCATGAAAGAGACATGAAAAGGCCAGGGCCATTCATCAAGTCAGTATGGTCCAAAGATACATGTAGGGCGAACAAGGAGTGTCCTCCACTGTAGATCCAGGCAGAAGATTCAACAGACGGTCCAGGAGATGGCCAATTCAAAGGTATCCCAGGGAAAGAAAGGAGAAGGATATCCGGAGTGCACCAAGTGAAGTTATCCAGTCAGTCAATACCCTTGCAAAAGAAAAACATCTACAAAAAATAATAAACAAGAAAGTAAATAAGTAAAACATACAATGGATTACCTAGTGTAAAAACCAGTGAAAAAAAGTTCTTCATTAATACCCTGCGGAGTCAAACATTCCAATTTGCAAATCTATCTGGATTCAGCTTTAACCTCTTCAAGACACATGATGTACCGATACGTCATCTTGTCCTGGTACTTATAGACACAAGGTGCCTGGGGGGGATCCCGTGACCCCCCCCCCGTGTCGGTGATCGCAGCAAACCTGTGGTTTGCTGCGCTTTCTGCAGTTTCTAATCCCCGCGGTCCCTGAACGCGGGGATCAGAAACTTTAAAATGCCCAAAATATAGATTTTCAGCCCCCCCCCTGCACCCCTGAGTAATTTTATAGTGGCGGAAGGGGTTGCGGGGCGGTGCGGGCTGTGCGGGAGGCGGGCAGTGCAGCAGGCGGGATCGCGATCCCCCGCCCGCCTCCTCTTGAATATTCATTGGTGGCCAGTGGTTATACCAGAGTGTCAGCACATTGCTGACACCCTGGTATAAACGGCTGACATCTGTGATGCGATGTCAGCCGTTTAACCCTTTCCATGGAAAAGGTTAATAACAGTCAGGGAGCTTCCTCCCTCTCCCATCGGGGGGCTGTGCAGCCCCCAGACAGGATTGGGTCACAGAGGGAGGGAGCCCCCCTCCTTACCCTTCCCCGTCTGCTCAGTTGTGGCCACAACTGAGCAGACGGGGAAGGTTCCCATATAGTACAAAACACTATATAGTGTACTGTACTGTATTATACAGACATCAGACCCATCAAGTGGGTCTGGGTCAAAAAAATGAAAAAAGTAAAAGTAAAAAAAACAAACACATTTATCACTGAAAAATAAAATACACTACACATATTAGGTATCGCTGCGTCCGTAAAGGCCTGATCTATAAAACGGTCATGTTACTTTCCCGGCACCGCAAATGCCATAAAAATAAAAAACTATGAGAAAATTGAAATTTTGCCCACATTACTTCCCAAAAAAAGGTAATAAAAGTGATCAAAAAAGTTGCATGTACGCCAAAATAGTACTAATCAAATTGTCATCTCATCCCGCAAAAATCATACCTAACTGTCACGACCCCTGGTCATGGTCGTGACTCCTTGGGAGCCGCATGCAGTTATCCGCGGTCTGGTGTTGTCGCAACCGCAGCTGGGGGCACTTAGTGGTTTGCCTCAGGTGCGGTTGCCGCGAATAACAGGCATGCGTGCGGTTGCCCTTGGCAACGTGTTTTGGTGTGCACGTCCTTCGTCTGTGTTTGTGTGCACTTCCTTGTCTGTTTGTTGTGCACGAGGTTGTATGCACTTGGACACCTCCCTTCACCTGCGGTTGTCCGCGGCAACGTCTGGTGTTGTGCATGTGGTGGCAGGGTCTCTGCCTGCTGGTTGTTCTGCAGGACACGGTGGCCACGCATGCCGTTGCCAGCGGTGACAGGTGAGTGAGTGTGTGTGCTATTCCCCTTTCAGTTGGTGTTTTCCCTTCTGTGGTGTAGAAAGGGTTAACTCCCTTCCCAGTGTGTGTGTTGTCACTGGGTGTGGTTGACTGGTGGGTGTGGCCTTTCGGCCTATATAGCCTGAGACTCTTGCAGGCTTCAGTAGGTTGCTCTCAGCCGTGCTGGCTGGAGCAGCCTCCTGTCTCCTCCATCTGCCTGGTGAGGACCATCCTTCTGGTCATAAACCTTTGTCAGTTTATTCTATGTTTCATGGTGTTATCTAGGTGTGTGTGGGGTTATCTTGTTAGTGCAGCTTATGGTTTCCTGGTTTCCCTTGTATGTCTGGTGTGTGCTGTGTCCTTTATGTTGCTGTGGACATCAGCACTTGTTCTTGGGTTCCAGGTTTGTGTGTCTGTGGCAGGTAAGTGCAGGACTAGTCTCACTTACCTGTCATTTCCATAAGTCTGTTATTGTATTCCCCTGTGTTGCTTGGCCGTTGAGACTCCTGCTCCCCCGTGCCAAGGAGGAGCAGGTCGTCTCACTCTGTCCCCTAGTACAGGGCCGACTTGAGGGCTCGTAGGGACTTTTAGGTTCCGGCGTATGAGCCCTCCTACCACCAAGGTCGGCTCATACTGACAGGAGACAGGGTCAGCGTTAGGGACGCAATAGGAGGTGACCTGCTCCCTAACTCTGTGGTCCCGGCCAAGGGGTAACCCTTACATCTTCCTGGCACCGCACGGCTGGGTGTTTCCCCCACCGCCAGCCGTGACACTAACCCAAGATAATCGCCCAAAAACTGAAAAATCTATGGCTCTTAGACTATGGAAACACTAAAACATGATTTTTTGGGTTTCAAAAATGAAATCATTAGGTAAAACTTACATAAATAAAAAAAAAGTATATATATTTGGTATCGCCGTGTCCGTATCGACTGGCTCTATAAAAATATAACATGCCCTAACCCTTCAGATGACCACCCTAAAAATTTTAAATAAACGGTGTGAAAAAAAGCAATTTTTTGTCATCTTACGTCACAAAAAGTGTATTAGCAAGCAATCAAAATGCACCCCAAAATAGTGTAAATCAAACCTTCATCTCATCCCACAAAAAATGAGACCCTATCTAAGATAATCGCCCAAAAACTGAAAAAAACTATGGCTATCAAACTATGGAGACACTAAAACATGATTTTTTTTGTTTAAAAATGAAATCATTGTGTAAAAATTGTATACATATTAGGTATTGCCGTGTCCGTGACAACCTGCTCTATAAAAATACCACATGATCTAACATGTCAGATATATGTTGTAAATAACAAAAAAAACGGTGCTAAAAAAGCTATTTCTTGTTACCTTGCCTCACAAAAAGTGTAATATAGCGCAACCAAAAATCATATGCACCCTAAACTAGTACTAACAAAACTGCCACCCTATCCTGCAGTTTCTAAAATGGGGTCACTTTTTTGGAGTTTCTACTCTAGGGGTCCATCAGGGGGGCTTCAAATGGGACATGGTGTCAAAAAATCCAGTCCAGCAAAATCTGGGGTGTTTCTGTAAACTACAGAATCAGGGCCATAAATAATGCGTTTTGTTTGGCTGTTAACCTCTGCTTTGTAACTGGAAAAAAAATATTAAAATGGAAAATCTGCCAAAAAAAGTGAAATTTTGAAATTGTATCTCTATTTTCCATTAAATCTTGTGCAACACCTAAAGGGTTAACAAAGTTTGTAAAAATCTGTTTTAAATACCTTGAGGTGTGTAGTTTCTTAGATGGGGTCACTTTTATGGAGTTTCTACTCTAGGGGTGCATCAGGGGGGCTTCAAATGGGACATGGTGTAAAAAAAACAGTCCAGCAAAATCTGGCTTCCAAAAACCATACGGCGCACCTTTCCCTCTACGCCCTACTGTGTGCCCGTACAGCAGTTTACTGCCACATATGGGGTGTTTCTGCAAACTACAGAATCGGGGCAATAAATATAGCATTTTGTTTGGCTGTTAACCCTTGTTTTGTTACTGGAAAAAATGGATTAAAATGGAAATTTTGCCCACAAATCCAAATTCTGGAATTTTATCACCATTTGCCATTAACTCTTGTGGAACACCTAGAGGGTTAACGACGTTTGTAAAATCAGTTTTGAATACCTTGAGGGGTGTAGTTTCTAGAATGGGGTCATTTTTGTGTGGTTTCTATTATGTGAGCCTCACAAAGTTACTTCAGACCTGAACTGGTCCCTAAAAGTGGATTTTGCTTCTAAACTTGTAAGCCTTGTAACATTCTCCAAAAATAAAATATCATTCCCAAATTGCTCCAAACTTGAAGTAGACATATGGGGAATGTAAAGTAATAACTATTTTTGCAGGCATTACTATGTATTATAAAAGTAGAGAAATTAAAAACTTGGAAATTTGCAAAAAATTTTTTTTTACTTTATTTTACCAGTGTCATGAAGAACAATATGTGACGAAAAAACAATCTCAGAATGGCCTGGATAAGTCAAAGTGTTTTAAAGTTATCACCACTTAAAGTGACACCGGTCAGATTTGGAAAAAATGGCCTGGTCCTTAAGGTGAAATAAGGCTGTGTCCCTAAGGGGTTAAGCAAACATTGTGTCATATGTGTCCCTCTAATGTTGCAGTGAACCTTTTCTAAGCCCACCACCTGGAGGCCATTATACTTACCTCCATGGTGGTCCAAGAAATGTGTTGCCACAGAAGTGAGTGGTTTCTTCTTTTTCGCCCTGTCCCAATAAGCCAAAGCGATGTTCGACATATGCTGTTGGATCCGTTTCAGCAATTCCTGTGAGGTCTGTCCCACAGACAATTTCTGGCATGGGCAAATAATTGCATAAACAACATTTCTTGTACGCCAGTTGACATACTGTTTTAGGCATAAACATTCCTTACCATTTGAGAAACTATCCTTGCCCAACATGAATGAACAGACGTTACATTAGCAACACGGATGTGTGCCCTTTAGTTTGACACCTCTTTTCAGCCCACATAAAGGACGCTGGAAGTGACTCCGTACAAGTTGGTACTTTAAGGAAGGTGCCTTGCGTGCAATAATCTTCGGTTTGTTATCCACATAAGGTATCAATTTTTGATCAGACGGGAGCAAGAACCAATGATTCTCAAGAATTCTGTAGAGTGCTGTCCACTGGTTGTTATAGCGGGTGATGAGATGTATCTTACCATCCCCGATTTTGTGCTTGGGAGTAAACAACTTTGTTCAATCCGAGCCCTTGGCATCCTGATAGGCACGGGTTATGGGTTTCTTGGGGTAACCCCTATTCCGAAAACATGATGACAGATCTGCTGAGGCCGACCTGAAATCAGTCACCTGGGTACAATTATGTCGTAGTCTGAGGAATTGACCTTTCGGTATTCCCTTTTTCATGTGTGCAGGATGGAAACTCCGATACTGGAGCAGACTGTTAGTGGAAGTGCTTTTTGGAAATAGAGAGGTAATGATCCGTTCTCCCTCTTTGTGTAATTTTAGATCCAAATAATCCACTGTATCCTCCGAGATGTTATGTGTTAGATGAAGATTCAGATTATTCTGGTTCAATGAATCAATAAACTGTACACAAGATGTCATCAATATTACAGAACTAGCCCACTACACAGTCATGGAAAAATGGCGACGGGTACACGCATGTCTCCTCCCACCAACCCCAAAACAGGTTTGCGTACGAGGGTGCACAACGCACCCCCATCCCCGTTCCGGACTCCTGCCTGTAAAAAGTCCAGTCAAAAACAAAATAATTGTGGTGTAAAATAAATTCCTAAAGACTTACCAGGAATGTGTGGTGGGCTGGTTCTCCTGAGTCTGATTTCTCAAAAAAATAGGTGGTAGCTATAATGCCAACTTTGTGCGCAATGTTGGTGTATAAGGATTCAATGTCACAAGTCACTAATAATACGTCAGGTGTAATTAGGACATATTCCAACATCTCAATCAAGTTAAGAGAATCCCTTACATAGGATTTTAAACCTAAAACCATAGTATGAAGAAAGAAGTCAACATAGGTGCAGGCCTGTTCACCTCCGAAGGGTTTTGGAGGTCCTTTTGGACTTTGGGAAGCATGTAGAATGTTGGGATGATAGGTTGACTAACCTCCAAGAATTAATGTTCCTTTTTAGTGATGATAAACATCTCCCGGGCTGCCTTCAGTAGCTGATCCAATTTCTTTTTAAAAACCGATGTAGGGTCAGAGGACAAAGGTGTATAGAAGGTCCTGTTCTTGAGTTGTCTATTGGCTTCCTGTATATATAAGTCCATATCCCATAGGACCACGTTCCCACCCTTGTCGGCTTCTTTGTGGTATTGAAGGACAGGGTGGGCAAAGAACTGTCCCTGATATTGCCCTACAGGGGGGTGCTATTCTGTTTCTGATAGCCTAACCACAGACTACCCGCCCTGATAAGAGCGACCCCGTCCGGAACATTACCCTATATAAAAATGGCCCTAGTAAGCCCCTAGTCCCTAGGCCCCTGACTTCTAGGTGATCACTATAGAGATCTATGTGTTTTTGACTCATTATAAAAGTATATTATAAGTATATCGCACCCCTCGGTTTATCACATCTATCGATAGCACACCTATACCAGTCCTTAAAAAGACTTTTGTGGCCCTATTATCTAGCATTTGGTGTCCTTAACAGCCTGTCCCGCAAGGCCATCTCTATTTATCACTAACCTGCCGCCTGCAGAGGGTAAGACTGTGGTTTGGGTAGTGGTTGATAGGTTTAGCAAAATGGTTAATTTTATTCCCGTCTAAACTCCCGAATGCTAAAACCCTGGCGTCTATATTTGTAAAGCAGATTGTACGTTTACATGGTATTCCGGAGCATATTGTATCTGACAGGGGTGTGCAGTTTGTGTCCAAGTTTTGGAGAGCTTTTGCCAGATTTAATTGTCTTTTTCGTCCGCCTACCACCCTAAGAGTAATGGGCAGACTGAACGCCTCAATCAGTCTGTGGAACATTTCCTTAGGTCATATGTTGCTGATGACCAGCAATTATGGGTTAAATACCTTCCGTTGGCCTAATTTGCTCTGAATAACCATGTTAATTCTTCTGCTGGTGTCTCCCCGTTCTTTTGTAACTATAGTTTCCATCCTTGTTTTCATTCTGGGTCAGCCGTCTCCTCCTCTAACCCCGAGGTGGATAAGGTCTCCTTTGAACCTAGAAAAAGCTCAGAATACCCAGAAAATCAAGGCCAATAGGAGACGTTCTAAGGGGGTGAACTTTCAGGTTTGGGATAAGGTGTGGTTGTCCTTCAAGAATCTCTCGCTCAAGGTAGCTACTAGAAAATCTGCTCCTCATTTTATAGGGCCGTATAAAATTACGGAGGTGATTAACCCGATATCGTTTAGGTTGGAACTGCCCGAGTCGTTCTACATTCATGAAGTGTTTCACATATCTCTGCTTAAAAAATATATTGAACCTGTTGTACCAACGCAAGCCGCGCCTCCGCAGGTTCTTGTTAGTGATTCTGTGGAGTATGTGGTGTCTAAGATTGTGGATGTCAGGAGAGTGCATAGTTCTTTACAGTACCTGGTGCACTGGAAGGGCTATGGACCCGGGGAAAGGTCTTGGGTACCAGCTAGGGAGGTTCATGCCCCTGTACTGGTTCGAAAATTCCATACAGAACTTCCGGAGAAGCGAACACCTGAAGTCTTGGGTCCGTTGGCCCTGCATAAGCGGAGGGGTACTGTCACGGGGTGCCAGCGATGCGCTCATTCTCTGCAGCGCCGACGGCGCCCCGCCTCTGTGCAGGAGCGAGGATGCATCTTCTAGGTGATTGGGGGTGGGACGGACCTGGCCACGCACGTCTTCTCAGCACGGCCGGCGTCCTCGGTTCCCCCAGCAACCAGATGAAGCCGAGCACCGAGCTGGGCACTCGGTGCTCAGCCATTTGCAGCAGGGTGAGTCATGTGACGCTGGCCATGTCACATGACCCATGCTAGTCAGTATTTAACCACTTCAACCCCGCTAGCTAAAACCCCCTTCATGACCAGGCCACTTTTTACACTTCTGCACTACACTACTTTCACCGTTTATCGCTCGGTCATGCAACTTACCACCCAAATGAATTTTACCTCCTTTTCTTCTCACTAATAGAGCTTTTATTTGGTGGTATTTCATTGCTGCTGACATTTTTACTTTTTTTGTTATTAATCGAAATTTAACGATTTTTTTGCAAAAAAATGAAATTTTTCACTTTCAGCTGTATCTTGGCAAAAGACAACTTTTCAAAAACATTTATACAAAGTTGGCATTTGACCAAGATATTTTTCTCACCCAGCATGGGTATATGTAAAATGACACCCCAAAACACATTCCCCAGCTTCTCCTGAGTACGGCGATACCAGATGTGTGACACTTTTTTGCAGCCAAGGTGGGCAAAGGGGCACATATTCCAAAGTGCACCTTTCGGACTTCGCAGGCCATTTTTTACACATTTTGATTGCAAAGTTCTTCTCACACATTTGGGCCCCTAAATTGCCAGGGCAGTATAACTACGCCACAAGTGACCCTATTTTGGAAAGAAGACACCCCAAGGTATTCCGTGAGGGGCATGGCGAGTTCCTAGATTTTTTTATTTTTTGTTGCAAGTTAGTGGAATATAAGACTTTGTAAGGAAAAAAGAAAAAAAAAGAAAAATCATCATTTTCCGCTAACTTGTGACAAAAAAAAAAAAATTCTAGGAACTCGCCGTGCCCCTCACGGAATACCTTTGGGTGTCTTCTTTCCAAAATGGGGTCACTTGTGGCGTAGTTATACTGCCCTGGCAATTTAGGGGCCCAAATGTGTGAGAAGTACCTTGCAAATCAAAATGTGTAAAAAAAATGGCCTGCGAAATCCGAAAGGTGCACTTTGGAATGTGTGCCCCTTTGCCCACCTTGGCTGCAAAAAAGTGTCACACATCTGGTATCGCCGTACTCAGGAGAAGTTGGGGAATGTGTTTTGGGGTGTCATTTTACATATACCCATGCTGGGTGAGAGAAATATCTTGGCAAAAGACAACTTTTCCCATTTTTTTATACAAAGTTGGCATTTGACCAAGATATTTTTCTCACCCAGCATGGGTATATGTAAAATGACATCCCAAAACACATTCCCCAACTTCTCCTGAGTACGGCGATACCAGATGTGTGACACTTTTTTGCAGCCTAGATGCGCAAAGGTGCCGAAATTCCTTTTAGGAGGGCATTTTTAGACATTTGGATCCCAGACTTCTTCTCACACTTTCGGGCCCCTAAAAAGCCAGGGCAGTATAAATACCCCACTTTGGAAAGAAGGTATTCAATGAGGGGCCTGGTGAGTTCATAGAATTTTTTTTTTTTTTGCATAAGTTAGCGGAAATTGATTATTTATTTTTTTTCTCACAAAGTCTCACTTTCCGCTAACTTTTCAATCTTTCATGGACTCAATATGCCCCTCACGGAATACCTTGGGGTGTCTTCTTTCCGAAATGGGGTCACATGTGGGGTATTTATACTGCCCTGGCTTTTTAGGGGCCCTAAAGCGTGAGAAGAAGTCTGGAATATAAATGTCTAAAAATGTTTACGCATTTGGATTCCGTGAGGGGTATGGTGAGTTCATGTGAGATTTTATTTTTTGACACAAGTTAGTGGAATATGAGACTTAGTAAGAAAAAACAAACAAAAAAATATATATATATATTTCCGCTAACTTGGGCCAAAAAAATGTCTGAATGGAGCCTTACAGGGAGTGATCAATGACAGGGGGGGTGATCAGGGAGTGTATATGGGTGATCACCCCCCTGGTAAAGCTCCATTCAGACGTCCGTATGATTTTTACGGATACATGGATACATGGATCGGATCCGCAAAACACATGCGGACGTCTGAATGGAGCCTTACAGGGGGGTGATCAATGACAGGGGGATGATCAGGGAGTGTATATGGGTGATCACCCCCCTGTCATTGATCACCCCCCTGTAAGGCTCCATTCAGACGTCCGTATGATTTTTACGGATCCATGGATACATGGATCGGATCCGCAAAAGACATGCGGACGTCTGAATGGAGCCTTACAGGGGGGTGATCAATGACAGGGGGTGATCAGGGAGTGTATATGGGTGATCACCCCCCTGTCATTGATCACCCCCCTGTAAGGCTCCATTCAGACATCCGTATGATTTTTACGGATCCATTGATACATGGATCGGATCCGCAAAACACATGCGGACGTCTAAATGGAGCCTTACAGGGGGGTGATCAATGACAGGGGGTGATCAGGGAGTGTATATGGGTGATCATCCCCCTGTCATTGATCACCCCCTGTAAGCCTCCATTCAGACGGCCGTATGATTTTTACGGATCCATGGATACATGGATCGGATCCGCAAAACACATGCGGACGTCTGAATGGAGCCTTACAGGGGGGTGATCAATGACAGGGGGTGGTCAGGGAGTGTATATGGGTGATCACCCCCCTGTCATTGATCACCCCCCTGTAAGGCTCCATTCAGACGTCCGTATGATTTTTACGGATCCATTAATACATGGATCGGATCCGCAAAACACATGCGGACGTCTGAATGGAGCCTTACAGGGGGGTGATCAATGACAGGGGGTGATCAGGGAGTGTATATGGGTGATCACCCCCCTGTCATTGATCACCCCCCTAGTAAGGCTCCATTCAGACGTCCGTATGATTTTTACGGATCCATGGATACATGGATCGGATCCGCAAAACACATGCGGACGTCTGAATGGAGCCTTACAGGGGGGTGATCAATGACAGGGGGTGGTCAGGGAGTGTATATGGGTGATCACCCCCCTGTCATTGATCACCCCCCTGTAAGGCTCCATTCAGACGTCCGTATGATTTTTACGGATCCATTAATACATGGATCGGATCCGCAAAACACATGCGGACGTCTGAATGGAGCCTTACAGGGGGGTGATCAATGACCGGGGGTGATCAGGGAGTGTATATGGGTGATCACCCCCCTGTCATTGATCACCCCCCTGTAAGGCTCCATTCAGACGTCCGAATGATTTTTACGGATCCATGGATACATGGATCGGATCCGCAAAACACATGCGGACGTCTGAATGGAGCCTTAAAGGGGGGTGATCAATGACAGGGGGGTGATCAATGACAGGGGGTGATCAATGACAGGGGGTGATCAGGGAGTGTATATGGATGATCACCCGCCTGTCATTGATCACCCCCTTGTAAGGCTCCATTCAGACGTCCGCATGTGTTTTGCGGATCCGATCCATGTATCCATGGATCCGTAAAAATCATACGGACGTCTGAATGGAGCCTTACAGGGGGGTGATCAATGACAGGGGGGTGATCAATGACAGGGGGTGATCAGGGAATCTATATGGGTGATCACCCGCCTGTCATTGATCACCCCCCTGTAAGGCTCCATTCAGACGTCCGCATGTGTTTTGCGGATCCGATCCATGTATCCGTGGATCCATAAAAATCATACGGACGTCTGAACGGAGCCTGACAGGGGGGTGATCAATGACAGGGGGGTGATCAATGACAGGGGGGTGATCAGGGAGTTTATATGGGGTGATCATGGGTGATCAGGGGTTCATAAGGGGTTAATAAGTGACGGGGGGGGGTGTAGTGTAGTGTGGTGTTTGGTGCGACTTTACTGAGCTACCTGTGTCCTCTGGTGGTCGATCCAAACAAAAGGGACCACCAGAGGACCAGGTAGCAGGTATATTAGACGCTGTTATCAAAACAGCGTCTAATATACCTGTTAGGGGTTAAAAAAAAATCACATCTCCAGCCTGCCAGCGAGCGAGCGATCGCCGCTGGCAGGCTGGAGATCCACTCGCTTACCTTCTGTTCCTGTGAGCGCGCGCGCCTGCGTGCGCGCGTTCACAGGAAATCTTGGCTATCGCGAGATGGCGCGCCGATGCGTCCAGGAGGAGTAAATCAACCACCTCCCGGACGGCGGTCGGAAGGTGGTTAAACAGGCAGCCTGCTGGTCACAGGTTGCTTGTTATTTGGGTTCCACCTGCAAATTTGTCTTACCTGGCATACTTACCATCTGCTGATTTCCTGACGATCCTCTGCCTGCTCCTTGTGCACTTTGCTGCTCTCCTGGAATTCGGACCCCGGCTTCCTCCTGACAATACTCTGCTGACTCCTTTGGTACTCCGCGGCTCTCCTGGTATTTATGACCCCGGCTTCTCCTCCTGACTAGTCTCTGCTTGCTCCATTTGTACTTCATAGCTCTCTTGGTATTGATTCGGTCCGTTCACCTTCTGTTGTTTGTCTGATCTGTCCTTCCTGCATTTATTCCAAGCTAGGGATTGCCGTCCAGTTGTCCCCTTTTCATTAGGACTTGTAAAGAAAGTAGGCAGGGCCAGGGGTGAGGGTGGAGCGCAGTGGTCACTTCCCTCCCCCTGTGTGTGTGTGTATAAGCGACCGTTACAGTACAAGACTATTTGTGTTATACTAGAATGTGGAGCTGACGCGTATAAAACTTTCTAATACATAACTTTCTAATATATAGAGGACATAACAGTCACACTTTAACTTACCTTAAAGAACAAAATCCAACCGTCTCAGTTTCTTTATAAGCTCTTGAAGGACTTCCTCACAAGAAACACTTAGGTGGCGGTGGATGTTCAGTAAAGCAAGGTCATTAAGCCGATCATTTTCCATGGTATTTCTTAAGTAGGATTTTAGCCTCTTCATAGCAGAAAATGATTTCTCACTTGTACTAGTTGTTACATGCAGTGTAATAATAATCTAAAACAAGTCCTTAATATGCGGGTAGAACGGCAAATTACAGCAGGTCTTGTAAGCTTCCAACACTGAAGAAAAAGACTGACTGTTCAGAGTATTCATCCAGAGTCAGTATTCTGATAATTATACACTTTCATCTCTAGAGAAATTGCTATTGGACTGTGCATACAATTTGGATAACTGCAGGAAAGCCTTCACTCTGGTCTTCTTTACTAGTGTTGATCACGAATATTCGAATTGCGAATTTTACTCGCGAATATCGGCACTTTGAGAATTCGCAAATATTTACAATATCGCAAAATATATTCGTAATCGCGAATATTCAATTTTTTTAAATACCAGTTCATGCTAATTTTTATGTGAATTTTCGCAATCAAGAAAATAATGCCTGGAGATCACAAATTTGCGAATTCTCGAATATATGGCGAATATTCGCGAAATATCGCGAATTTGAATATTGCCCCTGCTGCTCATCACTATTCTTTACAGGCCATTAAACATGAAAATGTGTTTTATATATCAGAATGCTTGGTAAATCTTAATCTAATTTGTGACTGCATACTTGCCAAGAAGGGAAGAAATACGGATCTTATGTAATACTCTTCAGGGTTTTCAGCAGGAATGTTACAACGGCATTGTGACCTTTTATGGGAAGAACATCTTGATTTTTTTTTTTCCTCCACCGAGCTCAGACACGTTCTTAGAAACATTGTCATAAATAGCTTTAAATTCACTATCTGCAGAAAGAACTTGTAGAACACTATCCACATGTTTTAGAGCCTTCTGTAAATTCATATTTGCACTCTGTAGATACTCACTTAAATATTTTGTTACCCTAAAAAGATGATTTACAACATGAATTGTAAGAAGGAAGCTTGGGCTGCATACTTTAGTATGTAGCATGTCAGCTTTAGATGGGACAACAAAATTTCTTCAAGAGATGGTATAACCGCATCTATCAATTCAACAAGAACATTTAAAGAGTTGTGTCTTTCTACCCATCTGGTAGCACACGTTTGCAGTAGAGTTGTTTTTTTTTTGCTTTCAGAGCAATGCACTTCAATGTTGTTTACCATAACTTGATGTATTTTCGGTCTTTTAAAAAAGTTATGCAGTTTTCCAACCACTGATAGACAATTTCTCACTTCTGGTACATCACAGGAGTCAGAAATTGCCAGATTGAGACAGTGAGAACAACAGTGAACATAAAGAGCTGTTGGATGCTGTTGAGTAATATATGCCTGTGCACCTTGGAATTTTCCTGCCATGCTGCTAGGGCCATCATATCCTTGACCTCAAAGGTGTTTTATCTCAGTGCCAAATTTAGAAAGGCTATGTAGAATGGTTTCTGCTAAGTATCTTCCACTTGAATTTGCAACAGGAACAAATTGAAGGAACTCTTCTACAACGTTTTCTACAAAACACACTGCCAAAGAGAACTGCTCTGCCCACTGATATCAGCTGATTTGTCTGCCAGAACCGAAAAATATTTTGCTGCACATACCCTGTCTACTATTTTTTTTAAAGCACTGTATTGCAAGCAGACAACATTTCATTTTGTGTTTTCCAGCTAATATAAGTAGCATTTTTTCCACATGACATCAGATGCTCAGTTAGAGCTGAATCACCTACATTGGCACGGAATTGTAATAATGCCCTAAAATTTCCCTCATTCTGAGGGGGGGGGGGGGGGTTCACTTAGCTCGAATGATCCAAAATCCCTATGACCACGTAAAGCCAATCCTTGACGACCACAAAAGATAATGGTCTCTATAATTGGCATTATTCTTTCTATATTTTTCTTAGCTTGTTCCTTCATGGACTTGTCATCAAGCTGGACACTGACTGGATCACCTTTACCCTGACATAAGAGCCTTAAATGGTTGTAAGAGGATATTGCATCAAGATTATATTTGGTACCTTCATGTTTTTTGAAAGCCTCTATAGCATGTTTCCAGTCGTAAAAAGGTTCTTTAACCAATCATCCAGTAGATATTGCATTGTGCATACCGACTTCCTCTGGAGCAAACATCACACAGTATTTGCAGAAGTCACCATTCTTCACTTCAGAGTAAGCCAGCCATTCCAACTTATGGAACCAAGAATGCTGAAACCGGAGCTTCTTTCCTAAATGTTTATATGGAAAATTATATGTTAACTCAGGAATCCATATTATATTTAGAAAGTCTATATTTTTTTATCAGATGTGAGTCTGTTTATAGTATTACAATGGCCAATAGCCTTCATATTTGATATGACAGCCACGCTAGTGATAGGCATGCTGAAATTACCTCTTCAACCTCTGACTCCTGTGAAAGGCTACAAGATTTTGAATCACCCATTACCTCGTCATGATCGTCTCAAAAACATATCCTTCACTACTGAAGTCTGTGTTATTAGTTGTCTTGTTGATACTATCCTCCCGCCTAACTTTTGCACTTTTTGGTGCAATGACATTAAAAAAGCTTGTTTTGTTCTCTTACTCGTCCTAAAAGTACACTGGTCTGCTCTGAAGAAATGGGGTTGCCTGTGTAACATACAGAAAAAAAATTGTATTAGAATTTAAAAAAAATTCATTTGACAATATACTATAAGGCTAGGGTCACACCGGTGGAATTCACAGCGGAAATCTGTTATGTTTTCCCTTGGCTATAGGAATCAATTTAGTGCTGCAATAATCACAGATATCAATCTTTGCATTGCAACCATAGAAAGCAACCAGCCATTTTTCAACAACTATTGACATTTTTTAGGAATAAAAATCTTCAGCACAAGTAACTTCTGCTATGTGATATTTGTATGTGGGTTATATAAGGCTACTTTCACACTTGCGTTCAGAGCGGATCCGTCTGGAGTCTGCACAGATGGATCGGCTCATATAATGCAGACGATGGGATCCGTTCAGAACGGATCCGTCTGCATTATATTTTAGAAAAAATTCTAAGTGTGAAAGTAGCCTCAGACGGATCCGTCCAGACTTTACATTGAAAGTCAATGGGGGACGGATCCGTTTGAAAATTGAGCCATATTGTGTCAACTTCAAAAGGATCCATCCCCATTGACTTACATTGTAAGTCTAGGATGGATCCGTTTGCCTCCGCACGGCCAGGCGGACACCCAAACACTGCAAGCAGCGTTCAGGTGTCCGCCTGCTGAGCGGAGCGGAGGCCAAACGCTGCCAGACTGATGCATTCTGAGCGGATCCGCATCCACTCAGAATGCATTAGGGCTGGACGGATGCGTTCGGGGCCGCTTGTGAGAGCCTTTAAACAGAACTCACAAGCGGATCCCCGAACGATAATGTGAAAGTAGCCTTAGTATAACCTTCTGTATATTGCAGTAGGTTAGCTACAAGTGATTTTGCAGTGGCTAACCAAATGCAAATCCACCCCATCTGGCCCTGACCTTACATTACAGTTACTGCCTATGACTTTCATGTCACAACTTCTCACTTGATTTAAAAACTATCACTTAACATACCTGATATATTAAAGGGGAACTATATAGCGGATCAAAGGTGTTCTTATGCCGGGTTAAAGGTGATTCAGCTCCGGGCAGGAATCTTTCCAAAAATAAGTTTAATATCTGTGGAAAGACATACAGTATAGCTCAAGCTATAAAAGGCTGTCCTAGCAACCGACTAGAAAAGGAGGAAAAGAAACCCATGTCAGATGACTACCAAAGCATACCTGAAACGTAGAAGGGATGGAGTTCCCTTGGGTGAGACAGTTGTAGCTTCCTTAGTGGTCCTCAAGGATTGGTGGGCACTGGCAGAATGGCAAGTTACTCAGCTCCGGCGGGAATCTTTCCAAAAATAAGTGTAAAGAGGACCTTTCACCAGAAAAAAGTATCTAAACTGACTATACAGACGTGTAGAGCGGCGCCCAGGGATCCCCCTGCACTTACTGTTATCCCCGGGCGCCGCTCCGTTCTCCGGTTATAGCCTCCGGTATGTTCCTAGTTAGGCTCCACCCAGGGGAACCTGCCGGCGTCTCTTTCTCCTATGCTGTAGCGCTGGCCAATCACAGCGCTCAGCTCATAGCCTGGCTATGAGTTGAGCGCTGCGATTGGCCAGCGCTACAGCATAGGAGAAGGAGACCGCAGCAGGTTCCCCTGGGTGGAGCCTAACTAGGAACATACCGGAGGCTATAACCGGAGAACGGAGCGGCGCCCGGGGATAACAGTAAGTGCAGGGGGATCCCTGGGCGCCGCTCTACACTTCTGTATAGTCAGTTTAGATACTTTTTTCTGGTGAAAGGTCCTCTTTAATATCTCTGAAAAGACATATAGCTCAAGCTATAAAAGGCTGTCCTAGCACCCCACCTATGCATTGGGGGGAGGTGTTTTATAGGGGTTGTATAACCCCTTTAATGTCACCACAGAGGACCACTTTGTCCTATAGATGCCACAGTTACAATGTGAATTTTCCCCAGAGGATTTGTATGATATAATGTGGGATATTTTACATATAAAAAGGTATAAAGGGGTACTCCAGGTACTTCTGGATTGCATAAAGATTGCAACATTACATGTGATCCCCATAGACATGAGATGGTAGGTAGTCACAAAACTCACAAAACTACTATAGAGGTGCAGAGCAGATACTGTGCAGCACGCAGCCCTGCAGGGTGAGGCGAATGGTGAGGTCACTGGGGTAGTTACTAACCGAGGGTGGTTATGGTACTCACAGTCTTTTATATACCCTGGGCAGGCGTACAGCAGTGATGGAGAGGCTGGCACAGGGGTCCTCTGGGGCACTCTCTATGTATAGTGAACCAGAACTTCCGTTTACTGAAACAGTTCAACTATTTACAGTCTTTAGTTAGTTCCACATGTAAAAGGTTGTAACAGGCAGGCTTTATATAAACAACAGGCAAAGTCCTTGCAAGATACTCAGAGGGAATAACACTTACAGATCAGGCTGTATTTTCCTCAGTTCCTTCCTGGCTTTCTACAAGGCCCGTATGCCCAATTGCTGGCTTTATCCTTGGGTAGAAAAACCTTCCTCTGGTATATGTCTCCTTGCTGTAGAATATCCTTTTGCCCTTCAGCTCTCTGTTTGGCTGGAAATCAACTTGGCTCTGCACTGCACCTTTAAGGAAACTTGGTTTCTCAGGAGGCAAACTCTTCTCCTGGTGGCAAGCTTGGAGCCTGGGCTATCTAGCTGCATGTCAGAAGCTGCACCTCAGCTCTCCTCTGGCTAAAGTCCACACTGACTTCTGACTACCCACCTCTCTCTGAACAGGACCTGACTATATATACTAAGGGGTTCCCTAGCTCCCTCTACTGTCTAGGAGGAGGAACTACTCCTTACAGGCCTGGTACAGGTGAAAACAGGAAAAATACACATAAAAGCATCATATAAAATACAATGACCCTGTCCCACAGGAGGTGGGGAACAACGTGGCCCAATTGACCCTTGTGTAGTGCCCACATTTACCTAGTGGGACACTACAACTGCAGTCGTCACATCATATCCTATAGGGGTGCAGAGCAGATACTGGAGTCTGGGGGTGTCTGTCACATCATATACTATAGAGGTGCAGAGAAGATACTGGGGTCTGGAAGTGTCAAATCATATACTATAAGCGTGCAGAGCAGATACTGGCGTCTGGAGATGTCACATCATATACTATAGGGGTGCAGAGCAGATACTGGCGTCTGGAGGTGTCACATCATATCCTATAGGGGTGCACAGCAGATACTGCAGTCGTCACATCATATCCTATAGGGGTGCAGAGCAGATACTGGAGTCTGGAGGTGTCTGTCACATCATATACTATAAGCGTGCAGAGCAGATACTGGCATCTGGAGGTGTCACATCATATCCTATAGGGGTGCACAGCAGATACTGCAGTCGTCACATCATATCCTATAGGGGTGCAGAGCAGATACTGGAGTCTGGAGGTGTCTGTCACGTCATATACTATAGAGGTGCAGAGAAGATACTGGGGTCTGGAAGTGTCACATCATATACTATAAGCGTGCAGAGCAGATACTGGTGTCTGGACAGGGCCAGTGCCACCCATAAGCAAAGTAGGCCACCGTGTAGAGCGTACTCTTGCTGGGGCGCCCGCGGTGGCCTACTTTGCTTATGGGTGGCGCTGGCCCTGCATGTAAATCCTCCTCTCCTCAGCAGTACACATGTATAGACGGGCTCGCTGCTTTCTGTTCTCTGGAGGCCCCGCCTCTTCCTTTGATGTCACGCCTCCCCGAATCACATGACCAGTGAAGGAGTGAAGGGTAAGTGACCGGAGATCCTGTCCTGTGTACTGGACCTGTGACTACAACCATCATCATGCTTCAGGACTAGCCCAGATGTCATTATAGGGTTAAACAGAAGGGGAGAATAGAGAGAGAGCTACGTGTGTGCAGGCAGCAGGGGGAGCAGCGTGTGTGTGTACAGGCAGCAGGGGGAGCAGTGTGTGTGTGTGTGTGTGTGTGTGCAGGCAGCAGGGTGAGCAGTGTGTGTGTGTGTGTGTGTGCAGGCAGCGTGGAGAGCAGTGTGTGTGAAGGCAGCAGGGAGAGCTGTGTCTGTGCAGGAAGCAGGGGGAGCAGTGTGTGTGCAGGCAGCAGGGGGAGCAGTGTGTGCATGCAGGCAGCAGGGGTAGCAGTGTGTGTGTGCAGGAAGCAGGGGGAGCAGTGTTTGTGTAGAGGCAGCAGGGGGAGCAGTGTGTGCGCATGCAGGCAGCAGGGGTAGCAGTGTGTTTGTGCAGGCAGCAGGGGGAGCAGTGTGTGTGTGCAGGCAGAAGGGGGAGCAGTGTGTGTGTGTGTGTGCAGGCAGCAGGGGAAGCAGTGTGTGTGTGTGCAGGCAGCAGGGAAAGCAGTGTGTGTGTGTGCAGGCAGCAGGGGGAGCAGAGGTGTTTAGAGGTGTCACATCATATCATAAAGGGGCGCAGCGCAGATACTGCAGTCATCACATCATATCCTATAGGGGTGCAGAGCAGATACTGGGGCCTGGAGGTGTCACATCATATACTATAGGGGTGCAGAGCAGATACTGCAGTTGGCACATCATATCTTATAGGGGTGCAGAGCAGATACTGGGCTCTGGAGGTGTCTATAGGGGTGCAGAGCAGATACTGGAGTCTGGAGGTGTCACATCATATACTATAGGGGTGCAGAGCAGATACTGGGGTCTGGAGGTGTCACATCATATACTATAAGGGTGCAGAGCAGATACTGGGGTCTGGAGGTGTCACATTATATCCTATAGGGGTGCAGAGCAGATACTGCAGTAGTCACATCATAACCTATAGGGGTGCAGAGAAGAAACTTGAGTCAGTTGAATCTTCCTTTGGCACCTGGTCAACAGTGAGTGGAACAGATAAATCTTACTCCATAGAGGGCTTACGACTAGAGTTAAGCGAACACCTGGATGTTCGGGTTCGAGAAGTTCGGCCAAACTTCCCGGAAATGTTCGGGTTCGGGATCCGAACCCGACCCGAACTTCGTCCCGTAACCGAACCCCATTAAAGTCAATGGGGACCCGAACTTTTCGGCACTAAAAAGGCTGTAAAACAGCCCAGGAAAGAGCTAGAGGGCTGCAAAAGGCAGCAACATGTAGATAAATCCCCTGCAAACAAATGTGGATAGGGAAATGAATAAAAATAAAAATAAAATAAATAAAAATTAACCAATATCAATTGGAGAGAGGTCCCATAGCAGAGAATCTGGCTTCACGTCACCCACCACTGTAACAGTCGATTGTCAGATATTTAGGCCCAGGCGCCCAGGCACCCAGGCAGAGGAGAGAGGTCCCGTAACAGAGAATCTGGCTTCATATCAGCAGAGAATCAGTCTGCATGTCATAGCAGAGAATCAGGCTTCACGTCACCCACCACTGTAACAGTCCATTGTCATATATTTAGGCCCAGGCACCCAGGCAGAGGAGAGAGGTCCCGTAACAGAGAATCTGGCTTCATGTCAGCAGAGAATCAGTCTTCATGTCATAACAGAGAATCATGCTTTACGTCACCCAACACTGGAACAGTCCATTGTCAGATATTTAGGCCCAGGCACCCAGGCAGAGGTGAGAGGTCCCGTAACAGAGAATCTGGCTTCATGTCAGCAGAGAATCAGTCTGCATGTCATAGCAGAGAATCAGGCTTCACGTCACCCACCACTGTAACTGTAGCGCAGACAGGCGAGCAGCGGCAGGATGTGAACGCCGGAAGCGCAAACAGACGGCCCGCACTTTATGCAGCAGCTCTGACATGTCGGGGTAGTTGTGAATGAACTTCTGCACCACCGAATTCAGCACATGCGCCAGGCAAGGGATGTGCGTCAAACCGGCTAGTCCCAGAGCTGCAACGAGATTTCGGCCATTATCGCATACCACCAGGCCGGTCTTGAGGCTCACCGGCAGCAACCACTCGTCGGTCTGTTGTTCTATACCCCGCCACAACTCCTGTGCGGTGTGGGGCCTGTCCCCCAAACATATGAGTTTCAGAATGGCCTGCTGATGTTTACCCCGGGCTGTGCTGAAGTTGGTGGTGAAGGTGTGTGGCTGACTGGATGAGCAGGTGGAAGAAGAGGAGGAGGAGGCAACAGGAGGCAAAGAATGTTGCCCTGCGATCCTTGGCGGCGGAAGGACGTGCGCTAAACAGCTCTCCGCCTGGGGCCCAGCCGCCACTACATTTACCCAGTGTGCAGTTAGGGAGATATAACGTCCCTGGCCGTGCTTACTGGTCCACGTATCTTTGGTTAGGTGGACCTTGCCACAGATGGAGTTGCGCAGTGCACACTTGATTTTATCGGATACTTCGTTGTGCAGGGAAGGCACGGCTCTCTTGGAGAAGTAGTGCCGGCTGGGAACAACATACTGTGGGACAGCAAGCGACATGAGCTGTTTGAAGCTGTCTGTGTCTACCAGCCTAAATGACAGCATTTCATAGGCCAGTAGTTTAGAAATGCTGGCATTCAGGGCAAGGTATCGAGGGTGGCTAGGTGGGAATTTACGCTTTCTCTCAAATGTTTGTGAGATGGAGAGCTGAACGCTGGCGTGTGACATGGTTGAGATGATTGGTGACAGAGGTGGTGGTGTTGGTGGTACATCCTCTGTTTGCTGAGCGGCATGTCCCAACGTTCCACCAGAGGCGGAGGAAGAGGCCGAGGCGGCAGCAGCAGAAGAGGTAGCAGGGGGAGTCTGAGTGAGTTCCTTGTTTTTAAGGTGTTTACTCCACTGTAGTTCATGCTTTGCATGCAGGTGCCTGGTCATGCAGGTTGTGCTAAGGTTCAGAACGTTAATGCCTCGCTTCAGGCTCTGATGACACAGCATGCAAACCACTCGGGTCTTGTCATCAGCACATTGTTTGAAGAACTGCCACGCCAGGGAACTCCTGGAAGCTGCCTTTGGGGTGCTTGGTCCCAGATGGCGCGGTCAGTAGCAGGCGGAGTCTCTTGGCGGCGGGTGTTCTGCTTTTGCCCACTGCTCCCTCTTTTGCTACGCTGTTGGCTCGGTCTCACCACTGCCTCTTCCTCCGAACTCTGAAAGTCAGTGGCACGACCTTCATTTCATGTGGGGTCTAGGACATCATCATCCCCTGCATCATCTTCCACCCAGTCTTCCTCCCTGACCTCCTGTTTAGTCTGCACACTGCAGAAAGACGCAGCAGTTGGCACCTGTGTTTCATCATTAGAGATGTGCTGAGGTGGTATTCCCATGTACTCTTCGTCAGGAAACATAAGTGGTTGTGCGTCAGTGCATTCTATGTCTTCCACCGCTGGGGAAGAGCTAGGTGGATGCCCTTGGGAAACCCTGCCAGAAGAGTCTTCAAACAGCATAAGAGACTGCTGCATAACTTGAGGCTCAGACAGTTTCCCTGATATGCATGGGGGTGATGTGACAGACTGATGGGCTTGGTTTTCAGGCGCCATCATTGAGCTTTCTGCAGAAGACTGGGTGGGAGATAATGTGAACGTGCTGGATCCACTGTTGGCCACCCAATTGACTAATGCCTGTACCTGCTCAGGCCTTACCATCCTTAGAACGGCATTGGGCCCCACCAAATATCGCTGTAAATTCTGGCGGCTACTGGGACCTGAGGTAGTTGGTACACTAGGACGTGTGGCTGTGGCAGAACGGCCTTGTCCTCTCCCAGCACCAGAGGGTCCACTAACACCACCACGACCATGTCCGCGTCCGCGTCCCTTACTAGATGTTTTCCTCATTGTTACCGTTCACCACAATAAGAAAAATATTATTTGGCCCAATGTATTGAATTCAAATTCAGGCCTTTTTTTACAGACACCTAACACTATCTGGCTATCTATTTAGGTACCGATTTACACTAATAAAGGCACAGCAGTAACGACAGATTTACAGAGAGTGCAGAATTATTAGGCAAGTTGTATTTTTGAGGATTAATTTTATTATTGAACAACAACCATGTTCTCAGTGAACCCCAAAAACTCATTAATATCAAAGCTGAATATTTTTGGAAGTAGTTTTTAGTTTGTTTTTAGTTTTAGCTATTTTAGGGGGATATCTGTGTGTGCAGGTGACTATTACTGTGCATAATTATTAGGCAACTTAACAAAAAACAAATATATACTTATTTCAATTATTTATTTTTACCAGTGAAACCAATATAACATCTCAACATTCACAAATATACATTTCTGACATTCAAAAACAAAACAAAAACAAATCAGTGACCAATATAGCCACCTTTCTTTGCAAGGACACTCAAAAGCCTGCCATCCATGGATTCTGTCAGTGTTTTGATCTGTTCACCATCAACATTGCGTGCAGCAGCAACCACAGCCTCCCAGACACTGTTCAGAGAGGTGTACTGTTTTCCCTCCTTGTAAATCTCACATTTGATGATGGACCACAGGTTCTCAATGGGGTTCAGATCAGGTGAACAAGGAGGCCATGTCATTAGATTTTCTTCTTTTATACCCTTTCTTGCCAGCCACGCTGTGGCGTACTTGGACGCGTGTGATGGAGCATTGTCCTGCATGAAAATCATGTTTTTCTTGAAGGATGCAGACTTCTTCCTGTACCACTGCTTGAAGAAGGTGTCTTCCAGAAACTGGCAGTAGGACTGGGAGTTGAGCTTGACTCCATCCTCAACCCGAAAAGGCCCCACAAGCTCATCTTTGATGATACCAGCCCAAACCAGTACTCCACCTCCACCTTGCTGGCGTCTGAGTCGGACTGGAGCTCTCTGCCCTTTACCAATCCAGCCACGGGCCCATCCATCTGGCCCATCAATACTCGCTTTCATTTCATCAGTCCATAAAACTTTAGAAAAATCAGTCTTGAGTTTTTTCTTGGCCCAGTCTTGACGTTTCAGCTTGTGTCTCTTGTTCAGTGGTGGTCGTCTTTCAGCCTTTCTTACCTTGGCCATGTCTCTGAGTATTGCACACCTTGTGCTTTTGGGCACTCCAGTGATGTTGCAGCTCTGAAATATGGCCAAACTGGTGGCAAGTGGCATCTTGGCAGCTGCACGCTTGACTTTTCTCAGTTCATGGGCAGTTATTTTGCGCCTTGGTTTTTCCACACGCTTCTTGTGACCCTGTTGACTATTTTGAATGAAACGCTTGATTGTTCGATGATCACGCTTCAGAAGCTTTGCAATTTTAAGAGTGCTGCATCCCTCTGCAAGATATCTCACTATTTTTGACTTTTCTGAGCCTGTCAAGTTCTTCTTTTGACCCATTTAGCCAAAGGAATGGAAGTTGCCTAATAATTATGCACACCTGATATAGGGTGTTGATGTCATTAGACCACACCCCTTCTCATTACAAAGATGCACATCACCTAATATGCTTAATTGGTAGTAGGCTTTCGAGCCTATAGTGCTTGGAGTAAGACAACATGCATAAAGAGGATGATGTGGTCAAAATACTCATTTGCCTAATAATTCTGCACTCCCTGTAGTTGAATATAAATTTGAGGCCTAGTATTTAGGCGCTGGGTGAAAGGTATACGTTTACAGACAGAATTAGACTTGGAAATGCACAGTAGCGTGTGTGTGAAGTTATTGAGAATGACCCTATGTGCACCTTGAATCTTATATACCCTTTTAGGGATAGATTTAAAGTAGGTCTGATACAGTAGAAACCACTAAATTAGGAAATTGCAAAATTGGGAATAGTATTTCAACCCAGAACAAAAACTGTGCTTTGACGGACACTAAATAACTTGACCAGTTACAGCAATAACCACAGATTTAGATGGATGTAAATTTGAGGCCTAGTATTTAGGCGCTGGGTGAAAGGTATACGTTTACAGACAGAATTAGACTTGGAAATGCACAGTAGCGTGTGTGTGAAGTTATTGAGAATGACCCTATGTGCACCTTGAATCTTATATACCCTTTTAGGGATAGATGTAAAGTAGGTCTGATACAGCAGAAACCACTAAATTAGGAAATTGCAAAATTGGGAATTGTATTTCAACCCAGAACAAAAACTGTGCTTTGACGGACACTAAATAACTTGACCAGCTACAGCAATAATGACAGATTTGGATGAATATAAATTTGAGGCCTATTATTTAGGCGCTGGGTGACAGGTATACGTTTACGGACAGAATTAGACTGGGATATGCACAGTAGCGTGTGTGTGAAGTTATTGAGAATGACTCTATCAGCACCTTGAATCTAAAATACCCTTTTAGGGATAGATTTAAAGTAGGCCTGATACAGCAGAAACAACTAATTTAGAGAATTGCTAAATTGGGAATTGTATTTCAACCCAGAACAAAAACTGTGCTTTGACGGACACTAAATAACTTGCCTAGCCACAGCAATAACCACAGATTTAGCTGACTATAAATTTAAGGCCTATTTTTTAGGCGCTGGGTGAAAGGTATACAATTACAGACAGAATTAGACTGGGATATGCACAGTAGCGTGTGTGTGAAGTTATTGAGAATGACCCTATCAGCACATTGAATCTAATATACCCTTTTAGGGATAGATTTAGAGTAGGCCTGATACAGCAGAAACCACTAATTTAGAGAATTGCTAAATTGGGAATTGTATTTCAACCCAGAACCAAAACTGTGCTTTGACGGACACTAAATAACTTGCCCAGACACAGCAATAACCACAGATAAAGCTGACTATAAATTTGAGGCCTATTATTTAGGCGCTGGGTGACAGGTATACGTTTACAGACAGAATTAGACTGGGATATGGACAGTAGCGTGTGTGTGAAGTTATTGAGAAAAGACCCTATCAGCACCTTGAATCTAATATACCCTTTTAGGGATAGATTTAAAATAGGCCTGATACAGCAGAAACCACTAATTTAGAGAATTGCTAAATTGGAAATTGTATTTCAACCCAGAACAAAAACTGTGCTTTGACGAACACTAAATAACTTGACCAGCTACAGCAATAATGACAGATTTGGATGAATATAAATTTGAGGCCTATTATTTAGGCGCTGGGTGACAGTTATACGTTTACAGACAGAATTAGACTGGGATATGTACAGTAGCGTGTGTGAAGTTATTTAGAATGACCCTATCAGCACCTTGAATCTAATATACCCTTTTAGGGATAGATTTAAAGTAGGTCTGATACAGCAGAAACCACTAAATTAGGAAATTGCTAAATTGGGAATTGTATTTCAACCCAGAACAAAAACTGTGCTTTGACGGACACTAAATAACTTGCCCAGCCACAGCAATAACCACAGATTTAGCTGACTATAAATTTGAGGCCTATTATTTAGGCGCTGGGTGACAGGTATACGTTTACAGAAAGAATTAGACTGGGATATGCACAGTAGCGTGTGTGTGAAGTTATTGAGAATGACCCTATCAGCACCTTGAATCTAATCGAGGGTGGCTAAGTGGGAATTTACGCTTTCTCTCAAATGTTTGTGAGATGGAGAGCTGAAAGCTGGCGTGTGACATGGTTGAGATGATTGGTAACAGAGGTGGTGGTGTTGGTGGTACATCCTCTGTTTGCTGGGCGGCAGGTGCCAACGTTCCACCAGAGGCGGAGGAAGAGGTAGCAGGGGGAGTCTGAGTGAGTTCCTTGTTTTTAAGGTGTTTACTCCACTGTAGTTCATGCTTTGCATGCAGGTGCCTGGTCATTCAGGTTGTGCTAAGGTTCAGAATGTTAATGCCTCGCTTCAGGCTTCAGGCATGTGTTTCATCATTAGAGATGTGCTGAGGTGGTATTCCCATGTCCTCATCATCAGGAAACATAAGTGGTTGTGCGTCAGTGCATTCTATGTCTTCCACCACTGGGGAAGGGCTAGGTGGATGCCCCTGGGAAACCCTGCCAATAGAGTCTTCAAACAGCATAAGAGACTGCTGCATAACTTGAGGCTCAGACAGTTTCCCTGATATGCATGTGGGTGATGTGACAGACTGATGGGCTTGGTTTTCAGGCGCCATCATTGAGCTTTCTGCAGAAGACTGGGTGGGAGATAATGTGAACGTGCTGGATCCACTGTCGGCCACCCAATTGACTAATGCCTGTACCTGCTCAGGCCTTACCATCCTTAGAACGGCATTGGGCCCCACCAAATATCGCTGTAAATTCTGGCGTCTACTGGGACCTGAGGTAGTTGGTACACTAGGATGTGTGGATGTGGCAGAAACGCCACGTCCTCTCCCAGCACCAGAGGGTCCACTAACACCACCACGACCATGTCCGCGTCCCTTACTAGATGTTTTCCTCATTGTTACCGTTCACAACAATAAGAAAAAAATTATTTGGCCCAATGTATTGAATTCAAATCCAGGCCTTTTTTTACAGGCACCTAACACTATCTGGCTATCTATTTAGGTACCGTATTATACTAATACAGGTATAGCAGTAACCACAGATTTAGCTGAATATAAATTGTAGGCCTAGTATTTAGGCCCTGGATGACAGGTATACGTTTACAGACAGAATTAGACTTGGAAATGCACGGTAGCGTGTGAAGTTATTGAGGATGACCCTATCAGCACCCTTGAAGGGTTAAACAGAATTAGCTGTGTAAGCTGTATGAAGGACAAGAGGTTGGGTGACATCATATTGAAGGGTGACTATGTATACATTTACCTTTTGTCTTTATAAGGAGAAGTTTCTCGTCAGCATTATTTTAATGAGAGATGCCTCTCTCTCTCTATAAGGAACTGCTACTATTGTAATGAGAGCTCAGCTATTCTTGTATGTATGCCTGAAAGTATATAAGGCCCTGTACGACGAACAATAAATAGAACTGTTTCTGACATCATACTGCATCTGTCATTGACACGTTCTCCAGACGTCTGTCTTCGGGGACAAAGAAAGGAATCACGGTGCATAGAGAGAAGGATAATATTCTTTCAACCCTCAATGTAATATACCCTTTTATGGATAGTTTTAAACTTGGCCTGCTACAGCGGGAAACCACAGATTTAGGGAATTGCTAAGTTGGGAATTGTATTTCAACCCAGAAAAAAATATATCCTTTGCCAGACAGCAGACAGTATTACAATTGGCTAGCCACAGCTGAAACACCAGATTTAGGGTACTACTATTTTGGCAATTGTATTTCACCCCCCAATAAAATAGTAAGCACAGCCAAGCCCCTGATATAGGATATAGCGAAAAAAAATAAACACTATTGGTTTAATGTACTTGGTGGCAGCTTGTGCTGGCGCACCACAAGACACAAAATGGCCACCGATCACCCCAGAAAAAAGTAACAGAAAAACGCTCTGGGCAGCCTAAAAACAGTGAGCATTAATATAGCAGAGGTTCAATGATTCACAGCTGTAGATCAATCACTTCATTAAGTGTTTTGGAAGAGTAAATCCCTGCCTAATCTCGCCCTAACAGCAGCAGCTGCATCCTATCCCTACACTGATCAGAGCAGAGTGACGTGCGGCGCTACGTGACTCCAGCTTAAATAGAGTCTGGGTCACATGCTGCACTGGCCAATCACAGCCATGCCAATAGTAGGCATGACTGTGATGGCCTCTTGGGGCAAGTAGTATGACGCTTGTTGATTGGCTGCTTTGCAGCCTTTCAAAAAGCGCCAAGAAAGCGCCGAACACCGAACCCGAACCCGGACTTTTACGAAAATGTTTGGGTTTGGGTCAGTGTCACGAACACCCCAAAATTCGGTACGAACCCGAACTATACAGTTCGAGTTCGCTCATCCCTAGTATCAAGTAGACCGCAACTTTTTTGCGCCATGTCCAGGATATGCGCATGGCGTTATATGGCTTAAGGACTTGATCAGAGAGATCAACTCCTCTCATATACCGATTGTAGTCGACGATACAATCGGGATTGAGGACAGTTGCCGCGGTACCTAGCACAAGGACAGGGGAGATGCCGTTTCCATTAATTTTGGACAGTACAAGGACATCCCTCTTGTCTTTATATCTGACCAGCAACAGGTTTCCACTGGTAAGGGCACGGGTCTCATCACTGGGGATAGGTACCTGGAGGAGGTGGGTAGGGAGGCTACATTGATTTTTCTGCATGGTCCCACAAGCGGACGTGGATCTGGCAGCAAGGGACTGGAACAAGGGGATACTAGTATAAAAGTTATCCGCGTACAGGTGGTAACCTTTATCTAGCAGTGGGTACATAAGGTCCCACACAAGTTTCCCGCTAACACCCAGAGTGGGGGGACATTCTGGGGGTTGAATACAGGAATCTCACCCCTCGTACACACAAATCTTGTAAGTGTACCCTGAGGTACTCTAAAAAAGTTTGTACAGCTTCACGCCATACCTCGCCCGCTTAGAGGGAACATACTGGCGGAAAATTCGTCTTCCCTTGAAAGCAATGAGAGACTCATCAACCGCGACCTCCCTTCCAGGTACATAGGCCTCCAAAAATGTGGCCCCGAAGTGATCGATGACCGGCCTGATTTTGTACAGGCTCTCATAGGCAGGATCACCGTGGGGGGGGGACATGCTGAATTATCTGCATAATGCAGGCATTTACGGATGGCCTCAAACCGGGTAAAGTGGGGTCTGGTAGAGGACGTTCCCACTCCAGTAATGCCTGACACTGTGTTTTTTTACTAGGCCCATGTGCAGCACGAGGCCCCAAAACGTCCTCAACTCGGCTGCACAGACCAGAGTTTAGCAATGAACTGTTGGGCATACAAGTTTGTTTGCTACACCATCAGATTCACAAAATGGTCACTGAAAAAAAAAGACTAAAATAGTCATATTCAGTGAGGCCCACTATGGGAATCTGGATTCCTGCTTGGCCAACATAATCAGGAATCATAATCTCAAAATGCTCTGGGGTACACCAGACAAGTTCACTGGTAGGGGGCTCAGGTGGACTTATCTGGTGGGCCGGAAAACTAGTACGAGCCCCAGAACTGCTCGTACTAGTGTGGGCTCCGTCGCCTTAGGGGATCATCATCATTTGACAAGAGGAAAGTGTGGTCATCCTCGTCCTCACTGGAACTCTCGGATTCGGAGGCAAGCAGGGTGTATGCCTCCTCAGCCGAGAACGTCCAGCGGGCCGTAGGGGAGTGTGTGTGTGTGCGTGTGTGCGTGTGTGGAAAAATGTATTCAGTGTGCGTGTGTGTGGGGGACGGGTATTTGCGTACTTTTGCGTACACCTAACAGTAAAATAACAAACTTTGTTAACCCTTTAGGTGTTCCACAAGAGTTAATGGCAGATGGAGAAACAATTTAGAAATTTCTATTTTTTGGAAAATTTTCCATTTTAACCCATTTTTTCCAGCAATAAAGTAAGGGTTAACAGCCAAACAAAACTCAATATGGGTTGCCCTGATTCTGTAGTTTGCAAAAACACCCCATATGTGGTCGTAAACTACTGTTTGGCCGAACGGGAGGACATAGAAGGAGGGGAACACCATATGGGTTTTGGAAGGCAGATTTGGCAGGACTGGTTTTGTTTATACCATGTCCCATTTGAAGCCCCCTGTTGCACCCCTAGAATAGAAATTTCAAAAAAGTGACTCCATCTAAGAAAGTACACCCCTCAAGGTATTCAAAACTGGGTTTACAAACTTTGTTAACCCTTTAGGTGTTCCACAAGAGTTATTGGCAGATGGAGAAACAATTTAGAAATTTCTATTTTTTGGAAAATTTTCCAATATAATCAATTTTTTCCAGGAGTAAAACAAGGGTTAACTGCCAAACAAAACTCAAAATGGGTTGCCCTGATTCTGTAGTTTGCAAAAACACCCCATATGTGGTCGTAAACTACTGTTTGGCCGAACGGGAGGACATAGAAGGAGGGGAACACCATATGGGTTTTGGAAGGCAGATTTGGCAGGACTGGTTTTGTTTATACCATGTCCCATTTGAAGCCCCCTGTTGTACCCCTAGAATAAAAATTTCAAAAAAGTGACTCCATCTAAGAAAGTACACCCCTCAAGGTATTCAAAACTGGGTTTACAAACTTTGTTAACCCTTTAGGTGATCCACAAGAGTTAATGGCAGATGGAGAAACAATTTAGAAATTTCAATTTTTTGGAAAATTTTCCATTTTAACCCTTACTTTATTACTGAAAAAAATGGGTTAACAGCCAAACAAAACTCAAAATGGGTTGCCCTGATTCTGTAGTTTGCAGAAACACCCCAAATGTGGTCGTAAACTACTATTTGGCTAAACGGCAGGACATAGAAGAAGGGGAACGCCATACAGTTTTTGGAAGGCAGATTTTGCTGGACTGGTTTATTTACACCATGTACCCTTTCAAGCCCCCTGATGCACCCCTAGAGTAGAAACTCCATAAAAGTGACCCCATCTAGGAAACTATGGGATAAGGTGGTTGTTGTTTTGGTACTATTTTAGGGGTAAATATGATTTTTGGTTGCTCTATATTACACTTTTTTGAGGCAAGGTAACAAAAAAATAAAATTCTAAAATTTTTCTACATTTGCTATTTAGTTTTGTGGAACACCTAAAGGGTTAACAAAGTTTATAAAGTAACTTTTGAATACCTTGAGGGGTGTAGTTTCTTAGATGGGGTCACTTTTTTGGAGTTTCTAGTCTAGGCTACATCAGGGGGGGCTTCTAATGGGACATGGTGTCAAAAAAAAAAAACTGTCCATCAAAATCTGCCTTCCAGAAACCATATGGAGTTCCCTTCGTTCTATGCCCTGCCGTGCGGCTATATAGCCATTTACGACCACATATGGGGTGTTTCTGCAAACTACAGAATCAGGGCCATAAATATAGAGTTTTTTTTGGCTGTTAACCCTTGCTTTATTACTGGAAAAAAAGGATTCAAATGGAAATTTTGCCCAAAAATGGGTGTTTTGGCACCGTTTTTATTTTATATTTTTAACACCGTTCATCCGAGGGGTTTGGTCAAATGTTATTTTTATAGCGACGACTTTTACGCACGCAACGATGCCCAATATGTATGGCTCTCAGACTTTGGAGACACTAAGCAGGCATCCTAAAACTGCGGCCCTCCAGATGTTGTAAAACTATAATTCCCACCATGCCCTGCTGATGGCTGTAGGTTGTCTGGGCATGCTGGGAGTTATAGTTTTACAACATCTGGAGGGCCGCAGTTTGAGGATGCCTGCACTAAAACTAATATTTTTGGGGGAAAAAAATTGTTTCTGTGTCTCCAAAGTCTGAGAGACATAGTGTTTTATGTTCTCTAGGGGACTGTTGGAGATTATAAAAATTTAGTACTCCATGGAAGTGTGATACTCCCTGAAGCAATCGATAACGCAGAGGCCCGGATGATCGGGGCAAGTGTCACACTGAGTAGTGGTGTCCTTCCGTATCCCCCTCTTGTGACACACTCTGCATCTTTTTTGGGTTCGTCCTTTCTTTCCAGTATGGGGGACCACACCTGGAAAGTGTTGGCCAGGGACGATCCGGGCGCCTCCAGTTCCCGAGGTACTCCGGCCTGCTCTTTCCCGGTCCGAAAAGATCAGGTCTTTGAGGACTGCCTCATAGAACTGGAGGAATGTCCCTGTGCTGCCAGCGCTTCGGGATAGTACAAAAGAGTTGTACATGGCAACCTGTACCAAGTAGACCGCAACTTTTTTGTACCATGCCCGGGTTTTGCGCATGGCATTATATGGCTTGAGGACTTGATCAGAGAGATCAACTCCTCCTATATACCAATTGTAGGCGACGATACAATCGGGCTTGAGGACCGTTGCCGCGGTACCTCGCACAGAGACGGGGGTGGTGCTGTTACCGTGGATTGTGGACAGCATAAGGACATCCCTCTTGTCCTTATACCTGACCAGCAACAGGCTTCCACTGGTAAGGGCACGGGTCTCACCCCTGGGGATAGGTACCTGGAGGGGGTGGGCAGGGAGGCCGCGTTGATTTTTCCACACGGTCCCACAAGCGAACGTGGATCTGGCGGCAAGGGACCTGAACAAGGGAATGCTGGTATAAAAGTTGTCCACGTACAAGTGGTAACCCTTATCCAGCAGTGGGTACATAAGGTCCCACACGAGTTTCCCGGTAACACCCAGAGTGGGGGGACATTCTGGTGGTTGAATCCGGGAATCTCGCCCCTCGTACACACGAAATTTGTAAATGTACCCTGAGGTACTCTCACAAATTTTGTATAGCTTCACGCCATACCTCGCCCGCTTTGTGGGAATGTATTGGCGGAAACTGAGTCTCCCCTTGAACGCAACGAGAGACTCATCAACCGCGACCTCCCTTCCAGGTACGTAGGCCTGCTGAAATGTGGCCCCAAAGTGATCGATGACCGGCCGTATCTTGTACAGCCGGTCATAGGCAGGATCACTTCGGGGGGGACATGCTGCATTATCGGAATAATGCAGACATTTCCGGATGGCCTCAAACCGGGAGCGTGTCATGGCCGTACTGTACAGTGGGGTCTGGTACAGGATGTCCCCACTCCAGTATTGCCTGACACTGGGTTTTTGGACTAGACCCATATGCAGCACGAGGCCCCAAAATGTCCTCATCTCGGCTGCACTGACCGGCGTCCAGCCACCGGGTCTAGCCAAAAATGAGCCCGGGTTTTGAGCGACGAACTGTTGGGCGTACAGATTCGTCTGCTCCACCATCAGATTCACCAGTGGGTTACTGAAAAAAAAACTAAAAAAGTCAATTTCAGTAAACCCCACTGTGGGAATCTGGATTCCAGGATTGCCAGCGAAATCCGGAATCTCAGGCTCAAAGTCCACTGGGGGACACCAGCTAAGTTCATCGGCAGGGGGCTCCGGTGAACTTATTTGGTGGGCCGGGAGGGGGGGGGGCTGGTGGTGGGGGGGATGCGGGGGGGGGGGCAAGTGGCAGGGGGGGTCTGGGGTCTGAAAGCTGAAACAAAAAAGTTTAGAATAAATGTGCTTTTTTTTTTTTTCTAACTTTTCCCTTCTATCCCTGCCTAAAGGTGCCTCTCCCTCACTGACCCTAACCTACCTGGGTGGCGATGGGTGCAGGAGGGTGATGGATGCCGATTAGGGGGACACAGGAGCTGGTGCTGGACGATGCTGCACGGTCAGGGTGCTGGACAGGAAGAGGAGGGGAGAGAGGAGCGCAGGAAGTTTGAATCTCGCGCCTCTCTCCCCTGCACCAATCAGCACCCTGGACAGCGGCATTCAGCACCAGAGCCAGCTCCGCCTCTGCAAATCCTCGGACTGCGATAGGTGGTGTATAATTACGCCACCGATCGCAGTCTTTTTCCGGTTCATCGGGTCACAGGACACCCGAATGGACCGGAAACGCAGAAAACCGCAGGTCTGAATTGACCTGCGGTTTTCTGCGATCGTCGATGCGGGGGGGTCAAATGACCCCCCCCTGCATTGTTACAGGATGCCGGCTGAATGATTTCAGCCGGCATCCCGTTCCGATTAACCCCCGCGGCGCCGGCACGATTAACCCCCGCGGCGCCGGCATCGCTATTTAAAGCCATGACGTACCGGTACGTCATGTGTCCTTAAGGGGTTAAAGTAAGGATGAGACATGAGGATTAGGTAATAGCAATGTTCAACATATTTCCTTTCTGGATGTATTAAAACAAAGTTTTACAACTGTGGGTGTGGAACTACTGTGCCAACCAACTGGTTTGACTTAAGGCTAGACCTACGGTTGCTATCCTGGCAGTCTCCTAGTCTTTGCCCTTTAACCCCTATAAAGTGATCTGGACTAGACATGGCCTTGCGGTTCGCCCGGCAGTCGGTTCGCGGCGAACTCTGCACGTTGGCGATTCACCGAACATGCGAACATACGGCGATATTCACGTCCACCATATTCTTTTACGTTGTGAAGAACTTTGACCCTTTGACCCATGAGACATTTCAGCACATGGACATACCCCCTACCTTATAAATAAACCTGAACTGGCTGCCATTTTACATTCAGTCTTTTGTCAGTGTAGGGAGAGGTTGCTGTGTGGAGCAGGGACAGACTGTTAGGGACAAAAACGCTATCAAATAGGTCCACAAAAGTCCTTGTAAGGTGCACTATTGATAGGTGTGCAGTACAGAGGGGTGTAATACACTTATAATATACTTTCTAGCATAGAAAGCATATTATAGTATACCGCAGCTACACAGAGGGACAAACGGAATTAGAAAAAATAATTATAACTGGTGTGATATACCAGTCGCCCCCCCCCCCCCCAAAAAAAAATGATAGAAGCGGGGTGTTGCTGTAGTAGGTCGCGCCTATTTTGCGCATGCACTTACGCAAAAATTATATTGCCGATATTTTGCATTGAAAAAAATAATCAAAGGAGATCGTAAATTCGAATAATACATCTGGTAAGTCACTGTCCATGTTGTGGGGCTATTTGTGCACTTCTAGTAATTATTTCTTGGCTGCAAATATGAGCTGAAGGTTTTTCAGGTTCGCCTGCCATTAAAATAAATGGGACCCGCCGCGAACTTGCGGTTAACGAACATTTGATCGCGTTCGCGCACTGTCCCAGCAGATGTTCGTCCATCACTAATCTGGACTTCACTGTGGGGGAGCCATTAGGCTATGACCTCTTGGAATAGTCCCAGTGCGGTTGGCTGCGGAGCTACTGAGATCAATGACACCGGTGCAAAGCACCGAGGGTACAGGGAGCACTCAAAGTCAGAAAACATGCAAAGGTCAGGGCAGGCCGAGTTCATGCAAAGAACTAAAACTAGTCTGAGGTCAGACAGCAATAGGTCAATACAGTGAACAGGCTAATGTCAAGTTAGACAGTGGAGGGTCAAAATCAGTAAACAGGCAGAAGTCGGTCCACGGGCAGACAAAAAGAACATCACACTTGGTACTAGCATGCTAGATAATCTAAAGCAATGGTGCCTTCCTCCAGGGGAATGTGCCTTATAAACACACAGAGGGCTGGTCATAGGCTGGAAAAAAACAGGGCATGTGCTGGCCCTTTGAGAGTCAGCAAGAGCACTTATGTCCTAGGAACAGAGGGAAGAACTATGCCAGCAGGAGCAGGCCATGGCCTTCACACAGCCATCACGTGGAGCCAGTGGAGCCAAAGCCTCGGTACTATGGTAGCATCAGTTGCAGAAAAAGGATGAGAGATGCAGTGCCCGTGCCCACCATGGACAGTGGGCCTGCGCTGTGGGCACGGATTGCCACCATAACACTATATAGTATGTGGAAGGGACAAAATTAAAAATAAATGAGGAAAAAAGAGGGGAGATGTTCCATGGAGGTCAGGACTGTCCTTCATGCAGTCTATTACTGTGGAATAATGTAGTGTATACAGCATTAAGCTTTTGTCAAGCAGTTTTAGTTTATCTTTTAAAATTTACAGCCAATTTTTCTTTCACAATGATTCAGTTTAGTTCCACCCTAACAAAATCCAGGGGGATTATAAATATCTATAATTAAACCAAGGACAGTTTAGCAACTTTATATATGCAACTATTGTAACTACTGTAATATATATCTATCTATATATATATATATATATATATATATATAGGGAAAAACAAAAAAGTAACGGTTTGCATTCTTGGTGTTTGTTCACACCATAAAAAGTCCACAGAACAAAAGCCTTCACCTAGTCAGCAGTTTTTCCACCCGCAGTCCACAGCAGGCTTTTGGGCCTGTTTCCCAGCAGGTGTCTCTCAGCCCTTTAGCACGGCACAAGTGCTCAATTCCAAAACACACAGAGACTGACAGCGCTCCACTGTCAGATGGAGGATAATCCACACCCAGCTGAGACTGCTGGCCGGGTTTATATAGGCCAATAAAGCCCCGTCCTGGAGAGTGGGGAGGAGACACCCACCCTGCACTTTGGCTACTCCCAGTAAGAGCCGACCCGGATCGGCTTTACAGCCACACTAACAACAAACAGTGTCAACCAGCACTAGCGCTATATATATATTTACAGATGGTTTTCACAGTTTTTAGTTTTTTTTTAATACATGACATTTGTCTGATATCCTAATCCAAAAAGCATTCAGCATTTGTTAAAGTTCCCCACCTTGTCAAATCTGAAAAAAATAAATAAAATAACCAAAGATGTAGACAGAAACATATACAACAGCCAAACCAAGTACTGATTAAAGGGGATGTCCGGCCATATATATTGATGAACTATCATCAGTATAGGTCATCAATATCTGATCCGACAACTGGCATTCCCACCGATCAGCTATTTGAAGAGGAGGCAGCGCTTCATGCGGGCACTGCTTCCTCTTCGTTAGACTGTACTTTGTCTCAGAAGTGCAGTGTAATGCAAGTACCCACTTAATGTCAGAGGCAGTCATTGATATAAATCTGCAATAAATATACCTAAAAAAAGGGCTGAGAATTCATGATCTGTAGAGTTGAGCGGACACCTGGAAAAAAAAGTTTGGGTTCGGGACCCGAACTTGAACCCGAACCCGAACCCCAACCCCTTTGAAATCAATGGCAAATGGCAAAATGTGCTTAAGAGCATGGCAAATGCTGTGCAAACTTATGTGGATAGGGAAATGAATTTATAAAACAAAAAAGACCTTAAAAAAAAAAAAAATTAGGAATGATGTAGGAAGAAGAGGTTGAGGAGGCGGTGAATGGGTGGATGTGGCAGTGTAGGCTGACGTGGCGGTCTAGGTGGAAGCGGCGGCGAATGAGGAATAGGTGGCCAACACAGATGTGTTATTTTGCATTTTTACATAGGGGTATCCCCCAAAATATTGGGACATATAAAAAAAATAATAAGTGCACTTGCGTACAAGGATGGATGGTTGAGGCTGTTAGAACTGTCTATTCTGCACAAGGTACAGACAAGTCTTGTGGGATCCAGGCCTGGTTCATTTTAATGAACGTGAGCTTGTCCACGTTAGCTGTAGACAGGCAGCTGCGTCTGTCTGTAATGAGGCCTCCTGCCGTGCTAAATACACGTTCAGAGAGTACACTGGCTGCAGGGCAGGCCAGCACCTCCAAGGCATACAGGGCAAGCTCTGGCCATGTGGACAATTTGGAGACCCAGAAGTTGAATGGGGCAGAACCATCAGTCAGTACATGTAGGCGTGTGCACAGGTACTGTTCCACCATGTTGTTCAAATGCTGCCTCCTGCTAACACGCTCCATATCAGCAGTTGGGGCCGGTTGTTGCGGCGAGGTGACAAAGCTTTTCCACATGCCGGCCATGCTAACCCTGCCTTCTGAGGTGCTGGCGCTCACACAGCTGCGTTGGTGACCTCTTCCTCCTCCCCTACCTTCACCTTGTGCTTCCACTTTTCCTCCCGGCGTCAGTCGGGAATGCTCTCAGGAGCGCGTCTACCAGAGTGTGCTTGTAGTCGCGCATCTTCCGATCACGCTCCAGTGAGTGAATTAAAGACATCACATTGTCTTTGTAACGGGGGTCCAGCAGGGTGGCCACCCAGTAGTCAGCACACGTTAAAATGTGGGCAACTCTGCTGTCATTGCGCAGGCACTGCAGCATGTAGTCGCTCATGTGTGCCAGGCTGCCCAGAGGTAAGGACAAGCTGTCCTCTGTGGGAGGCATATCGTCTGCGTCCTCCGTATCCCCCAGCCACGCACCAGTGATGGGCCCGAGCTGCATTGGGTACCACCCCGCTGCACAGCCTGTCCAGCATGTGCAAGGTGGAGTTCCACCTGGTGGGCACGTCGCATATGAGGCGGTGAGCGGGAAGGCCGAAGCTACGCAGTAGAGCAGACAGTCGAGCGGTGGCAGGATGAGAATGCCGGAAGCGCTCACAGACGGCCCGCACTTTATGCAGCAGCTCTGACATGTCGGGGTAGTTGTGAATGAATTTCTGCACCACCAAATTCAGCACATACGCCAGGCAAGTGATGTGCATCAAACCGGCTAGTCCCAGAGCTGCAACGAGATTTTGCCCATTATCGCACACCACCAGGCCGGGCTTGAGGCTCACTGGCAGCAACCACTCGTCGGTCTGTTGTTCTATACCCCGCCACAACTCCTGCGCGGTGTGGGGCCTGTCTCCCAAACACATCAGTTTCTGAACGGCCTGCTGACGTTTACCCCTGGCTGTGCTGAAGTTGGTGGTGAAGGTCTGTCACTGACCGGATGAGGAGGTGGTAGAAGAGGAGGAGGAAGCCGAGTAGGAAGAGAAGGCAACAGGAGGCAAAGAATGATGCCCTGCGATCCTTGGCGGCAGAAGGACGTGCGCCAAACAGCTCTCCGCCTGGGGCCCAGCCGCCACTACATTTACCCAGTGTGCAGTTAGGGAGATATAGCATCCCTTGCCGTGCTTACTGGTCCACATATCTGTGGTTAGGTGGACCTTGCCACAGATGGCGTTGCGCAGTGCACACTTGATTTTATCCGATACTTGGTTGTGCAGGGAGGGCACGGCTCTCCTGGAGAAGTAGTGCCGGCTGGGAACAACATACTGTGGGACAGCAAGCGACATGAGCTGTTTAAAGCTGTCCGTCTCCACCAGCCTGAATGACAGCATTTCAAAGGCCAGTAGTTTAGACATGCTGGCATTCAGGGCCAGGGATCGAGGGTGGCTAGGTGGGAATTTACGCTTTCTCTCTAAGGCCTATTTCACACTTGCATTGTCCGGATCCGGCGTGTACTCCACTTGCCGGAATTACACGCTGGATCCGGAAAAACGCAAGTGTACTGAAAGCATTTGAAGACGGATCCGTCTTCAAAATGCTTTCAGTGTTACTATGGCAGCCAGGACGCTATTAAAGTCCTGGTTGCCATAGTAGGAGCGGGGAGCGGGGGAGCGGCATACTTACAGTCCGTGCGGCTCCCGGGGCGCTCCAGAATGACATAAGAGCGCCCCATGCGCATGGATGACGTGCCATGCGAACACGTCATCCATGCGCCTGGGGCGCCCTGACGTCACTCTGGAGCGCCCTGGGAGCCGCACGGATGGTAAGTATGCTGCTCCCCCTCTCCCCACTACACTTTGCCATGGCTGCCAGGACTTTAGCGTCCCGGCAGCAATGGTAACCATTCAGAAAAAGCTAAACGTCAGATCCGGCAATGTGCCGAAACGACGTTTAGCTTAAGACCGGATCAATGCCTTTCAATGGGCATTAATTCCGGATCCAGCCTTTTGGCAAGTCTTCAGGATTTTTGGCCGGAGCAAAAAGTGCAGCATGCTGCGGTATTTTCTCCGGCCAAAAAACGTTCCGGTCCGGAACTGAAGACATCCTGATGCATCCTGAACGGATTTCACTCCATTCAGAATGCATGAGGATAATCCTGATCAGGATTCTTCCGGCATAGAGCCCCAACGACGGAACTCTATGCCGGAAGAAAAGATCGCAGATGTGAAAGAGCCCTAAGGTTTGTGAGATGGAGAGCTGAACTCTTCTGCGTGACATGGTGGAGATGCTTGGTGACGGAGGTGGTGGTGTTGGTGGCACATCCTCTGTTTGCTGGGCGGCAGGTGCCAATGTTCCTCCAGTGGTGGAGGAACAGGCCAAGGCAGCAGCAGAAGAGGGAGCAGGAGGGGCCTGAGCCCTTTCTTGGTTTTGAAGGTGCTTACTCCACTGCAGCCCATGTCTCGCATTCAGATGCCTAGTCATGCAGGTTGTGCTAAGGTTCAGAACGTTAATGCATCGCAAACCACTCGGGTCTTGTCGTCAGCACATTGTGTGAAGAAGTGCCATGCCAGGGAACACCTTGAAGCTGCCTTTGGTGTGCTCGGTCCCTGGTGACGGTGGCCAGTAGCAGGCAAACTGTTTTGGTGACGGCTGCTCTGCTTTTGCACCCTGCTCCCTCTTTTGCTACGCTGTTGGCTCAGTCTCACCACTGCCTCTTCCTCCGAACTCTGAAAGTCAGTGGCACAATTTTCATTCCATGTGGGGTCTAGGACCTCATCGTCCCCTCCTTTTCGGTCTGCACACTGCAGAAAGACGCAGCAGTTGGCACCTGTGTTTCGTCATCATCAGAGACGTGCTGAGGTGGTATTCCCATGTCCTCATCAGGAAACATAAGTGGTTGTGCGTCAGTGCATTCTATGTCTTCCCCCACTGGGGAAGGGCTAGGTGGATGCCCTTGGGAAACCCTGCCAGCAGTGTCTTAAAACAGCATAAGAGACTGCTGCATGACTTAAGGCTCAGACAGGTTCCCCGATATGCACGGGGGTGATGTGAAAGACTGATGGGCATGGGTTTCAGGCGCCACCTGTGCGCTTTCTGCAGAAGACTGGGTGGGAGATAATGTGAACCTGCTGGATCCACTGTCAGCCACCCAATCAACTAGCGCCTGCAATTGCTCAGGCGTTACCATCCTTAGAACGGCATTAGGCCCGACCATATATCTCTGTAGATTCTGGCGTCTACTGGGACCTGAGGTAGTAGGTTCAGTAGGACGTGTAGCTATGGCAGAACAGCCACGTCCTCTCCCTGCACCAGAGGCTCCACCAACACCACCACCACGACCATGACAGCGTCCCTTATTAGATGTTTGCCTCATAGTTAGCGTTTACCAAGCAAAGTAAAAAGTGGTTGAGTCTGTTAAAAATAATTATCCGCCAATAAAAACCCTGATGTAGGGTATTGCACTCAATTTTTTTTTTTTTTACTCTATATGACAGCGGTATTTGTGGCCTAATTTTCACAGTAACTTATGCACCTCTAATCCCAGATGTGCAGTATATCAGAGGTTTTTTTTAACCACAGTGAGCAAAAGCCATATTTGTGGCCTAAATTTCACAGTAACTTATGCACCTATAATCACAGATGTGCAGTATATAAAACAGTGTTTTTTCCACCCGCTATGCGAAAGCCGTATTTCTGGCCTAAAATGAACCGTCCCTTATGCACATATAATCCTAGATGTGCACTACAGTATATGAAACAGAGGTTATTTTTTCTTCACCCAGTATATCCCAGTATGCCAAAGCTGTATTTCTGGCCTAAATGTGACAATCACTTATGCACCTATAATCCTAGATGTGCACTATATGAAACAGATGCTTGTTTTTTTTTCACCCCAGTATGCCCCAGTATGAGAAAGCCGTATTTGTGGCCTAAATGTAACACTCACTTTTGCATGTCTAATCCCAGATATGCAGTATATAAGAGGGTTTTTTTTAACCCCAGTAAGCAAAAGCCGAATTTGTGGCTCAAATTTCACAGTAACTTATGCACCTCTAATCCCAGATGTGCAGTTCTGGGTTGTATTTCAGTTCTGGGCTGTATTTCTGGACTTGCAGACATGCAGATATCCTGTGCTGGTGCACTATCGTTGCATAAAATGGCTGCCGATTATGTATTGACTAACTGAAGGGAAAAAAATCGTTTTCAGTAGTAGTTGGCTCAGGGCAGGCTTAAAACAATTGTGTACTGCACCCACAAAACACATTTGCTGTAGATCGCTGAGTAAAGAAGCAGTTCTTCATTAGATTTCTCCCTGATCTCTCCCTCACAGCAGCTGCAGCCTATCCCTACACTAATTTGAGCAGAGTGACGGGCGGCGCTATGTGACTCCAGCTTAAATAGAGGCTGGGTCACATGCTGCAGTTGGCCAATCACAGCCATGCCAATAGTAGGCATGGCTGTGATGGCCTCTTGGGGCAAGTAGTATGACGCTTGTTGATTGGCTGCTTTGCAGCCTTTCAAAAAGCGCCATAAAAATCGCTGAACATCGAACCCGAACTTTTACGTAAATGTTTGGGTCCAGGTGCCGAAAAACCTAAAGTTAGGTACGAACCCGAACTTTACAGTTCAGGTCCGCTCAACATTAATGATCTGTACTGTTCCTTAGTCATCACATTATAAATAATTGATTACAATGACAGATAACACCTGCATACAAATAACACAGGGTCACACCATTCACAATAGGTGATGATCACAGCTCACCTCCTCCCCCTCACTGCACAATGACCTAATTACCTCTGCACAGACCACAGAGCACAGCCACAACATCCCATAGATGTCAATGAACATTTTTTTTTTTTCTTGTGCCTTATGACAGGAGTTTAAACCGACAACAGGAAGCCCATGTGAAGGCACCGTATATGGGCCCCTTTGCTCTGTAATAAAATTAAAATTGGGAGCTACCGTATGATAATCATGACCTCAGGCTAATACTTGCAACCCAAAAAATGTTAGGAAGCGTCTGTCTGCTATTAAGGTGGTAGTGAGTAGTTATGAGCGGCAGGGGCAATATTCAAATTAGCGATATTTCGCAAATATTTGGGCGAATAGTCCTCATAAATTTGCGAATTTGAGAATTCGCCATTATTTTCTTGATTGCAAAAATCAGCAATGTAATAGGCGCTTATTGCGAGTACAATACAGGCGTGGGTCACTTTTGCTACATTTTTCAAGCTGCTAGAAGTTTCCTGAGACTGGAGAAAATGGTTGGCACGGCAGAAAATCACTATAGCTTTATATGCAGATAGAGGGCTCCAATGTATTTGCTATTGCGCAAATCAGCAATTAATGATGCGCATATTTTGCCGCAATACGTGCAACTTCACATTTTATCAGGTCTGACTACATATTACTGATTGGTGCACTATGTATTGTTGTGACATCACAGCACCATGTCTGTAGCAGGTATGTATGGACAGCAGAACCTGTCACACTACCTAACACCCTGCACTGGAACCTGTCAGCTACACTATATCACTATGTAACCTACACTGAACTCCCACTAACTGTCTGTATCATGTATATATATAAGCTATCTAACTAACTATCTAATGTAATTGCACAGCAAAGCACAGAGCACAGCAATGTCACTGCTCTCTCTCTCAAAACTGCAAAAAAACTGCAGAAAATGGCTGCTGGGGAGGTTCTTATATAGTAAGGGGTAGGCAACTTTCCTATTGGTTGCTAGGGATGTTGCTAAGCTCTGACAAAGACATTGCAGCCTTCTCATTGGACCACAAGCAAGAAGGGAGGTTACTGATAAAAAAAAAAAATCTAGAATAGTCGTGAATACGAATATATATCACTATATTCTAAATCTTAGATGGCGATATTCACAATTTAAATTTGCGATTCAAATATTCGCATCCAACACTAGTAGTGAGACCCCTTAACTACTGAGCAGGTTGGACCAATGGAATGTCCACCCCTGCCTTATGGCCCACTTGGATGCTGTAAAGCAGATCTCAAAATGCTGTTAACAGCTGCTGCAAAAAAGTTACCAACTTTATCTGGAGAACTATGCACCAGGGAAGGATAATTGTGGCTGTATAAGTTTCCACTGGAAAGGCAGACAATTTCAATGGATTATCTCGAAAAACTTTTCAGCAAGAATTTGAACAGAATTTGCAACACAAAGAGATAATAGATCTGGAGAGTCCAGCCGTATGTTTAGGTTTGTTGATGCAGTTTCTGAAACCAGGAGTGGATTCAAAAAAGAGAATTAGTATCTGTTCTTTATACCTTCTCTCCCTTTTAGATTGAAACCTGATTTTTTTTCTTCAAAAACAGCATTAAAAAACTCTGAAATGTGGCAGCATCTTTATATTTACAGGAGACTATTGGTGTATTTGATTGCTACAATGTATATGATGCGCATTTGGTAAAATATCATTATGCAATCAGGTCTATTTCTGAAGCATCGATCAGAGAGTCTGAGGACCCATCACCATGGCCGCCCATTCTTCGTCTCAGCAAAACTACATTGATGAATTTAACCCCCAGGATTACTTACAGACATACTACGTGCCCGGGGAAGGAATGCTTTTTGGAGAATGGACCGATTTTGCATTAAAACATCTGCATGAAACTTTCACTAAAGGTAATTGGTTCCGTAATTTCATTTAATTGAAGTGGTTCATTTATACAGTGGGCAAACCCTGCGGCCTATCACCCAATTCCATCTTTGGCACTGCCGGATACAGCCGAGCTCAACATTAGAGATGAGAGATTCGGATCTGAATCAACATAAAGAATCTCTGATCTAGAAATAAACCTCTGATTACAGCTCAGTGCCCTGGAAAATCCCTTCTGTCGCCACCACTGCTCTCACACTGCCAGTTAGTCTGAATGTCCGTGGTATCCCGGCCTGGCATCCTGCTGACAGCAGGAGCGCAGGGCATCATTGGTTGCTATGATGCCGTGCGCTTCATGCCGCCGCTGCACTACAGTAATACCCTGCTATTTTTATTACTTCAATATTCCTGTTTTTGTCCCAGATTGACAAACTTCACTACTGATTTATGACTCCTCTGTAGCTTGACTGGGTTGCTACTTACTAAGGCATATACAGTATATTAATGTTACTGTTAATACGATACTACTGTTCTTCTGGTAAAGTATAAATTATTTCAGTTCACAAACCATTGATCTGCAAAATACAGACACCTTCCGTGTGCACTCCTCATTTTTCTCACCGCCATCACTACGATTGACTGTTCTTGTCCGCAATACAGACAAGAATAGGTTTTGTTTGTATTGTTTTATAGTTTTCGGAATGGATGCGAACAGCACAAGGATCGTTTTTTTTATTTTTTTATTTTTTGTGGACCCATAGAAATTAAATGTTCTGTGTGCAATCCACAAAAGATGCAGATCAGACACAGAATACGGCCATGAGCATGAGGCATCACCCATGAAGTACGAGAGAAGCCACCAACCTATTGTACCTTTTATAGACTGTAATCACTTTAAGTGACAGTGAGCACCAAGCTTCCTGTGTCTCTTGATCAAAAATAAAGTTTATTGTTCCCATCAGCAAGTTTCTATGACATACCAGTGGGCAAAACTACAGCCAGGTCCATAAATATTGAGACATTGACACAATTCTAACATTTTTGGCTCTATACACCACCACAATGGATTTGAAATGAAACAAACAAGATGTGCTTGAACTGCAGACTGTCAGCTTTAATTTGAGGGTATTTACATCCAAATCAGGTGAACAGTGCAGGAATTACAACAGTTTGCATATGTGCCTCCCACTTGTTAAGGGACCAAAACTAATGGGACAGAATAATAATCATAAATCAAACTTTCACGTTTTAATACTTGGTTGCAAATCCTTTGCAGTCAATTACAGCCTGAAGTCTGGAACGCATAGACATCACTAGATGCTGGGTTTCATCCCTGGTGATGCTCTGCCAGGCCTCTACTGCAACTGTCTTCAGTTCCTGCTTGTTCTTGGGGCATTTTCCCTTCAGTTTTGTCTTCAGCAAGTGAAATGCATGCTCAATCGGATTCAGGTCAGGTGATTGACTTGGCCATTGCATAACATTCCACTTCTTTCCCTTAAAAAACTCTTTGGTTGCTTTTGCAGTATGCTTTGGGTCATTGTCCATCTGCACTGTGAAGCTCCGTCCAATGAGTTCGGAAGCATTTGGCTGAATATGAGCAGATAATATTGCCCGAAACACTTCAGAATTCATCCTGCTGCTTTTGTCAGCAGTCACATCATCAATAAATACAAGAGAACCAGTTCCATTGGCAGCCATACATGCCCACGCCATGACACTACCACCACCATGCTTCACTGATGAGGTGGTATGCTTAGGATCATGAGCAGTTCCTTTCCTTCTCCACACTCTTCTCTTACACTCTGGCACAAGTTGATCTTTGTCTTATCTGTCCATAGGATGTTGTTCCAGAACTGTGAAGGCTTTTGTAGATGTTGTTTGGCAAACTCTAATCTGGCCTTCCTGTTTTTGAGGCTCAGCAATCGTTTACATCTTGTGGTGAACCCTCTGTATTCACTCTGGTGAAGTCTTCTCTTCATTGTTGACTTTGACACACATACACCTACCTCCTGGAGAGCGTTCTTGATCTGGCCAACTGTTGTGAAGGGTGTTTTTTTCACCAGGGAAAGCATTCTTTGGTCATCCACCACAGTTGTTTTCTGTGGTCTTCCGGGTCTTTTGGTGTTGCTGAGCTCACCGGGGCGTTCCTTATTTTTAAGAACATTCCAAACAGTTGTTATGGCCACGCCTAATGTTTTTGCTATCTCTCTGATGGGTTTGCTTTGCTTTTTCAGTCTAATGATGGCTTGCTTCCCTGATAGTGACAGCTCTTTGGATCTTGTTCTGCCCATATTGTTCATAGTAAATGTGTGCAATGTGCTGTTACAGATTATACTGCAATGTTAGTTTGACGTTGCTGCCATCTAGTGGTCAGAGTTAGTTATTATCTTGCCAGAGCTTCTCAGGAAGTGGTATATTTCTCAGAGTGAGAGGCAGTAACCTTTAACCTGGAACTGTGTTTCCTCCATTTCATGACTGCTCCTGGATCTAGCAGGCTGTATGCAGAGGAGCTCTTGATCTATTCCTGGACTAATGATGGAATTGTCTGTGAGTACTCTCACTCATGGAGTGAGGCTGCTGTATAATGTTTAATGTACTGACACATATGTTTTTTTTATGCTTATGTTGAAGTTTTACAAAGTTATTCAGAAAAAAAGAATGCAAACAGATCTGATGTCTCACGTTTCTTGACTTCTGAATTATTGTTAAGCTGTCTGACTAGTGTTACCCAACAGTTCAATAACGGGAAGCAGAACAGATCTCATCTTGAGAGTTCACAGTAACAGATTCCAAATGCAAATAGCACACTTGAAATGAACTCTGGACCTTTTATCTGCTCATTGTATTTGGGATAATGAGGGAATAACACACACCCGGCCACGGAACAGCTGAGAAGCCAATTGTCCCATTACTTTTGGTCCCTTAACAAGTGGGAAGCACATATGCAAACTGTTGTAATTCCTACACCGTTCACCTGATTTGGATGTAAATACCCTCACATTAAAGCTGACAGTCTGCAGGTAAAGCACATCTTGTTTGTTTCATTTCAAATCCATTGTGGTGGTGGTGTATAGAGCCAAAAATGTTATAATTGTGTTGATGTCCCAATATTTATGGACCTGACTGTATGTGGGCACCCAAGCATCACTCGCATGTTGAAGCACTCATTATAAAACCCCAAATTGTGTCAGTCCCCTGTTGCTGCTATGAAAGCCTGTACTGTCTGGAAAGGATTTCTACTACATTTTTCAGCATACCTGTAGGGATTCAAGTGCAGTTGGCTACAAGAACGATACTGTGATTAAGCACTTATGTTTGGCAGACAATCCTGACATGTAGTCCACATTCCAGTCCCTTCTATTGGCATCCAACAGGGTTCAGCTCAGGACTCTATGCAGAGCAGTCAAGTTCTTACACATTAAACAAGAAAGACCATTTTGTATGGATGATGCATGGTCACACTGGTTATATGCATGAAGTGAATATTTAGAATGTGAAAGGTACCCTAAAGGGGTTCTCCTGGAAGTAAGAAAATAAAAGTACTGAAAATACTTAAATTTTACTTTATTATAAATATATTCTCAAATATCTTTCATTAGTTATAGTGGCTTGTTTTGTCTGGGGAGCAATCATCAGGGGAAGTAAAATGGCCGCAGTCCTATTAGTACACAGAAAACCTGCCCTATCCACGGTTCTTCACTACTGACCTCACCGCCTCCTACAAGAGAAAAATTGCTGGGCTGTCTTCTTTCCCCACGCAAGCACGCTAGGTTAAATTTAATTGACTGACTAGTGCACACCGCAATATAAGCACTGTGCATGAATTGCAGCTTAGCGATCAGCCTCTGTGCTGTTGGTATGCTGTGTATGTCACTGGGGAGGCACTGTGGATAGAACTTGGGGCACTTTAGATGGCACTTGAGGGACACTGTGGATATCACTGGAGGACTGTGGGTAGTACACGGGGCACTGGATGAAATTAGGGGGCACTCTGGCACAAGATGGCACTGTGGATGGCAATTGGAAGGCATTGTGGATGGCACTTGGGGGCACTGTATCTGTCTAGAAATTAAGTGGCACTTGGAGACACTAGATTGGAACTTGGAAGAACTGTGTCTGGCACTTGGGGGACACTGTGTCTGGCATTTGGGGGACACTGTGGATTTCACATGGGGCAAATTACATGGGAGCACTGTGGCTGGCACTGGGGGGCACTGTGTCAGGCACTTGGGGGACACTGAGTGGCATTTGGATGGCACTGTATAGCATTTGGGGGCACTGTGGAAGGCACTGTGGATGGCACTTGGGGGCACTGTAGTTGGTACTTGGGGCACTGTGGATGTCATTTGGGGAGCATTGTAGATGTCACTGTTATGGTGACACTGTGGAGGTCACTGTTTTGGGGACACTGTGGAGGTCTCTGGGGGGACACTGTGTTTGTCAGTGTTATGGGGAGCACTGTGAACGTCACTGTTATGGGGGCTCTGGAAATGGCACTGTTATGGTGGTCCTGTCAATGTCACTGTTATGGGGGCCCTGTGGATGTCACTGTTATGGGGGTTTAGTATGAGTGACCATGTTCGGACCAGGAATTTCATGTTCCAGTCCATGTGTCAGCGACATTTTCCAGGCCGACTGCGACGTCCCTGACCTGCATTGACTGTATGATAATAATGTAGGGAAGGAGCTACTCCCACTATAGCTCTGGTGAGTAAGTCTTTATATGACCACAGGGAAGTTGTCGTGTACTCACCTAATCATGTTTACATACCCCCTCCATCAGATAGAGAATGGCTGCGATACATTACTGTGATACAATCAGCTCTAGTCAGGAGAGTGTGGTCGGCCTGGGAGATGCGCCCTGCACATGGACCATGTTCCCTGGGCTGATCATGGTCATATCACAAGTATATCACACAGGGGCGGACACAGACAGCAGAGGGCCTCTGTGCAAAGAATGTGCCTACCCCCCCCCCCCCCCCCAGCTAAATTTGCAACCTAGCCTATTATGTCCTAACATTACTTAGAGCAATACAAAACAATACAGGGTTAGGCTACTTTCACACCTGCGACACTAGGCTCCGGCCACCTGATCCAGCTGAAAATGCAAGGGATAGGCCGGACACAAACTGCAGCATGCGGTCCCTCTGATTCTCTGCATTTTTGCCAGATTGTGGCCGGATCTCTGCCGTACCCCATTATAGTCAATGGGGCCGGCGGGCATTCTGTCTGCATCCAGCAGTGCCAGTTCCAGTGAATTCCAGCAGGCTGTTCTCTGCTGGAACAAACTGCCAGAATCACTAACGCAGATGTGAAAGTAGCCTAATACAGCGCCCCATACCTCTTACATCCAGTGACGTCTCCATTGATGTAGATGTTCTCTGTCCTCATCTTCTCCTTTCAGACCAGACCGCCATGATGATTTTTTCAGCCATCTCTTCTCTCTGCAGAGTTTGAAAGACAGACATCTTAGTTTCCTACTTTTCCATCTTCCTCCCACCTTCTGAACATTCCATCCTGCCACCCCCAATACTGTGCCCGCTGTGCTCCCTATACAGGTTACACACAGATAGTTCTCCTTCAATAATTATTGGCACACAGTGTCCTAAAAAATAACTGTGCCCAGGAAATGCCTCTCCCTATACACCCAAGCATTCTGCTAGCAATTCCATTGTCTGCCTACCTTTTAAGGCACCTTTCACACGAGCGAGTTTTCCACACGGGTGCAATGAGTGACGTGAAGGCATTGCAGCTGCACTGAATCCGGACCCATTCATTTATATGGGGCTGTGCACACGAGCTGTGATTTTAACGTATCACTTGTGCGTTGCGTGAAAATCACAGCATGTTCTATATTCAGCGTTTTTTATGCAATGCAGGCCCCATAGAAGTGAATAGGGCTGCGTGAAAATCGCAAGCATCCGCAAGCAAGTGTGGATGCAGTGCGATTTTCACGCACGGTTGCTAGGAGACGATCGGGATGGGGACCCGATCATTATTATTTTCCCTTATAACATGATTATAAGGGAAAATAATAGCATTCTTAATACAGAATGCTTAGTACTGGGCTGGAGGGGTTAAAAAAAATAAAAAAAAAATATAACTCGCCTTAATCAACTTGATAGCGCAGCCCGGCTTCTCTTCTGTCTTCTTTTTTGCTGTGCACAGGAAAAGGACCTTTCATGACGTCACTGCGCTCATCACATGGTCCGTCACATGATCCATCACCATGGCAAAAGATCATGTGATGGGCCATTTGATGAGCACAGTGACGTCATCAAAGGTCCTATTCCTCAAAGAAGACAGAAGAGAAGCCGGGCTGCGCGATCAAGTGGATTAATGTGAGTTAAATTATTTTTTTACATTTTTTATCCCCTCCAGCGCTATTGTACTATGCATTCTGTATTAAGAATGCTATCATTTTCCCTTATAACCATGTTATAAGGGAAAATAATAAAAATCTACACAACACCTAACCCAAACCCGAACTTCTGTGAAGAAGTCCGGGTTCGGGTCTGGGTACAAAACATGCAGATTTTTCTCACACGCGTGCAAAACGCATTACAATGTTTGGCACCCGCGCGGAAAAAAACGCAAACATGGAACGCAATTGCAGTGAAAACTGACTTGTTTTAGTGTCAAAATCGCACCATTTTCCCTGAACGCATCCGGCCCCAATCCGCAACGCCCGTGTGAAAGGGGCCTAAGTCTTCTGAAATAATGACCCCTAAATCCCTTTGCTCAGATACTGAGGTTAGGACTGTATCACTGATTTTATATTCTGCTCTTGGGTTTTTATTCCCCAGGTGCATTATCTTGCACTTAACATTACATTTTAGTTGCAAGGTTGACCGTGTGCGATCTGCATTTTTTGCAAAGCCATTCATTTCTATGGGTTTGAGGTCTGCATTTTGAGGACCAGAATAGGACATGTTCTATCCTTACTGGAACTTACATATGGATATAGAAAGCACACTGACGTCCATGTGTTTTCCACATCCATATGTCAGTTCCCGAAAGGTTAGAACATGTCCCAGTCTGGTCCTTAAAAATGCAGACCTCGTACTAATAAAAGTCAATGGGTCAGCAAAAAAATGCAGATCGCATACAGACAGTATTATGCTGTTACTCGGCTATTATTTACATGAATGTAGATGGGAATTTATATAGTGAACCATTTTCTGCGTATATATCAATGGTTAGTTATATACTGCCATCTAGTGGCCTTTTTTTTTTGGTAATGCACTTGTTTTTCCATGTTCCCTTCCCTGAGATCTATGACACATTTCCTTTATATGTAATGCTCCACCCTTTTTCTGGAGTACTGCACTTCCTGTATCATGGATGCAGCTAACAGGACACATGTATTCTGCATGGTACACTAAAGAAAGTATCATCTTTTAACTACATAACACTGAGATCTATTCATTCTGTTGTATACTGTTGTCTGATGTACAGAATAAAGCAACTTTATGGATGAACACGGTATTGGTGAGTTCAGCTATCTGATGAGGATTGTCCGCAGTGATTATATCGGCTTATACAGGCCAAGCATAGAGGTCTCACAAGGGATAGATCACTATCACAACAATCAGAGTCAGAATAAGTATCCTTATTTAGTGGATCTACAACTTGCAGACCACAAAATGGACATGGTTGTGTGTAGATACACACTTCAGTAGGCAGTATTATACAAGATAGGATTAGATACACAGCTCAGCAGGCAGCATCACACATAAGAACCTTTACTACAGGAAAAGTAGACTGTCACGGATGATCCGCGAGAATATTGAACTGTCCTCCCAATATTACTCTGCCTTATTGATCAGTAGGTCTATTAAACAGTAATTATTTCCCTAGGCCCCAGAACCTACAATTTGATTATTCAGAGTGTCTCCTTCTGTCTTTCTGTTGTACCCAGAGAACAACATAGTCCTTTTGTTCAAGTCAGTCAATAGATGCCCAGCAGATAACACAATTACAGCTGGCTTCCTTAGGTTGACAAAAGAGCTTCCCTTTCTGCAGAGATATCACAGCTAGGTGTGAAGACTACACCTGGGGGGAGCCATTTGGTGTTGCTGCCATAAGGGTCTGTAAGCTAGCTTGCTGCAGACAGGCCGGCACCAAGGTTTCCCAGATTGCAACAGGAATCTGAGATATGATTTTTACCTTTTTAAGAGAGACCATGCATCTTACGGACGTAAAAATTACATCATCGTGTCGCTCAGAATTCACTGGACGTTTACATAGGACAAACATAACTCTAAGATGTGCCCAGGTAAAGTTATGGTGTTACCCCATCATAGAACCAGTTATAATAGTAATATTTTGTATCCCTGAACTCCATATTTTGTGGGGAATGTGAATATGTGCTTGTTACTTGTGTACAGCGGAGACATCCCGCGATATGGCACATGCCATATTTCAGAACTGACATTCACCTCAGGAATACAGCCTGCCCAGCAGGCGGACTCTCAATTCCCCGCCTTGATTCTGGGACCCTTTATAACAAAGACCTAGAATCTTCTAAAGGAGTTCTCCACTTTTAACAACACCTAAAGAGGGCCTCAGCCAGAGAACCCGTGGGCTGTAGGCATATTACACTGGACAAAGGCTTCTTGGGCTTTATCCCTGCAACGGACTATTTCACCAACGGACATCTTTTCTGCGGAAACTAAGTATTTTCTTTCTTTTCTCCCTTTTGTTTATTGGACTATACTTTCCTTGATTATTGTGTTAATAATTACTGTGCATCGTGATAATTTGTATTGTATATACATATATAATAAATGACCTCAAAGTCATTTCTCTAGCCATATGCCTGTTTTCAAACACTGCAAAAACTTACCCTAGCCTCTCCGAAGAGAAAGCTACTCGGTCCTGTTATCTAGATAGTGGGTTCCTTGCTCCCATAAATTGCAAGGTGGTGGCAGTTAAACTACCCTGTGTGTGGTTCCGGTCTGGTCGCTCACACGCTTACTGGCGGTCGGTTGGCGGTCCAATCCCTGCGCTTTCAGCCTATCGACTGTACGGACTCAAGTTAGACTGTCGGTGTGCTGAAAGTGGCCGGGAGGCCTGTTTGCGGATTGACCACTAGGGGCGCTGTGACGGTTTCGTGACGTATTGTGGCCGCGGCGGTCGCAGTTCGTCACATAGACTGTATAACAGATGATAGATGTAGATAGGCCCACCAGATAGTATCTGACATAAGTGAGAACCCGCTGCCCCACATGACCCACTCCTTCCGAGGGCAAAGTCTAAGCACACGCCTCGTTCTTCACACAATAAGGGTCCATTCACACGTCCGTTGTTTCTTTCCTGATCTGTTCCATTTTTTGCGGAACAGATCTGGACCAGATCTGGACCCATTCATTTTCAATGGGTCCTGAAAAAAATCGGACAGCACAATGTCAGATTTTTTTTCAGGACCCATTAAAAATGAATGGATCCAGATCTGGTCCAGATCTGTTCCGCAAAAAACTGAACAGATCAGGAAAGAAACAACGGACGTGTGAATGGACCCTAACTCTAATGGTTAGGAGAGACTTTCCCGATGGGAGTACCAGGTGCTACCTCAGAGGGGAATTGGAACACGAGGGAATCGGTACCAGAGTGTGAACCCATTGGACTGACCTCCAGGTGACACAATACACCCAGTGGATGCTGGGAGGCCAGAGGCCGATCAGACGAAAGTATAGTCACGGAATGAAGGGAGAAGTCAGGACAGGTGGCAGTCAGGAAAAGTCTGTAAACGTAGATCAGGGTCAGGGCAGGCGGCTATCAGGCTAAGTCTGTAAAATGTAATCAGAAGTCCAATACACAGAATGACAAGAACCAACAGAACACCTTTGCTCAAACAGAAAACTAGACTAGCTAGGAACCTAAGTTGCTCTGGCACCTTCCTGTAGAAGGAGGCAACTTTAAATACCTCCTGCAGGCCAGCCATAGGCAGGTGAAGAGAAAGGGCATGCGCAGGCAGCCTCACATAGGGAGGAGAGACATGCCCGCAAACACCCCAAATACACACAAGGAACTCTGGGCCACAGTGCAAGCTCTGCTCAGAGCCAGGAGGGAAATGCTAGATGCAGGAATGCAAACCACAGTAAGAACCCTGCTGCCCGCGCCTGTCAGCATGGCGTGCAGCAGTGGGAAGGAGTGAAGAAGCCCAGCACCCGTACCTGCGTGTGGGGACAGAATCGCAGGTACAGGGAGCTGGGCTAACAATAAGCTTAGATACACACAAGATAGTATAGTGCAAGATGGGATTAGATCTCAGTTCAGCAGGTGGTATCGCACACAACACACTATGATATACAGACTTAGCAGGCTGTATAGTACATGATAGGATTAGACAAACATGTGATTTGATGTGCTTGCTGTTCAAGCTGTTTATTGCACTCTGGAGATGGTGAGGGAAGAGCCTGTGGACTGTGAGAAATATAGAATAGACTTGCAAGAGTCATGTGTGGTTGTAGTAAGATGGCCACAGAAGGTATAGTGGGAGTAGCTCCTGCAGACTGATCAGTGTGGAGAGGCATGACCAGCCTGTGACTCATCACTGCGCAGAGCAGCTACGTAAACAGGAAGGGAAAAATCCAAACAGATCTTCCAGGATAGTCTGATATCCAGACAGGGAGAAAGAAAGCACAAACATGAAAAATAGGTATGAGGGCATATATATGCACAGTGAGTGGTGTTAGGAGCACATAAAAATAATTTTAATTTTGGAACCATTCAACCTAAGTATTTTCATTTTCTTAATTCCAGTAGAACCCTTTTAAACTATTTGGGGTCACTACAGGGCATCACTATTCTGAAGTGGCACTATGTTGATGCCCTAATAGGCCTCACCATTGTGTGGGGGGCACAAAGAGACAGTATTAATGTGTGGGGGGAACAAAGAGGGCTGGATGGGACTGGGTGGTATTAGAGGCATGGCTTAATGTAAAAAAATAAATAAAAATTCTGCAGGCATGCTTGTTAGTGTTTAGTGAGCATGCTCCAGTCAGTGTATTTAAATGTAATTTAACATCTATTTTTGATAAATTTCTCCCAGGATTTGAACTCACAACCCCTTGTACAGTAGAGGCAAGGACCTTATCTACTTCAGCTATAAAGCTGAATGCTAAACTGTGTCAGAAAAATCTCACAGTAGTTTCTGATTTGGTGAGTATTCCTATTTAGCAGAAGACTTATTTTATATTTCTGGGCAGGTTAACATGTAGCTTTATAGTGTAGTGTTTAATGTCCTTGCCTCTAATGTACAAGCTTGGGAGTTCAAATCCTGGCAGAAACAATTTTTTAAAATACATAACTATTTAGGAATAATATATTTGCATATATGATATATTTAGAATATATAATATAATACATTATAATATATGTAAATATATTATGGCTAAAAACATCAGTAGTAGTTTCCCATATATTATGCATTCATGTATATCAGAAGTATGATTTTATCTAAATAAATATATATATGGTAATTACACATGTATTTTGTGCCATGCATTTTTACAATTACTAAAAAAAATATAACATTTATAAATTGAATCTCTATTTCTGAAATGTTTCTGCTGGGATTTGAACTCCCAAGCTTGTACATTACAGGCAAGGACATTAACCACTACTCTATACAGCTACATGTTAAGCATTCAGCTACAGTTTAGCATTCAGCTTTTTAGCTTTTGGGAGTTCAAATTCCAGTGGAAACTGAACTAGAGTCCCAACACACTTCCCTTGTCAGAGCAGGGGGTGCCTGGGGTTTTTCCATTGTGCTTGGTAGAACACCCAAGCATTGCAAAGTTCTACACTCAACATTAATTCTGGTGTAATCCCTCTACGTTTCTTCAAATTTGGGAGGTACGTACTAAACCTCCTTAATAGCACAGGAAAAACATCTACTGTCTAATAGAGCCTAATAAAACAGCAGACTCCTAGTTTCTCCCTGCTTCATGCAGCAGTAATTGATGGCTACCACCAGGGCAGTACTGGTGGTACTGCAGTCAAGGGCCCAGGCCAAGCCTCTTTGGGTCTCTGACATCCACAGCCTCATTAAAGGGGTTGTCAGGTTTCCCATATTGATAACCTATCTTTGGAATAGCAAATGAAGAGAGGTAGCGGCAGCATCTCCGGTGAATCCTTTATTCGGACAGACTTTACAGAAAGTGTGCCATAAAATTAAGCAGCAACGTTTCAGCTGTATCCCAGCCTTTGTCAAGCTTGATAAAGGCTGGGATACAGCCGAAACATTGCTGCTTAATTTTATGGCACACTTTCTGTAAAGTCCGTCCGAATAAAGGATTCACCGGAGATCCTGCCGCTACCTCTCTTCATTTGCTATATGGTTGACTGCTGAGGATCTGCGGTTGTGGTTTGGCTGTTGCATTGCTGGGGTGGCATCCTGTTTTGATTCATCCTAATACATGTCTATGGGGACACATAACGGTTCCGTTAGTCCTTTTTGCTTTCCGCCCTAAAATTTCCTTATTCCGTTATAAATCTATTATAATAGAACCAATAACGTAATTACCTGCCAATGAGAACCTGCCCTTAAGGCTGAGTTCATATCACCGTTTAGCTTTCCTTTCTTCTGATCTGTCAGAAGAAGAGAAAAAAAAACAAAAAACAGGACCCTGTAAAAAAAAACTGATCCTGTTGCATCAGTTCTCATCTGTTTGAGTCATTTCTATCTGAGATCTGTTTTTTAGATGGGGGAAAAAGTACTGCATGTCTTTTTTCTGTAGTCTGAATAATGTTTAGCCCTTGTATGCTCTAAGAATCCATAGCCTTTTAATGAGTGTTTGATGCCTGAGAGAGTTGTATGTCTGTGCGTACTGTGTTTTAGTGAAGTGGTCATAATGACAGGTGGTGGCAGGATGTATTGGGAGGGGGTGAGTGGACTGTGTCTATGGTGTAATTTATGCTCAGTTTGCAGTCTGAATGGAAGGTGAGCGCACAATTGAGTGAGTGAAGACAGAATAACCCCCCTTCCATTAGGGAAATCACCCTGATGCCGTTAGGAAAATAATTAGATTGTGTCTCAAGCTTCACAGTCTGCAAGACGGTTCCCAATTAGATGCAGCAAGCTGGAGAACTCAAACTTACTCTGTTTTATTGAAGACACATACAAAACCTTTAAAGTTATTCAGAGTATTCAAAAAGTCTTACAAAAACGACCTATAGAAACATATGACCATGCCATCAGAACTGCTGGCCTCAGCCAACACTTTAAAAGCTATAAATGGATTGGATAGAACCGGCACTCGAAACAATCGGATTGTACGTGGAAATAAATTAAAATTATTAAACAATAAGCTATATTCTGTGTACATCAGAGTAAAATCACAATAGAAATCACATAAAAGGCATATAAAACATATGTATATACTAAATGAATATCTCTGATATAGAGAAATATCAAATGCTGGGCACAGCAGGCTGCATCCGTGTCCCCCCCAATTGGGTAAGGTTGTTAGATCGCAGGCGTCTGTGACAAAGCAAAATGGTGTATTTGAAATATATTCAGTGGTATTTATGCGTAAGGAATAAAGCTATGTATAGATGGATTCAGTAGCATGTATCCCACATAGTCCTAAATTTATCACCGTATAGGATAAGGGATAGAGAATAGTCAGATATGGTCTATATTTTGACCATGAATGGATTGTCCAGCATCAATAGCAATCTCAGATTCACAAGCACTTGTCCAGCACGTCTGTAATCACAGTGCCTGTGCCGCCTCTCATGCAAAGAATCGGTATAGTTCCACTGAACTTGATGTTACTCACTGTGTCTCCGTGTAGGCTCACTCGGTTAGGTCTGCGGAGGGATTTCTGCCGTGGCGTCCCACGCTTTAGCTTTTCTCCGCTGTATTTGTGTCGGGTCCAGTTAGTAATGGGATCCCGTCTCTACTCTCGTGAGAGACCTATGTTAGACCTATGTTAGCTGTTTCAGCTGTTTCGCTTCGGTGAGTCTTACAACACTTACTGGTCTTCTATTAGTGGATGTATTCTCTCCGTCCTTTTAGTACATGGCCATGTACCGCTGAGATGATTCTTTCACAGGTAATGGAAAGAATCATCTCAGCGGTACATGGCCATGTACTAAAAGGACGGAGAGAATACATCCACTAATAGAAGACCAGTAAGTGTTGTAAGACTCGCCGAAGCGAAACAGCTGAAACAGCTAACATAGGTCTAACATAGGTCTCTCACGAGAGTAGAGACGGGATCCCATTACTAACTGGACCCGACACAAATACAGCGGAGAAAAGCTAAAGCGTGGGACGCCACGGCAGAAATCCCTCCGCAGACCTAACCGAGTGAGCCTACACGGAGACACAGTGAGTAACATCAAGTTCAGTGGAACTATACCGATTCTTTGCATGAGAGGCGGCACAGGCACTGTGATTACAGACGTGCTGGACAAGTGCTTGTGAATCTGAGATTGCTATTGATGCTGGACAATCCATTCATGGTCAAAATATAGACCATATCTGACTATTCTCTATCCCTTATCCTATACGGTGATAAATTTAGGACTATGTGGGATACATGCTACTGAATCCATCTATACATAGCTTTATTCCTTACGCATAAATACCACTGAATATATTTCAAATACACCATTTTGCTTTGTCACAGACGCCTGCGATCTAACAACCTTACCCAATTGGGGGGGACACGGATGCAGCCTGCTGTGCCCAGCATTTGAGATTTCTCTATATCAGAGATATTCATTTAGTATATACATATGTTTTATATGCCTTTTATGTGATTTTTATTGTGATTTTACTCTGATGTACACAGAATATAGCTTATTGTTTAATAAATAATTTTAATTTATTTCCACGTACAATCCGATTGTTTCGAGTGCCGGTTCTATCCAATCCATTTATATCCATTAGAACCAAGGGGTGTTTTTTGAACCTGCGCACCTGTCGTGGCAAATCAAAGTGAGCCACCTGCTTAAATATCTTTTGTATACCACTTTAAAAGCTATGTACACCTTCAGGAGCAATTTTTTTATAATTGCATTTTAATCATTTTGTGGCTAAAAATCATTTTTTAACTTGGTTTTTAATAAAAATATTGAGCCGTTTTGTCACAGAGGGTTAACTGTTTCTGTAGCTGTGTGAATCCTTATCTCTAAATCACTAAGAGTTTATTAACACTTATTTAAGCCACATTCATATCAGTAAGATAAGGATTGAGCTTCAATGAGTGTTTACAAGGTCAGAGAGCAGAGATAAGGAGCCCGTCAGTTCCCTGCCTGATGGAAGAGAGAGAAAATTCAGATCCTGCTAATAGAGCATCTCAGCTCTGTACCGAGAAAAGGACTCCATATTTTTAATAAACACCAGTTAATTGATATGTACCTCATAATGAGTTCATTGCAGTAATACATTTTTTTTAACTGTCCCCAAAGGTGTACATAGCCTTTTAGTTCCATAAGCTACTTCAATTATCAGAGAGACAAAAAATGGAGTTTAGCATGTATACAAAATGGGGGATGAATATTTAGCCAAGTTGTCCTCACCTTAACACACCCGATACATGTGCTGGGAAGGGGTATATGTGTTGCATTGTGATATCAAAAAGGGTTATGCAAAATTACGAACTTGGTTCTGCTGCATCTGGACAATTATATAGCATATGTAGCTTATAATAATGGCACTCCTGTAGCACTTTAGAAGAGAATGCTGAATAAATGTGCACTTATGAACACTCATATGAGTTCCACACATCCCTGGTCCTCAAACTTTTAAATCCGAGATCACACTTTCCAAAATAACTGCACAAGAATAGAAACAGAAGACACTAGCTGTTAAATTTGCTCTTACATATGCCCTGTACAGTATCATTAAATTGGGCTTTTCGGAGGTGAACATCTACCTTACCCTTAGCTAGGGTTGGCTTGTGGTAGTCATTTGAAACTTCTAATAATTTTTTCAAATTTTTGTTGTCTTCTAAGGTGGAGTAAGAGGAGATACCCTGCTTGATTTTGGCACAGGACCTACCATTTATCAGCATCTCTCAGCCTGTGAAGTGTTTGATAAAATCATTGTCTCAGATTTCCTTGAGCAAAACCGTGCTGAATTCCGAAAATGGCTGAACAAGGATCCAGATGCTTTTGACTGGACTCCCATCATCAAACGTGTATGTGAGCTGGAGGGAAACAGGTAGTTTATTTTTAAGCTTACACCATCTGAATAAATATCAAGAAAGGTATGTCATTTCAGTCTGCACTGCTTTTATGCTAATACTAATACACAGCATACAATCTAATAAAACAGTACAAGCATAACACAAAGATAGGGAAATAGCTTGTGCCTCCAGTAACAAATTGTTTCAGCCTTTGCATCTAAAATTATTATGCAGGTATGCAGGAGGGTCTCCATTCTGCAACAGCAGGCCTGGCTTGTACATATATTGCACAGATAGCTGTTAATATAAATGGTCACCATTAGACATGAGCGAATCGAAGTTGACGAAGTGGAATTCAATCCGAATTTCAGGAAAAATTAGATTCACACCAAATCCAAATTTTCTCACGCTTCGTGATAACAAATCAAATTTTTTCCTAAAATGGCTGCTGCACATGTGGAATTAGAAAGCGCAACTTGTTCCTCAAAAAACAAACCCCCATAAGGAAATAAAAAAATTATGGCCCCAGAATGACAGGAAGTGAAAAATGAAAACGCAAATACGAAAAACCAGGGTTGAAAAGGTTAAGCATCTACTGTTCTTACTGGAGAAACAATTGAGTCACATTATTATGAACACCAGCTAATATCCTGAGTAACCTCTGTGTGCAGCGCGGACAGCAGCTAGATAGTCAGGGAATGACTCAATAAGGTCCTGGTAGGTTGTCACAGGTATCTGGAGTCATGCTGACTGCAGTGCATTCCACAGCTGCTGGAAGGTGTATGGTGGAGGATCTATAGAGGAAACACGACGATCGAGGTGGTCCAACAGATGCTCTATTGGGTTCAAGTCTGGTGAAATAGGGGGCTAGGGTAGTACTGGTCACATTTTGGGATTAGCAAATCCAAGATCCGAAGTCAATTCACTCCAAACTTCATTTTAATGCTGCACGGAAATCTGTCTCGGTGCATCATTAAAATATATGGGCTCCGGTGACGGAAATTCGTTTTCACCGAAGTCTAGCAAGACTTTGGTGAATAACTTTGGCCTCGATTTTTCAACTTGAAAACCATTTTAAAACTTGGTTCCGAAGTCGGCTTCAGTACAGAAGTACCAATCGGTACCGAGGCCGACTTTAGACTCTTGTTTTAAAATGGTTTTCAATAAAAAAAAATCGAATGTCAAATTAACTCATTTCAACTCCCCAGAACCCATATATTTGAATACTATACGGAGATGAACCTCTGTGCAGTATTTAAATAAAGTTTTGAGTGATGCAACTTTGGTTCTAGGATACGAAGCTCACTTTGCTTATCACTAGTCATGTACTACCAACCAATGTCAGACATTTTTAGTCATGTGACATTTCACACTGTCTTGCTGGAAGATCCCATCCTTCCTAGGAAAGACAATCAGCAGGTATGGGCATACTCTGTGGCGTACCTCTAATAAAGACAGAGCACATAGCTGCTATGGAGCCCATGGGGAAGTGGGGCCCACAGTGAACCAAAGCCCTGCCCCCTAATTACATTCAATACAGGCTCTTATCCAGCTTCAGTCTAGAATCCCTCATCAGTGGAGAAAGTGAACGGACCTGTGATGATATCATCACAGGTCTTGTATATCTAGTTAAGGAACTGCCAGAGAATAGTGTAGTTCCCAGGTTAGAAAGGTGCATCTGCCAGGACCTCTGATGACATCATAACAGGTCCTTCAACCCCCAACAGCAAGGAGAAAAACTGCTCCATAAGCTCTCAATTGCAGACTAGAATGGACTGGACAAAAGGAGGTCCTCCCCTTTTCTCTTCATTTGCTCTCACCCACCATTCCCTGTTTTTACTCGTATCTCACTCATATATATATGACTGCAGACAGTTACAACCACCAGTACCTCATGTACCTCACAGTGACCATAATATATACCTGACCATATACGTTGAGGAACAGAAGTATTTGAACACCCTGTTATTTTGCAAGTTCTCCCACTTAGAAATCATGGAGGGGTCTAAAATTCACATTGTACGTGCATTCCCACTCTGATAGAAAGAATAAAAAAAATCAGGAAATCACATTGTATGATTTTTAAAGAATTTATTTGTCTTGCACTGCTGAACATAAGTACAGTATTTGAACACCTGAGAAAATATGTAGGTAATATTTGGTACAGAAGCCTTTGTTTGCAATTACAGAGTTCAAACGTTTCTTGTAGTTCTTGGACAGATTTGCACACACTGCAACAGGGATTTTGGCCCACTCCTCCACACAGATCTCCTCTAGATCTGTCAGGTTTCGGGGCTGTCGCTGAACAACACATAGTTTCAGCATCCTCCAAAGATGTTCTATTGGATTTAGGTCTGGAAACTGGCTAGGCCACTCCAGAACCTTGATATGCTTCTTACGGAGCCACTCCTTGGTTATCCTGGCTGTGTGCTTCGGGTCATTGTCATGTTGGAAGACCCAGCCACGACCCATCTTCAATGCTCTGAATGAGGGAAGGAGGTTGTTGCCCAAAATCTAACAATAAATGGCCCCATTCATCCTCTCCTTAATACAGTGCAGTAGTCCAGTCACCTTCACAGAAAACCCCCCCGAAAACATGATTTTACCACTAGCGTTGATCGAGCACCGTAGTGCTCGGGTGCTCGGGCCAAACACATGGTGATATTCAGGTGCTTCATTCCAGGGTACGAGTCACTCCACAACATTCACCCAGTGTGCCGTCAGGGAAATGTAGCATCCCTGGCTGAAAGCACTTGTCCATGTGTCTATCCTTGGCTAAGTGAACCTTCCCAGTAACTGCGTTGGTCAGGGCACATGTGATGTTAAATGACACATGTTGTTGTAAGGCAGGAACACCTTGAAAAATAGTGGCAGCTGGGGACTGCATAACGAGGGACGGCCACCGACTTCAGGCTGCGGAAGGCCTCAGTGTCCTCAAGCCTAAATGGCGACATTTCCAGGGACAGTAATTTTGAAAGCTGCGCATTTAGTGCTATGGCCTGTGGGTGGGTGGCTGGGTATTTGCGCTTGTGTTCAAATGCCTGGGGTAATGACATTTGGACGCTGTGCTGGGACAGGGAAGTGGCTGTGGTCGCTGATGGTGCTTGCAAAGGTCCAGGTGCAGGGCGGGAAGCATCCTGGCCTGCTTCTTGGACAGGGGATTGGCCAGTATGTAACACAGGAAAAGAGGATGCAGTGGTGTGACCCGCAGACACAGATTGTGGACCCAGGCATTCGGCCCACCTATTAGGGTGCTTTGATGCCATGTGGCGGATCATCCTGGTGGTGGTGAGGTTGCTGGTGTTCACACCTCGGCTCATTTTGGTGTGACACAGGTTGCAAACTACTATTCTTTTGTCGTCCGCACTCTGTACTGCTTTCAGGTCAGTGTCCTCGTTATCCATCACCTCCTCTTCCACTTCCTCACTATGATCATCCTCCTGATTTGTTGACCTAACCAAAACCTCAGCAATTGACAATTGGGTATCATCCTATACCTCAACCTCTTGAGACAGTAATTGCGGTTGAGTCATTGGTAACTGCGTCTCATCATCATCTACCTCGTTCCAAACTAATTGATATTCCCCAGCATCATGTTCTTGTGACTCTGGATGCTCAAGAGGTTGGGAATCGGGGCACAAGATCTCAGGTCTCTCTTGAAGCGTGCTTGGTGAGAGGGCCAAATCAATCAATGGCAATGCAAAGAGGTCATCGGAATATACGAGTGTGCGATCACTTGTTTGGCCAGACTGTAAATGTTGGGAGGAAGGAGGATCAGTTTGAGGATTGTGTGGACCAGACTCCTGGCTACTGAGACTGGACTTGATAGAAGACAGGGTGGTGCTTAACCGACTGGAAGCACTATCTGCTGCAATCCAACCGACCACCTGCTCGCACTGGGTTGAATTCAAGAGTGGTGTCCTGCGCAGCCCTGCAAACTGGGACATGAAGCTAGGTATCTTGAATGATTGTTCTTCTTGTGCTCTGGCAGCAGGCACAGTTTCACCACGCCCAGGGCCTCTGCATGCACCATCAGCATCATGGCCACTTCCCCCTTCCTTTAATGCTTGCTTTCTTCATATTAAATGTTATATGTTATAAGGGACCATTTATAGGCAAAGTGTGGATAAATTATGGAAAATATATATTTGTTGTCAGTAATATTTTTCCCAATATCTGGCCCTGACACACAAAAACACGCTTGCAGCGCAGATGTGACCGATCACTGCAGATACCGTTTATAGGCAAAGTGTGGATAGATTATGGAAAATATATATTTGTTGTCAGTAATATTTTTCCCAATATCTGGCCCTGACACACACGCGCATGCAGCGCAGATGTGACAATTCACTGCAGACACCATTTATAGGCAAAGTGTGGATAAATTATGGAAAATATATATTTGTTGTCAGTAATATTTTTCCCAATATTTGAACCCATCCGGCCAGCCAATCACTGTAATGACAGTAGCCAACATGTCTACTGGCATTACAGTGATGGCAGTACTTACCTGAACGTTTATTGGCTGCTTAGAAGCCGGCAAACGTGCGGGTAGGAGATTTGAGCATGGCACTCAAGCACACGCGGTACACGATCAAGTACCGCCATGTGCCGAGCATAGCGATACTCAAGCCGAACAGTTATTCAGCCGAGCATGCTCGCTAAACACTAGTTACCACCCTCATGCTTCACAGTAGGGATGGTTTTCTTGGGATGCAACTCCTCCTTCTTTTTCCTCCAAACACGACGAGTAAAGTTTAGACCAAAAAGTTATACTTTGGTCTCATCTGACCACATGACTTTCTCCCATACCTCCTCTGGTCATTGGCAAGCTTCAGATGGGACTGGACATTTGATAACTTGAGCAGGGGGAACCTTTTTTGCAATGCATGATTTAAAACCATGACGGCGTGGTGTTCTACTGACAGTGACCTTTGAAACTGTGGTCCCAGCTCTCTTCATTTCATTGACCAGCTCCTCCCTTTTAGATCTGGACTGATTCCTAACCTTTTATTTCATCAGTGATACCCCACTAGGTGAGATCTTGCATGGAGCCCCAGTCCGAGTGAGACTGACAGTCGTCTTTAGCCTCTTCCATTTTCTAACAATTGCCCCAACAGTTGATTTATTTTCACCAAGCTGCTTGGCAATTGCCCCGTAGCCCTTTCCAGCCTTGTGGAGGTCCACAATTTTGTCTCTGGTGTCTTTTGACATCTCTTTAGTCTTGCTCATGGTAGTAGTTGGCGTCTGACTGACTGTGGGGTGGACAGGTGTCTTTAAAGAGCCCATACAGGTGCTTCTAAGTTAGATTAATGAGTGGAGGAGGACTTTTTAAAGGCACAGTAACAGGTCTTTGAGAACCAGAATTCTTGCTGTTTCTCAAGTGTTCAAATGCTTATATTCAGCAGTGCAAGACAAATAAATTCTTTAAAAATCATACAATGTGATTTCCTGATTTTTTGATTTTTTATTCTGTCTCTCAGAGTGGGATTACACCTACAATGTGAATTTCAGACCCCTCCACAATTTCTAAGTGGGAGAACTTGCAAAATCACAGGGAGTCCAAATACTTCTGTTCCTCACTGTATACACTGCGTCTATTATACCTCGTACCTCACATATCAGTACACTGCTGTGTACACTATATATCTGTACACACTGCATCTATTATACCTTGTACACTGTTGTATATAATAAATATTGATTATATATCATATATATGTAATAAATACAGCAGTGTATTGATATGAGAGGTACGAGATATAATGCAGTGTGTTAAGAGATATGGTATATACAACAGTGTACTGATATGTGAAGTATGAGTTATAATTTATACTGCATATATCTCATATATCAGTACACTGCTCTATAAACTATATGTTCTGTACACACTGCATCTTTTATACTTCTTACTATCTGACTGTCGGCAACATGTGACCTGTGATGACACAACTTCTTTTACCCATTTCAGTCTACCTTCTAACAGAAGGTTCTCTCCCTCCAACTCCAGCCTCACTACTCTAGTCTTGCATGTACCAAACAGACATGAGACATTTAAATGGGGACAATGCTGCTGTCAGTGGGGGAGGGGGTTGTCAGAGGACAAAAATGCGGGGTATTTTGTACTTCATGGTATTATATATTTTGCGCTGTTGGAGAGATATTTTGTGCTGCAATGTTGTATTTATATGGGGAAGTTGGGGAGGTATTTTGAGCTTTTTTTCATGGTATGTATTGCTATTGGGGAAGGCAATGTTCATCCCTGACTACTGTGATTAGGCATTTTTGAGTTCTACTTTTTTTCCTTACTTGTGTTGATGGTTTACATAGAGACATGACCAAGTAACACAAAATGTACTTGGCTATGCAATATCATATGTGGCTGTTGGAGTTTGGGGACCTGGCCTGATTTGTAATCCTAGTCCAGCCCTGATGGCACGCAATATAACCTGAAGCAGCAAGCACAGTTCATTGAGCAAGGGGAGGGGCCAGGAATGGGTAGTGGGAGGGGCTATGAATGGGGCATGGGGCCCAATTTAGATTCTTGCTAAGGGGCATAGTGATTTCTATGTGTGCCCTGTGATCTGCAGCGATGGCTTCATAACGGGTTAGGTTGAAAGTGTCTTAGACATGGGTGAGTGAGCCCAGAGAAGGGCAGTATAATATCCCCCAGACCATAATGCTGCCACCAACAGCTTGTGTTCTTCCAGCAGTGGCTGCAGGGTATTTATTCTCTGATGTTTCTCGTCTGACATGCCAACGTGCATTCATTCAATAAAGCAGAATACATGACTCTTTGTAGAAGACAACCCTTTGCCAATTAACAGAGGTCCAATGCCATGCAAATTGAAGCCTTTTCTTCTGATGAAATTTTGTTTGCTTCAGAGCCCCATAAGCGGTATACCCCTGGTTCATTTTGGCAGCGAGCTGCACCACTGTAGTGTGTCAGTCTGCCTTTGCTCACCTTAGTAGCCAGTGTTCGCCTTTCATATGGCACGTGGTGCTCTGTAGTTCCCACATGGCTTATTCACAATGGTGCCATTTGTGCACTCGCGATAAACTTTCACCACAGTAAAATGCATATTCACAAACTGCACAGTCTCAGAAATACTGTCACCCTTGGCCCGAAGTCAATAATCATCTCTTTTAGCAACTCTGATAAATCACCACTTTACCCATAACAGTTACAAAGGATATGTGTGCAGATAAACCTATCGCACAACCTTATATACCCACCAAGCCAGCAGCAAATGTAACTTCCTTCATCAGCTAAGCGCTGCAGACATCAGACGACTGTGTATCTGTCTAGGTGCTTTGTGTTGAAAAATTCAGCTAAATAAGCATCACTTATGGGATAGCAATTTGAATATATTTCTTAGATCTCAACAGAATTTTAGCTTTAACTGTGGCAGATGCTGTACTTTTAACAATAGGCGTGGAATAATTGTGGAGATCTCCCAGAAAGGGAACTTTATTTTTTAACCCCTTCCCGGCTGCCCATTGACTATATACGTCCTATCTGCGCATACCCTGTGCAGATAGCACATATATAAACGGTCAGGCTGCTCTTTAATTCCAGCCCTGTAAAGTTCCTGCTCCTGAAATCTAGCAGGGGCAGATTGGGTCCTGGCAGTTAGACACAGTGGGGACCCTGAGGAGAAGACAGGAGCAGTTTATTACCGCTCTTGCATTGTCCAGTGCCAGGAGGAGATTGCTGCAGTAGCTCAGGGAGGAGGATCAGGAAGCGGCAGAGCCGCCAAGTGTCTCAGGGCTGGAGCAGAGCTGCAGGGTCTAAGAAGAATGCGATCAGCTCTGCCTGTGTGTAATGCTCCCACAGAGGCCTGTAATCCCCTATAACTGGGACTCCTATGGATGCCCCAGTTACAGTGGAAACAGTGCAAGCAAAAAAATAAATAAAAAAAAGTCAGTGTCCTCCAAAGGTCTTTTAATGACCTCTTGGGGGACATATTATGTGCTAAAAGTAAATTAAAATATAAGTAAAAATATAAAATAAAAAAAATACAAATAAAAAACTAAAACAAAAATTTGCAGGAAACCGTGGCTAACGGAAACCATCACCATAGTTGCCCCATTCACTCAAACTTATGCATGTTCGATATAAAAGGATCATCACAAAATCGGGAACCAATTGCAATAATTAATTTTGTGTCGGTTTTAATATTTAAGAAATATAAAGCTATAATTAAAAATATGACTTTTTAATAACAATTAGCAATTTTCCCCTAAAATAGAAACATGCCAATTAAAGGTCCTAAGTTTCAAGTAAACAACATTGGAAAAATAATTTTGGTAGTCAAACAAATAAAAAAAGTTAGGGTCACTAAACCACCACATGCAAATCACAAAATCACTAAAAATTGCCTTGACATTCAGGCCTTTTTATAGGCCCAGTCATGAAAGGGTTAAAGGGAGTCTGTCACCACATTTGAGCATATTAGAGTGATCAAATAGCATATATGTGCCACCGAGAACTTAAAAACGGTACCTTTGTTGTATCTAATGGAGTTTTCTTTCAGCCAAAAATGAACTTTTAAGATTCTGTAAATGCGCCCTCTCAAGTGCCCAGGGCGGCATCTCAATCGTCCGAGCCCTAGGCAGCACCTCCTCAACGGCTCATAACCCCGCCCTCCATGTGCCTCTGCCCTCCCGTTTACTCTCTCCTTTTCCACTGCGGCTGCACGGTCAAATTTGTAGCGGGCGCAGTGGAAAAGGAGAGAGGAGGAGAGTAAACGGGCGGGCAGAGGCACACGGAGGGCGTGGTTATGAGCCGTTGAGGAGGTGCTGCCTGGGGCTCGGACTATTGAGACGCTGCCCTGGGCACTTGAGAGGGCGCATTTACAGAATCTTAAAAGTTCATTTTTGGCTGAAAGAAAACTCCATTAGATACAACAAAGGTACCGTTTTTAAGTTCTCGGTGGCACATATAACGCTATTTGATCACTCTAATATGCTCAAATGTGGTGACAGACTCCCTTTAAAGGTCTCTCCATGACAAAAAGATTGTGAATTACATCTGTAGATGGTCAAACCTCAACAATGAGTAGATATAGTATTACATGGTGACCATTGAAATAATTGATCTTACAGAGCTGCTTTCTAATCAGGCTGAGGATTATCCCAAGAAGGGTACCTATCATCTATGATGACCATTTGTCTTAATAGAACATATGGAAAGTAGTTGCCATCTTGATGTATTCCTGTAGAATCTGAAATTTAGCTTTTGTTTAAGTTATGATTTCGCACACAAATTACATGGTTTAACAATTTATTCTTGTATGTTTATAGGGAGGGTTGGGAGAAAAAAGCAGAAAAACTTCGCAGTAAGGTGAAAGAAGTCCTGAAATGTGATGCTCTGAAAAAAAATCCTTATGATCCTATTGTTGTGCCTCCAGTTGATTGTCTCATTTCTTGTCTTTGTCTTGAGGCTCCATGTAAAGACATAAAGTCATATTGTGAGGTTCTAAAAAAATTCCAGCACTTGATAAAACCTGGAGGTCACCTTTTAATTTTAAGCGTGCTGAATGCTACTTTTTATTACGTTGGTAAAACTTATTTTAGTGCAATGATCACAAAAAAAGATGAGCTGGAGATGGCGTTTAAAGAAGCTGGTTATGAAATTGAAAAGGCTGTGTATACTTCTCGTCTTGATAGATCAAAGATGGATGTTGCTGATTATGACACTCAATATTTCATTCATGCCCGTAAACCAAAGTAATGGCAAATTCTTCTGCCACCATTTCTTAGAAATGCTGGTCTATGTCTGCTTGCTTTAGCTTGTAAACACAAAATGCAAAATCAAATAAGTAATTTTGGGTTGGGTTGATTCAGAAAATTCAAAAAAGGAAAAAGTGTTGGATAAATTTATGCAATAAATAAATAAATAAATAAACTCTTTATAATGCAGTCCATATGTAAAATTTATAGTATCCACTACTTAGTATAGTAGCTAAATCTTTGCATACTTGCATGGGAAGTGATGGGTAAATGTTGGTCTCCTGGTAAAAGAATATTCTAAAATGGTTCTCTTGGGGGTCTATTGTGCAATTTTACTGCTAAATAAATGTTTCTACTGGGAAGTAAAGGAAGAAGAACATTATTTCAGACATTAGCTTACTTGCACTCATTGAAGTTGACAAGCTGACAAGTCTATAGAACAGTCCGCTTAAGTTCCACCTGGAGAGCCACATAGAGGAGTGTACTGTTTCATAGTATCCCTTATGACTAAAGCCCCTACTAGACTGCACACTAATCAGCCAAATTATGTGTATCACATGTTCATATGAATTTTGGTCTATTTGGGCCCATTAGCAAGAACAAATATTTTGATAATAATAGAATGAATGCCCTTGAATGTCCCACAAACTGAGGTAAAGGGGACTATTCCATGGGTGCTATTGGTCCTATCAACTGTGTTTTATTAGATCATCCAATAAAGGTACCTCAAAGTTGTTGTCCCGCGAAAAATATGGAACTAGATCTGAATACTTTTGTAATTGCATGTAATTAAAAATGTAGCGTAGCCACTGAGTTATTCAATAAAATGTATCTGCATAGCGCTTTTTGTTCTTTTTCTTATTTCTTTGACCTGCTCACTGAGAAGGCCGCACATGCTCAGTTTCATTCTTCAACTGTCTTCTGAGTTGTGATAGGGAGGCCATGGACATGCCCTCTTAGCTGCAGCAAAAAAGACACTCTTCTTGAGCTGTCAGCTTGATATAAATCTAGCAGAGCAATTAATGGGTAGATCTCTGGACCCATGTGAGGTACAGAGCTGGTTCTAGCTTTGTTATAAAGAGATTGTTATGTCCTATATGATGTCTATCATTTTTTACATTAGCCATGGGAGAACCCCTTTAACCAGAGGTAACTTTATCAGCTTGTGAGATGCTTTTCACACATGGCAAAGTGGTGTCTAGCTACAACGGGCATTACAAGGTATTAATGGGACACCAGATGGTACTATTAACCCCTTAGTGACCATTGACCAAGGCTGTTTGGGCCATAATGACCTAGCCAGTTTTTGGAAATCTGTCATGTGTCAATTTAGCAGAAAATAGCTACGTAAAGCTTTTGCATATCCAAGTAATTTTGACATTGTTTTCCCGTCACATATTTTACTTTACTTAGGTGGTAACATTTTACCGATACAATCTGTGTAAATGTATCAAATGTAAAAATCTATGAAAATTTGTAAAAGTTAGCATAATTTCAAATTTTCTACAGCAATATTTCACATATATACATAAATACTATTCAATTTTATCAGAAATATATTTCCACATCTTTACTTTATTTTAGCTGCACTTACAAAAAAACTTAACTTTTTTTTCATTTAGGAGACTTACCATTTTAACATGAATTAATTTTGTTTTGAAGTACATAATTTTTTCTGCAACAAGCCAAGTTTGCAGAGGTTTATAAGTGTCACAATAATAGAACTCCCCAAACGAAACCCCATTCTAAAAACTAGACCCCTCAATATATTCATCTAGGGATGTAATAGGTTTTTTGACCCCCTAGTTTTTTGCACAAATCTTCTGTCGTTAGAAATATCCCCATTATGGCCCTAATCTTATGTCTTGACACATAGAAGGGCCCAAACATAAAGGAACACCCAGTGGCTTTCAAAACACAAAATTTGATTGAAAATGTATCAGGCCCCATTGCACACTTATAATTAGAGTTGAGCGGACACCTGGAAGTTCGGGTTCGACGGGTTCGGCCGAACTTCACAAAAGTTTGAGTTCTGGATCCGAACTTGACCGAACTTTGGAGCACTAAAATGGCTGTAAAAAAGTCATGGAAAGGGCTAGAGGGCTGCAAAAGGCAGCAACATGTGGTTAATAGCATAACAAGTGTTCTTCAATCAAATGTGGATAGGGAAATGACTTAAAATAACATAAAATACGTTAAAAAAAAATAATAATCTTGATCTAGGAGGAGGAGGTCCATATAGAGTAGGAGGTTGAGGAGGCGGTGGATGTGGCGATGTAGGTGGAAGCAGCGGTGGAGGAGGAGGAGGTAGCCAACACTGGTTTTTGTTTTATTTTTTAAAAAAAATTTTTGTTTAAATTTGGGTAGACCCCAAAACAATGGGAAATATAAAAAATAAAACAAAGATAAAGTGCGCTGGAGTGCAACAATGGCTGGATAAGGCTAGTATACATGTATATTCTGCACAAGGTACGAACAAGTCCAGTGGGATCCCTGCCTGGGTCATTTTAATGAATGTGAGCTTGTCCACATTGGCTGTGGACAGGCGGCTGCGCTTGTCTGTGATGACGCCCCCTGCCGTGCTAAACAAACGTTCAGACAATACACTGGCTGCAGGGCAGGCCAGCACCTCCAAGGCGTAAAGGGCAATCTCAGGCCATGTGCCCAATTTGGAGACCCAGAAGTTGAAGGGGACAGACCCATCAGTCAGTTCGTGTAGGTGTGTGCACACATAATGCTCCACCATGTTGCTGAAATGCTGCCTCCTGCTAAGACATTCCATATCAGCTGGTGGTGCTGGTTGTTGTGGCGTGCTGACAAAACATTTCCACATTTCGGCCATGCTAACCCTGCCTTCTGAGGTGCTGGTGGTGCCCCAGCCGTGTTGGTGACCTCTTCCTCCTCCACAGCCTTTGCTTCCACTTGTTGAAATATTTATGCTGTCTCCGATTGACAGTATATATTATTTATGTGAATAAATAAAATCTGTAATGAAGGAGATTCTAATTAATTATCATAAATATCAAGCTAAAACAAGCTCGTGATCTGCGTTGAATTGAAGACAAAACCCAGTTATAGGCAAAATATATATGTAATTTATTAATACAATTTATAGTGCAAAATAATATATATAATAAAATTGGTGATAATAAAATTCAATCAATGATATGCAAAATAGTGAGAAAGTCAAAAATAATTGAGAATATATATACACAATTATGCCTTCTTATAATGATGCCCCTCAATTATATTTAAAATCGATTTAATACAAGTTGATTTCTCTCAGCCGACAAATGTCTGATTAAACCCAAATCTGGTTTATCTTTTATTTATATATATATATATATAAAATCAACCATATCGGTCTAGAATTGAATTCAATTCCTTGGAGATGATACCGTGTTTTCACCAGTATATTATCAATCTCCCTGTATTGGATTAATTTTCAGGATGATGCTGCAGGTACACCCCAATCTTATTCCAAAACAGATACTATACACAAGGTATGGTTAATTAAATATATATAGATATGTATTATATTAATTAATTATCCTATAAAATATAGGTAAGGTTATACTATACCAAAATGTCAGCTAGCAGAAATCAGTTTCAATGGTTCTAAAATGGCTGCCTCCAATGACTGAAAAGGTGGTCAGGGCTGGATCTGGTCTTTTCCCTTGATGATCGTCCCTTCAGGATGGTCTTTCTGAAGATGGTCTTTTGAAGATGGTCAGAGAGAGAGCTAAAGAGCTCTAGAGATTGATCTCTTCTGTCAGCCCATACCATCTTTTTATACTATCTTAGAAAGGGCTTGGCCAAGTTTTATCATTAACTAGTGACCTCAATTTATAATCAATAGAACCTCCCTAGATCTTTATGTTACCCTAACACTAGATGGCACTAGTGCTCCATACAAGTCGAAGCACTCACTTCTTTTTTATTCATTCACTAGAAATAATTTTTAACTAAGGTTTCAGACAAAACCTTCAGGAGATCTTGAATAGACAATGACTTTTGTATTTAGTCAAACAAGGTGTTTGGCTAAATTAATCCTTAAATCTTTTGACCAGACCTAATTAAATCAAGATACACATGAGCATTCTTAAGTCATTGTTTTGGGAAAAGACAGGGTTTGTTTATGATCACCTGTGTCCACATTTCTCCATTCAAGAAAACCTCAAGGAAAGAAATAATTAACTTAGAAACATAGAAACATAGAATGTGTCGTCAGATAAGAACCATTTGGCCCATCTAGTCTGCCCAATATACTAAGTACTATGGCTAGCCCCTGGCCCTATCTTATATGAAGGATGGTCTTATGCCTATCCCATGCATGCTTAAACTCCTTCACTGTATTTGCAGCTACCACTTCTGCAGGAAGGCTATTCCATGCATCCACTACTCTCTCAGTAAAGTAATACTTCCTGATATTACATTTAAACCTTTGCCCCTCTAATTTAAAACTATGTCCTCTTGTAGCAGTTTTTCTTCTTTTAAATATTCTCTCCTCTTTTACCTTGTTAATTCCCTTTATGTATTTAAAAGTTTCTATCATATACCCTCTGTCTCGTCTTTCTTCCAAGCTATACATGTTAAGGTCCTTTAATCTTTCCTGGTAAGTTTTATCCTGCAATCCATGTACCAGTTTAGTAGCTCTTCTCTGAACTCTCTCCAAAGTATTAATATCCTTCTGGAGATATGGTCTCCAGTACTGAGCACAATACTCCAAATGAGGTCTCACTAGTGCTCTGTAGAGCGGCATGAGCACCTCCCTCTTTCTACTAGTAATGCCTCTCCCTATACACCCAAGCATTCTGCTAGCATTTCCCGCTGCTCTATGACATTGTCTGTGTGTTACACTGAGAGAGATTCTAAAAATGACAGAGGAATTTGTACCTCGTTTCTAATCTTAAAACTGAATATAGCTATAAGGACCATACTCTTATATATACTATATATTCAGCACACATATTAAAATTGATGATATAAAATCAATCTACTCATACATTGATTAATATAAAAACCCCAAAGGAAGATTAGAGTCTTTCTATTCACTGGAAATCATCAAAACTCATCACATTTCTAATGCATTGTCTTATCTAGGCAATTAATTTTCATAAGACCTTGGGACATCTCTTTCTCACAAAAACAGACTTGAGTAAACATTTTGGTACATATCGTAAACCTTAGGTTAGCAATTTCAGAGTAAAAAAAAAAAATCCTGAACTCACCCTGCACTTTTAAAATAAGACAAAATGGTTGTCTCTTAGGCTCATGTCTATACATTTTATATAGGCCTTAATACTTATGGACTTTATTTATACCCAATAGTTCTGACACACTGAGCCCCCACTGTCAGGGGGAATGCCATCAGCAGCGCCTCTAGCAGTGTGCGCGTGTAATCATGCATCTTCTGATCAGTAACAGACGTTTTTACTAAATTTGTATACGGCAAAAATGGTAAAATGTTACCCACCAATGGAACATATGATTTTACTAATTGTAGTTCCCTGTCAACTATGCAGTGCAGGGGTTTGTATACGGCAAAAATGGTAAAATGTCCCCCGAGAATGTAACAGATGCTTTTGCACCCTGCTCCCTCTTTTGCTGTGCTGGTGCCTCTGTGCGACCACCGCCTCTTCCTCCCAACTGCACACGTCACTCGCATGACCTTGATTCCATGTGGGGTCTAGTACCATATCATCCTCCACATCATCTTCCACCCACTCTTTACCCCTGGCCTCCTTGTCGATCTGCAGACTGCAGAAAGCCGCAGCAGTTGGCACCTGTTTTTTGTCATCATCAGAGACGTGCTGCGGTGGTCTTCCCATGTCCTCATCCTGAAACATAAGTGGTTGGGCATCACTTCTGCGGCAGGGCTATGTGGATGGCCTACAGAAATCCTGTCAGCAGAGTCATGAAGCACAAGAGACTGCTGCATGACATGGGGCTCAGACTGCTTGCCTGATTTGCAAGGGGGTGAATTGGCCATGGGATGTAGGTGCAAACTCTGAGTTTTCAGCAGGGGACTGAGTGGGAGAAAATGTGAAGGAACTGGAGGCACTGTTAGCCACCCAATCTACTATCGCCTGTACTTATTCTTGCCTCACCATTCGTAGAGCCGCATTCGGCCATACTAAATAACGTTGAAAGTTCTGTCGCCTACTTGCACCTGAGAAAGGTGTTTCACTTGGGCGTGTAGCTGGCACAGATCGACCACGTCCTCTCTCTGCAACAGGAGCTCCACCAGCAGCACCACAACCAGGGCAACGTCCCCTGTTTGACGCTCTCCTCATTTTTTGCGGTCACCCACCTAAGTAACAGACGTTTTTACTAAATTAAGATCCTTGTGAACAATGCAGAGCAGGGTTTTTTTGTTTGCCAAAATAGATTAATGTCATCCAACAATGGAACAGACACATTTTTAGAAAATTAGGTCCCTGTCACCTAGGCAGAGCAGGGTTTTTTTGACAGGAAAAATGGGTTAATATCACCCAACAATGGAACAAAGTTTTTAAACTTATTGCCCGGTCTGCTATGCAGGTGTTTTATTGCCCAAAAAAGTTTTTTTCTCACACACAATGAAACAGATGGATTTAACTGTATTTCTTCAACTATCAGAAATGCCGCACAGGGCAAAAATGTACTTTATTGCCCAAAAAAATAGTTTTTTTAAGCCCTAAATGAAAGGGATAAATTTAGCTGAGATTATATTGCACTCTTACAAATGAAGCACAGAAGTTTTTGATATAAAAGATTGTGGATATGTTACCCCTACAGATGGATCTGCTGAATTTATGTGCCTGCCTGTCACATGTGCAGGCCTCAGAGGTACTTTACACACAAAAATTTGAATTTGAAGCCCAAAAATGTAACAGCGATATTTACTGGTTTTATTTGACTGACAGGAACGCAGTGTAGGCAGCAAATGTACTTTCTAGCAACAAAAATTTGAATTTTTCAACAAAAAATTTAACTACAGTATTTGGTGGTTTTATTGGACTGTCAGGAATGCAGCACAGGGCAAAAAGTTACTTTATTGCCTACCCAAAAATTTTTTTTTTTTTTTTTTTTTACCCTAAATGAAACAGATGGATTTAACTGAGATTATATTTCACTCTCACAAATGAAGCATAGTTTTTTTGTTTACATAAAAAATGGTGGATATGTCACCCCTACAATGGAACAGATGGATTTGCTAAATTTATGTGCCTGCTTGTTTCATGTGCATGTCTCAGAGGTACTTTACACCCAAAAATAGGAATTTAAATTTTTCAACCAAAAATGTAACTGCAGAATTTGGCGGTTTTATTACTTTATTGCCACTAAAAAAAATAGGTTTCTTTAAACATAAATGAAACAGATGGATTTAACTGAGATTATATTTCAATCTCACAATTTAAGCACAGGTTTTTTTTTTTTTACATAAAAAAATTGTGGCTATGTCACCCCTACAATGGAAAAGATGGATTTGCTGAATGTATGTGCCTGCCTGTCACATAAGCAGTGCAGGCTTTAGAGGTACTTTACAACAAAAAAGGTAAATATGTCACCCCGCAATGCAACAGATGGATTTAACTGATTATAGTTTACTCTCAGAAATGAAGCAAAGGGGTACTTTACAGAAAAAAATGGGGATATGTCACCCCCTGGGTCCCTGAACTCACAAACGGTATTATTTCCCATTCCTCGGGACACACACGCAGTGCAGGGGCACTTTAAAAATGGGTAATCTCTCCCTCACAGCAGCAGCATCCTATACCTACAACTAGTAAGAGTAGAGTGACGTGCGGCGCTACATGACTCCAGCTTATATAGAGGCTGGGTCACATGCTGCACTTGGCCAATGACAGCCATGCCATTAGTAGGCATGGCTGTGATGGCTTCTAAGGGCACACAAGTTAAACGCTTGTTGATTGGCTGCCCTGCAGCCTTTCAACAAGCTCCATTAAATGATCAAACACTGAACTCAAACCCAAACTTTTACGAAAATGTTCGGGTCCGGGTAAAAAACCCCCGAAATATTCGGAATGAACTCGAACTTTACAGTTCGGGTTCGCTCAACCCTACTTATAATGGCATTGAGCTGCCAAAACAATAGAAACCCCCCATAAATTACCCCATTTTGAAAACTAGAATCCCTTAAATGTATTCATGTAGGGAAAAAGTGTTAATTTAACCCATTCATGACTGGGGCCAAAACAGGCCTGCCCAGGCAACTTTTTGTGATTTTGTGCACGTAGTGGTTTAGCGACCATAGCTTTTTTATTTGTTTGACTACCAAAATAAATTTTGTGATTTTTTTTTTCTTTACTTGACACTTTTTATTCAATTTTTTTTAGTTTTTTTAGAGTTTTTTTTTAGGTTTAATTTAGAAGAAAACTGCTAATTATTATTAAAAAGCGTTTTTTATTATAGCTTTTTTTATCTTAAATATTAAAACTGACAAAAATTTATTATTGCAATGAGTCCCCTATTTTATGATTATCTTTTCATATATAACATGTAAAGGTTTGATAGAACGTGGTGACTATGGTGACGGTTAGAGACTGCATTTTTTATTTTTAACTTATATTTTAATTTTTTTTGGGCACATAATATGTCTGCCAGGAGGTCATTAACTGCCTCCGGGCCGCCTAACGCAGATGTGCGGTCCGGAGGCGGCAGCGCTGGACAGAGTCACGCATATACGCGTCATCTCGCGAGACGCGAGATGACGCGCTTTGCCGGCCCGCGCATTCGCAGTTCGGTCCGGCATTTTGTCAAGGGGGGTCGCGTCATCAGCTTGCCAGCCAATGATCGCGGCTGGCAAGCTGATGATTTTTAAAAAATCCAATGAGAAGCCAGATAACAGATCATATTAGTAAATATGATCTGTTATATGGCTGCCCTGCTCCTCCGCTGGTCCTTTTCGTCGGTTGGATCCAGCAGAGGAGCAGGCTTCACAGTGAGTAGCACCAACAGTACATACTTAGCCCCAGATCACCCCCTGCACCCCAATTAACACTTTGATCACCCCTTTGATCGCCCCTGTCAATCACTAGTGAAAGGAAAAAAGTGATCAGTGCAAACTGTCACTTTTTTTTCACTGGTATTGACCGTTAGGTTTTAGGATAGTTTAGGCCCCTTAGTTAGGTAGTTTAGGGATCGGTTAGCGCCCAGCCCACCGCACCGCAGTCACTGATTCGCTGATTAGCGTATCGCTAATCAGCATTTGTACTTTTATAGTATCTGGAAGTGATCAAAACTGATCACGGGCAGATCTATAATAGTACTAGTGTCACTTTAGTCCTCCCTCCACCCAAAACGCAGTGTTTGCCCGATCAGGCCTGATCGGTCGCCCACACGTGCGTTCACCCACACCCGCCCCACCGCAGTGACAAAAAAATATTTTTTTTTTGATCACTGCACATTCACTTTACAGGCGCTGCGGCGATCAAAAAAATCAGTTTTGATATTTTTTATCAACCGCAGCGGCCTCCGGTACTTCGCTAGCCTCCCCTTTGTAAGACAGGCTTGCTTTTTTTCTTGGGTAGTCTCAGGAAATTTAGTTGCCCAAATGTCAAACAGGGGGTATTCTTCTGAAGAGGCCTACAGGCTTCTGACCCAGTCGGATGAGGAATGGGAACCCTCATCTGATGAATCTAGCGGGTCAGAATACGAACCTGTAGAAAGCAGTGGCTCTCTGACCCAAAGTTCGGATGAGGAGGCTGAGGTCCCTGATAGCACCAGGTGTACCCGGCCCCGTGTCGCTAGACCACAGGTTGCGCAGGATCCGCTTCAAGAGCAGCAGAGTGGGGCTGGTGCTTTCGGATTACGTGGTGAGGCATACACCAGCAGCGCAGCCCTCCCTGGACCTAGTACCAGCACTGCCGTACAACCTGGTGAAGTGGCGAGCACCGGAAGGGCAGTTGAAGCTGGTACGGTGGCACGAGCAGTAGTGACCCCGTCGCAGCCACCGCAAAGACGTGCCCGTAGAGCCCCTAGAATCCCTGAGGTGCTGGCAAACCCTGATTGGCAGTCCCCAACTTCAGCCGCACCTGTAGTTTTCCCTTTCACTGCCCAGTCTGGAGTTCGGGTTGAGACAGCTCAGATCGGTTCGGCCCTGGGATTTTTTGAGCTGTTCTTGACTGCGGAGCTCTTAGACATAGTTGTGGCCGAAACAAACAGGTATGCCACACAATTTATAACCGCCAACCCGGGAAGCTATTATGCCCAGCCTTTCTGGTGGAAACCAGTCCAAGTTTCCGAAATTAAAACTTTTATGGGCCTTCTCCTCAACATGGGTCTAACTAAAAAGCATGAATTGCGGTCATATTGGTCCACGAACCCAATACATCACATGCCCATGTTCTCTGCTGCTATGTCCAGGGCACGTTTTGAGGCCATCCTGCATTTCCTGCACTTTAGCGACAACACCGCCTCCCGTCCCAGAGGCCACCCTGCTTTTGACCGGCTCCACAAAATTCGGCCCCTCATAGACCATTTCAACCTGAAATTTGCAGATTTGTATACCCCAGAGCAAAACATCTGCGTAGACGAGTCCCTGATACATTTTACCGGGCGCCTTGGCTTCAAACAATACATCCCAAGCAAGCGCGCCCGGTATGGGGTCAAATTGTATAAGCTCTGTGAAAGGGCCACAGGCTGTACCCACAAATTTCGAATCTATGAGGTTGTCTCCGTATTTAGTTTCCCGCAGAACCAGACGCTGGTATAAGAAGGTGTCTGTATATTTAATTCAATTGGCTCTGTATAATAGTTTTGTTCTCTACAGTAAGGCTGGGAGAACTGGATCCTTCCTCAAATTTCAGGAAGAAATCATCGAGAACCTCCTGTACCCAGGAGGTTCTGTGTCCCCATCCACCAGTGTAGTTAGCCGTCTACACGAGCGACATTTCCCCAATGTCGTTCCTGGTACCTCAACCCAACCGTCACCCCGAAAAAGATGTCGTGTCTGTAGCAGGAGTGGAATAAGGCGTGACACCCGCTATTTCTGTCCTGACTGTCCTGACTGTCCTGACCACCCTGCCCTATGCTTTGGAGAGTGTTTCCGGAAGTACCACACACAGGTACACCTAGCATAAGGATCATCTCACCAGGACAGGCACACAGGGCTATTAGGGCCCATTCACTCACACAGCTGCTACAAACGTCTCCGTTCACCTGGGACAAAGTGCATAACGCACTTCGCCACATCTTTGGGCGATTTGCGCTTTGCACATTGACCCATGGGAAGGAGAGGTTTGTTCTATAAAGGTAAAAAAAAAAAAAAACACACCAGTAAGCAAAAATGTTAATGTTTAGTTCAAAAAGTTAATGTTCCAAAGTTAATAAAATTATTGCGTTGCGGCCCGTTTTTTCTTTTTTTACCTTCCAGGTGGACCAACCGATCGACTAGCTGCAGAAGCTGTGCATTCTGACAGAAGCATTGCGCTGCTGTCAGATTACACGCAAGTCGGTGTATGCGGCGCTGCAAGACGAGATTTCTACTCTGCAGTAAAAGATACGTTTGCCAAGGCATACGAGCTGAGGAAGTGGCGTTCCTATGCTTTGGCAAACACTTTGTATATAAAAAAAATAAAAAATCCCGGCAATGATTTATTCAGCCACATCGATTGATGTGAATGGAGAAATCTGGTTTGCCAGGGCATACGAGCTAAGTGGGTATGGATGTTGGGCGGAGCTCCTATGTCCTGGCAGACGCCTTTCCCCTCCTTTTTTTTTTTTGGGCAGAGATTTTTTCATCCACATTGATCGATGCGAATGAAGAAATCTGTGCCGTTCATTTTTTTATTTCAGCCCAGAGGCTGAACGGAAAAAAATATCTCATTACCTGTATGCTCAATATAAGAAGAATAGCAAACTCCTAATGCTGGACATACATGTAATGATTGCAGAAACCCTCAATTGCCAGGGCAGTACAAACACCCCACAACTGACCCCATTTTGGAAAGAAGACACTCCAAGGTATTTGCTGAGGGGCATATTGAGCCTAGAAGTACTTTGCAATCAAAATTAGGGATGAGCGAACTCGAACTGTATAGTTCGGGTTCGTACCGAATTTTGGGGTGTCCGTGACACGGACCCGAACCCGAACCCGGACATTTTCGTAAAAGTCCGGGTTCGGGTTCGGTGTTCGTCGCTTTCTTGGCGCTTTTTGAAAGGCTGCAAAGCAGCCAATCAACAAGCGTCATACTACTTGCCCCAAGAGGCCATCACAGCCATGCCTACTATTGGCATGGCTGTGATTGGCCAGAGCACCATGTGACCCAGCCTCTATTTAAGCTGGAGTCACATAGCGCCGCCCGTCACTCTGCTCTGATTAGACAGTAGGGCGAGATTAGGCAGATTAACTCCTCCAAAGGACTTGATTATTGATCGATCTGCAGCTGTGGGTCATTGAGCTGCTGATACTCAATTGCTCACTGTTTTTAGGCTGCCCAGACCGTTTGTCAGTCACATTTTTCTGGGGTGATCGGCGGCTATTTTGTGTCTTGTGGTGCGCCAGCACAAGCTGCGACCAAGTGCATTTAACCCTCAATGGTGTGGTTGTTTTTTGGCTAAAGCCTACATCAGGGTGAAGCTGTCACACCAAGTGCATTTAACCAGCAATAGTCTGTTTATTTTTTGGCTATATACTACATCAGGGGCAAGCTGCGCCTGTCACCAAGTGCATTTAACCCTCAATGGTGTGGTTGTTTTTTGGCTAAAGCCTACATCAGGGTGAAGCTGTCACACCAAGTGCATTTAACCAGCAATAGACTGTTTATTTTTTGGCCATATACTACATCAGGGGCAAGCTGCGCCTGTCACCAAGTGCATTTAACCCTCAGTAGTGTGGTTGGTCAAGCTATCACACCAAGTGCATTTAACCAGCAATAGTCTGTTCATTTTTTGGCCATATACTAAATCAGGGGCAAGCTGCGCCCGTCACCAAGTGCATTTAACCAGCAATAGTCTGTTCATTTTTTGGCCATATACTACATCAGGGGCAAGCTGCGCCCGTCACCAAGTGCATTTAACCCTCAGTAGTGTGGTTGGTCAAGCTGTGACACCAAGTGCATTTAACCAGCAATAGTCTGTTCATTTTTTGGCCATATACTACATCAGGGGCAAGCTGCGCCCGTCACCAAGTGCATTTAACCCTCAGTAGTGTGGTTGGTCAAGCAATCACACCAAGTGCATTTAACCAGCAATAGTCTGTTCATTTTTTGGCCATATACTACATCAGGGGCAAGCTGCACCCGTCACCAAGTGCATTTAACCCTCAGTAGTGTGGTTGGTCAAGCTGTGACACCAAGTGCATTTAACCAGCAATAGTCTGTTCATTTTTTGGCCATATACTACATCAGGAGCAAGCTGCGCCCGTCACCAAGTGCATTTAACCAGCAATAGTGTGGATATTTTTTGGCCATATCCCAGTCGAATTCTGTCACTAAATCCATACCGGTCACCCAGCGCCTAAATACTAGGCCTCAAATTTATATCCCGCTAAATCTCTCGTTACCGCTGTACTGTTGTGGCTGGGAAAGTTATTTAGTGTCCGTCAAAGCACATTTTTTGTTCTGGGTTGAAATACAATTTCCAATTTAGCAATTTCATAATTTAGTGGTTTCTGCTATATCAGAGCTATTTGAAATCTATCCCTAAAAGGGTATATAATATTCAAGGTGCACATAGGGTCATTCAGAATAACTTCACACACACGCTACTGTGCATTTCCAAGTCTAATTCTGTCACTAAATCCATACCAGTCACCCAGCGCCTAAATAGTAGGCCTCAAATTTATATCCCGCTAAATCTGTCGTTACCGCTGTCCTGTTGTGGATGGGCAAGTTATTTAGTGTCCGCCAAAGCACATTTTTTGTTCTGGGTTGAAATACAATTCCCAAGTTTCCATACAGTCCCGTACTCAACGCTTACATACGAGTCCCAGGATAAGGTACCCATATAGAGACGGGTTCTGTCTAGAAACAGACCGGTGCAATATTATAGAACTGAGGTTCTCTGCTCTACTTGAATTAATGTAAACCCAAACAGGAGGTTATTTTTTATAAGAAGTAGACACAGTGATGTTTTTAGAGAGTCTAGTACCCTTACTGATCCCCAAAGGCTTACAGGTCTCTTGCAACTATTATGGAATTTACTTAAAACATCAACACTTGTTTCCTCTTCTGTATTGGTGTCCTACTTCGCTGATAATTCTGCTAATATGTCCTGCAAACTCTTTGTTTGTAATTGTCCCTTTTATTTGAAAATCAATAAAAAGAATTTGAAAAAGAAATACAATTCCCAATTTAGCCATTTCATAATTTAGTGGTTTCTGCTATGTCAGAGCTATTTAAAATCTATCCCTAAAAGGGTATATAATATTCAAGGTGCACATAGGGTCATTCAGAATAACTTCACACACACGCTACTGTGCATTTCCAAGTCTAATTCTGTTAGTAAATCCATACCGGTCACCCAGCGCCTAAATAGTAGGCCTCAAATTTATATCCCGCTAAATCTCTCGTTACCGCTGTCCTGTTGTGGCTGGGAAAGTTATTTAGTGTCCGTCAAAGCACATTTTTTGTTCTGGGTTGAAATACAATTCACAATTTAGCAATTTCATAATTTAGTGGTTCCTGCTATATCAGAGCTATTTGAAATCTATCCCTAAAAGGGTATATAATATTCAAGGTGCACATAGGGTCATTCAGAATAACTTCACACACACGCTACTGTGCATTTCCAAGTCTAATTCTGTCACTAAATCCATATCGGTCACCCAGCGCCTAAATACTAGTCCTCAAATTTATATCCCGCTAAATCTCTCGTTACCGCTGTACTGTTGTGGCTGGGAAAGTTATTTAGTGTCCGTCAAAGCACATTTTTTGTTCTGGGTTGAAATACAATTCCCAATTTAGCAATTTCATAATTTAGTGGTTTCTGCTATATCAGAGCTATTTGAAATCTATCCCTAAAAGGGTATATAATATTCAAGGTGCACATAGGGTCATTCAGAATAACTTCACACACACGCTACTGTGCATTTCCAAGTCTAATTCTGTCACTAAATCCATACCGGTCACCCAGCGCCTAAATACTAGGCCTCAAATTTATATCCCGCTAAATCTCTCGTTACCGCTGTACTGTTGTGGCTGGGAAAGTTATTTAGTGTCCGTCAAAGCACATTTTTTGTTCTGGGTTGAAATACAATTCCCAATTTAGCAATTTCATAATTTAGTGGTTTCTGCTATATCAGAGCTATTTGAAATCTATCCCTAAAAGGGTATATAATATTCAAGGTGCACATAGGGTCATTCAGAATAACTTCACACACACGCTACTGTGCATTTCCAAGTCTAATTCTGTTAGTAAATCCATACCGGTCACCCAGCGCCTAAATACTAGGCCTCAAATTTATATCCCGCTGAATTTGAATACAATACATTGGGCCAAATAATATTTTTGTTTTTGTGGTGAACCATAACAATGAGGAAAACATCTAGTAAGGGACGCGGACGTGGACATGGTCGTGGTGGTGTTAGTGGACCCTCTGGTGCTGGGAGAGGACGTGGCCGTTCTGCCACATCCACACGTCCTAGTGTACCAACTACCTCAGGTCCCAGTAGCCCCCAGAATTTACAGCGATATATGGTGGGGCCCAATGCCGTTCTAAGGATGGTAAGGCCTGAGCAGGTACAGGCATTAGTCAATTGGGTGGCCGACAGTGGATCCAGCACGTTCACATTATCTCCCACCCAGTCTTCTGCAGAAAGCGCACAGATGGCGCCTGAAAACCAACCCCATCAGTCTGTCACATCACCCCCATGCATACCAGGGAAACTGTCTCAGCCTCAAGTTATGCAGCAGTCTCTTATGCTGTTTGAAGACTCCGCTGGCAGGGTTTCCCAAGGGCATCCACCTAGCCCTTCCCCAGCGGTGGAAGACATAGACTGCACTGACGCACAACCACTTATGTTTCCTGATGATGAGGACATGGGAATACCACCTCAGCATGTCTCTGATGATGATGAAACACAGGTGCCAACTGCTGCGTCTTTCTGCATTGTGCAGACTGAACAGGAGGTCAGGGATCAAGACTGGGTTGAAGACGATGCAGGGGACGAATGGCTCCTAGACCCCACATGGAATGAAGGTCGTGCCACTGACTTTCACAGTTCGGAGGAAGAGGCAGTGGTGAGACCGAGCCAACAGCGTAGCAAAAGAGGGAGCAGTGGGCAAAAGCAGAACACCCGCCGCCAAGAGACTCCGCCTGCTACTGACCGCCGCCATCTGGGACCGAGCACCCCAAAGGCAGCTTCAAGGAGTTCCCTGGCATGGCACTTCTTCAAACAATGTACTGACGACAAGACCCGAGTGGTTTGCACGCTGTGCCATCAGAGCCTGAAGCGAGGCATTAACGTTCTGAACCTGAGCACAACCTGCATGACCAGGCACCTGCATGCAAAGCATGAACTGCAGTGGAGTAAACACCTTAAAACCAAGGAAGTCACTCAGGCTCCCCCTGCTACCTCTTCTGCTGCTGCCGCCTCGGCCTCTTCCTCTGCCTCTGGAGGAACGTTGGCACCTGCCGCCCAGCAAACAGGGGATGTACCACCAACACCACCACCACCTCCGTCACCAAGCGTCTCAACCATGTCACACGGCAGCGTTCAGCTCTCCATCTCACAAACATTTGAGAGAAAGCGTAAATTCCCACCTAGCCACCCTCGATCCCTGGCCCTGAATGCCAGCATTTCTAAACTACTGGCCTATGAAATGCTGTCATTTAGGCTGGTGGACACAGATAGCTTCAAACAGCTCATGTCACTTGCTGTCCCACAGTATGTTGTTCCCAGCCGCCACTACTTCTCCAAGAGAGCCGTGCCTTCCCAGCACAACCAAGTATCCGATAAAATCAAGTGTGCACTGCGCTACGCCATCTGTAGCAAGGTCCACCTAACCACAGATACGTGGACCAGTAAGCACGGCCAGGGACGCTATATCTCCCTAACTGCACACTGGGTAAATGTAGTGGCAGCTGGGCCCCAGGCGGATAGCTGTTTAGCGCACGTCCTTCCGCTGCCAAGGATCGCAGGGCAACATTCTTTGCCTCCTGTTGCCACCTCCACCTTCTCGGCTTCCTCCTCCTCTTCTTCCACCTGCTCATCCAGTCAGCCACACACCTTCACCACCAACTTCAGCACAGCCCGGGGTAAACGTCAGCAGGCCATTCTGAAACTCATATGTTTGGGGGACAGGCCCCACACCGCACAGGAGTTGTGGCTGGGTATAGAACAACAGACCGACGAGTGGTTGCTGCCGGTGAGCCTCAAGCCCGGCCTGGTGGTGTGTGATAATGGGCGAAATCTCGTTGCAGCTCTGGGACTAGCCAATTTGACGCACATCCCTTGCTTGGCGCATGTGCTGAATTTGGTGGTGCAGAAGTTCATTCACAACTACCCCGACATGTCAGAGCTGCTGCATAAAGTGCGGGCCGTCTGTTCGCTCTTCCGGCGTTCACATCCTGCTGCTGCTCGCCTGTCTGCGCTACAACGTAACTTCGGCCTTCCCGCTCACCGCCTCATATGCGACGTGCCCACCAGGTGGAACTCCACCTTGCACATGCTGGACAGACTGTGCGAGCAGCAGCAGGCCATAGTGGAGTTTCAGCTGCAGCACGCACGGGTCAGTCGCACTACAGAACAGCACCACTTCACCACCAATGACTGGGCCTCCATGCGAGACCTGTGTGCCCTGTTGCGCTGTTTCGAGTACTCCACCAACATGGCCAGTGGCGATGACGCCGTTATCAGCGTTACAATACCACTTCTATGTCTCCTTGAGAAAACACTTAGGGCGATGATGGAAGAGGAGGTGGCCCAGGAGGAGGAGGAGGAGGAAGAGGGGTCATTTTTAGCACTTTCAGACCAGTCTCTTCGAAGTGACTCAGAGGGAGGTTTTTTGCAACAGCAGAGGCCAGGTACAAATGTGGCCAGCCAGGGCCCACTACTGGAGGACGAGGAGGATGAGGAGGAGGTGGAGGAGGATGAGGATGAAGCATGGTCACAGCGGGGTGGCACCCAACGCAGCTCGGGTCCATCACTGGTGCGTGGCTGGGGGGAAAGGCAGGACAATGACGATACGCCTCTCACAGAGGACAGCTTGTCCTTACCCCTGGGCAGCCTGGCACACATGAGCGACTACATGCTGCAGTGCCTGCGCAACGACAGCAGAGTTGCCCACATTTTAACCTGTGCGGACTACTGGGTTGCCACCCTGCTGGATCCACGCTACAAAGACAATGTGCCCACCTTACTTCCTGCACTGGAGCGTGATAGGAAGATGCGCGAGTGCAAGCGCACGTTGGTAGACGCGCTACTGAGAGCATTCCCAAATGTCACAGGGGAACAAGTGGAAGCCCAAGGCCAAGGCAGAGGAGGAGCAAGAGGTCGCCAAGGCAGCTGTGTCACGGCCAGCTCCTCTGAGGGCAGGGTTAGCATGGCAGATATGTGGAAAACTTTTGTCAACACGCCACAGCTAACTGCACCACCACCTGATACGCAACGTGTTAGCAGGAGGCAACATTTCACTAACATGGTGGAACAGTACATGTGCACACCCCTCCACGTACTGACTGATGGTTCGGCCCCATTCAACTTCTGGGTCTCTAAATTGTCCACGTGGCCAGAGCTAGCCTTTTATGCCTTGGAGGTGCTGGCCTGCCCGGAGGCCAGCGTTTTGTCTGAACGTGTATTCAGCACGGCAGGGGGCGTCATTACAGACAAACGCAGCCGCCTGTCTACAGCCAATGTGGACAAGCTGACGTTCATAAAAATGAACCAGGCATGGATCCCACAGGACCTGTCCGTCCCTTGTCCAGATTAGACATTAATTACCTCCCCTTAACCATATATTATTGGACTCCAGGGCACTTCCTCATTCAATCCTATTTTTATTTTCATTTTACCATTATATTGCGAGGCTACCCAAAGTTGAATGAACCTCTCCTCTGTCTGGGTGCCGGAGCCTAAATATATGCCAATGGACTGTTCCAATGTTGGGTGACGTGAAGCCTGATTCTCTGCTATGACATGCAGACTAATTCTCTGCTGACATGAAGCCAGATCCTCTGTTACGGGACCTCTCTCCTCTGCCTGGGTGCTGGGCCTAAATATCTGACAATGGACTGTTGCAGTGGTGGCTGACGTGAAGCCTCATTCTCTGCTATGACATGCAGACTAATTCTCTGCTGACATGAAGCCAGATTGTCTGTTACGGGACCTCTCTCCTCTGCCTGGGTGCTGGGCCTAAATATATGCCAATGGACTGTTGCAGTGGTGGCTGACGTGAAGCCTCATTCTCTGCTATGACATGCAGACTGATTCTCTGCTGACATGAAGCCAGAGTCTCTGTTACGGGACCTCTCTCCTCTGCCTGTGTGCTGGGCCTAAATATATGCCAATGGACTGTTGCAGTGGTGGCTGACGTGAAGCCTCATTCTCTGCTATGACATGCAGACTAATTCTCTGCTGACATGAAGCCAGATTGTCTGTTACGGGACCTCTCTCCTCTGCCTGGGTGCTGGGCCTAAATATATGCAAATGGACTGTTGCAGTGGTGGCTGACGTGAAGCCTCATTCTCTGCTATGACATGCAGACTAATTCTCTGCTGACATGAAGCCAGATTGTCTGTTACGGGACCTCTCTCCTCTGCCTGGGTGCTGGGCCTAAATATATGCCAATGGACTGTTGCAGTGGTGGCTGACGTGAAGCCTCATTCTCTGCTATGACATGCAGACTAATTCTCTGCTGACATGAAGCCAGATTGTCTGTTAAGGGACCTCTCTCCTCTTCCTGGGTGCTGGGCCTAAATTTATGAAAATGGACTGTTGCAGTGGAGGCTGACGTGAAGCCTCATTCTCTGCTATGACATGCAGACTAATTCTCTGCTGACATGAAGCCAGATTGTCTGTTACGGGACCTCTCTCCTCTGCCTGGGTGCTGGGCCTAAATTTATGAAAATGGACTCTTACAGTGGTGGGTGACGTGAAGTCTGATTCTCTGCTATGATATGAAGACTGATTCTCTGCTGACATGAAGCCAGATTGTCTGTTAAGGGACCTCTCTCCTCTGCCTGGGTGCTGGGCCTAAATTTATGAAAATGGACTCTTACAGTGCTGGGTGACGTGAAGCCTGATTTTCTGCTATGACATGCAGACTGATTCTCTGCTGACATGAAGCCAGAGTCTCTGTTACGGGACCTCTCTCCTCTGCCTGTGTGCTGGGCCTAAATATATGCCAATGGACTGTTGCAGTGGTGGCTGACGTGAAGCCTCATTCTCTGCTATGACATGCAGACTAATTCTCTGCTGACATGAAGCCAGATTGTCTGTTACGGGACCTCTCTCCTCTGCCTGGGTGCTGGGCCTAAATATATGCCAATGGACTGTTGCAGTGGTGGCTGACGTGAAGCCTCATTCTCTGCTATGACATGCAGACTGATTCTCTGCTGACATGAAGCCAGAGTCTCTGTTACGGGACCTCTCTCCTCTGCCTGTGTGCTGGGCCTAAATATATGCCAATGGACTGTTGCAGTGGTGGCTGACGTGAAGCCTCATTCTCTGCTATGACATGCAGACTAATTCTCTGCTGACATGAAGCCAGATTGTCTGTTACGGGACCTCTCTTCTCTGCCTGGGTGCTGGGCCTAAATATATGCCAATGGACTGTTGCAGTGGTGGCTGACGTGAAGCCTCATTCTCTGCTATGACATGCAGACTAATTCTCTGCTGACATGAAGCCAGATTGTCTGTTACGGGACCTCTCTCCTCTGCCTGGGTGCTGGGCCTAAATATATGCCAATGGACTGTTGCAGTGGTGGCTGACGTGAAGCCTCATTCTTTGCTATGACATGCAGACTAATTCTCTGCTGACATGAAGCCAGATTGTCTGTTAAGGGACCTCTCTCCTCTTCCTGGGTGCTGGGCCTAAATTTATGAAAATGGACTGTTGCAGTGGAGGCTGACGTGAAGCCTCATTCTCTGCTATGACATGCAGACTAATTCTCTGCTGACATGAAGCCAGATTGTCTGTTACGGGACCTCTCTCCTCTGCCTGGGTGCTGGGCCTAAATTTATGAAAATGGACTCTTACAGTGGTGGGTGACGTGAAGTCTGATTCTCTGCTATGATATGAAGACTGATTCTCTGCTGACATGAAGCCAGATTGTCTGTTAAGGGACCTCTCTCCTCTGCCTGGGTGCTGGGCCTAAATTTATGAAAATGGACTCTTACAGTGCTGGGTGACGTGAAGCCTGATTTTCTGCTATGACATGCAGACTGATTCTCTGCTGACATGAAGCCAGAGTCTCTGTTACGGGACCTCTCTCCTCTGCCTGTGTGCTGGGCCTAAATATATGCCAATGGACTGTTGCAGTGGTGGCTGACGTGAAGCCTCATTCTCTGCTATGACATGCAGACTAATTCTCTGCTGACATGAAGCCAGATTGTCTGTTACGGGACCTCTCTCCTCTGCCTGGGTGCTGGGCCTAAATATATGCCAATGGACTGTTGCAGTGGTGGCTGACGTGAAGCCTGATTCTCTGCTATGACATGCAGACTAATTCTCTGCTGACATGAAGCCAGATTGTCTGTTACGGGACCTCTCTCCTCTGCCTGGGTGGTGGGCCTAAATATATGCCAATGGACTGTTGCAGTGGTGGCTGACGTGAAGCCTCATTCTCTGCTATGACATGCAGACTAATTCTCTGCTGACATGAAGCCAGATTGTCTGTTACGGGACCTCTCTCCTCTGCCTGGGTGCTGGGCCTAAATATATGCCAATGGACTGTTGCAGTGGTGGCTGACGTGAAGCCTCATTCTCTGCTATGACATGCAGACTAATTCTCTGCTGACGTGAAGCCAGATTGTCTGTTACGGGACCTCTCTCCTCTGCCTGGGTGCTGGGCCTAAATATATGCCAATGGACTGTTGCAGTGGTGGCTGACGTGAAGCCTCATTCTCTGCTATGATATGAAGACTGATTCTCTGCTGACATGAAGCCAGATTCTCTGTTACGGGACCTCTCTCCTCTGCCTGGGTGCCGGGGCCTAAATATCTGAGAATGGACTGTTCCAGTGGTGGGTGACGGGAAGCCAGATTCTCTGCTATGGGACCTCTCTCCAATTGATTTTGGTTAATTTTTATTTATTAAATTTTTATTTTTATTCATTTCCCTATCCACATTTGTTTGCAGGGGATTTACCTACATGTTGCTGCCTTTTGCAGCCCTCTAGCCCTTTCCTGGGCTGTTTTACAGCCGTTTTAGTGCCGAAAAGTTCGGGTCCCCATTGACTTCAATGGGGTTCGGGTTCGGGACGAAGTTCGGATCGGGTTCGGATCCCGAACCCGAACATTTCCGGGAAGTTCGGCCGAACTTCTCGAACCCGAACATCCAGGTGTTCGCTCAACTCTAATCAAAATGTGTAAAAAATGGCCTGCAAAATCCGAAAGGTGCACTTTGGAATATGTGCCCCTTTGCCCACCTTGGCTGCAAAAAAGTGTCACACATGTGGTAGCGCCGTACTCAGGAGAAGTTGGGGAATGTGTTTTGGGGTGTCATTTTACATATACCCATGCTGGGTAAAAAAATAAATTTCCGCTAACTTATGCCCAAAAAATAAATTTCTATGAACTTGCCAGGCCCCTCATTGAATACCTTGGGGTGTCTTCTTTCCAAAGTGGGGTCACATGTGGGGTATTTATACTGCCCTGGCTTTTTAGGGGCCCTAAAGCGTGAGAAGAAGTCTGGGATCCAAATGTCTAAAATGCCCTCCTAAAAGGAATTTGGGCACTTTTGCGCATCTAGGCTGCAAAAAAGTGTCACACATGTGGTATCGCCGTACTCAGGAGAAGTTGGGGAATGTGTTTTGGGGTGTCATTTTACATATACCCATGCTGGGTGAGAAAAATATCTTGGTCAAATGCCAACTTTGTATAAAAAAATGGGAAAAGTTGTCTTTTGCCAAGATATTTCTCTCACCCAGCATGGGTATATGTAAAATGACACCCCAAAACACATTCCCCAACTTCTCCTGAGTACGGCGATACCAGATGTGTGACACTTTTTTGCAGCCTAGGTGGGCAAAGGGACCCACATTCCAAAGTGTACCTTTCGGATTTCACCGGTCATTTTTTACAGATTTTGATTGCAAACTACTTCTCACACATATGGGCCCCTAAATTGCCAGGGCAGTATAACTACGCCACAAGTGACCCCATTTTGGAAAGAAGACACCCCAAGGTATTCCGTGAGGGGCATGGCGAGTTCCTAGAATTTTTTATTTTTTGTCGCAAGTTAGTGGAATATGAGACTTTGTAAGAAAAAAAAAAATCATAATTTTCCGCTAACTTGTGACAAAAAATAAAAAGTTCTATGAACTCACTATGAATTTATTAAAGAATTACATATATTCTAAGTGTCCATATACGTGAGTACTTAACCTAAAGTGGACCCTTTTAAAATTTGCTTTTATTGATTTAATTTAAAAAAGCATAAGTATAAACACCCATTGATAACTGGATGCCCAAAACAAATAATAGGACAAGGTGTTGTCCAGCTATCACCGTGAATTGGTGCAATTTTTTTTTAAATTTAGATAGATACGTAACAAATTCCTGTGGCGTTATTGACTTTTTTAGGCTTGTGGTTGGGTGGAGGGTAGAACACCTCTGCCCAAGGCATATAGATCTGGGTATTCGGGATAGTTCTTTCCCTGTACCCGCCCTATGATAATCCTCTGCCCAGGTATGAACCCTAATGGTGGGATCACCCTGTCCCCGTGCCTTCCCTGTCTAGCCCTGTACAGCCCTGTACAGTGGGAATTCGTTACCAATGATGTCCTGAGAATTTTATATTTTTACCCCGACGCGTTTCCCCACTTCTGGTTCGTCAGGGGGTCGTTATAAGATACAAATTAACATCATGCAAAATAAAGTAGATATTAGATAGTGTATAGTTACTGTGTCCTGCTTGATGCCATATTGGGGCAGTCCGTTATGGAGTAACCGTGGATTCCCCAGTGGAGGGAGAGTCACCTAGGGATAATACATTATACATGAACCTGCTGTCAGCCTCAATATTATTGCCATATAAAACGGAGGTTCATATTCATATAAATTCCCACTCCATGGTGACTTACATATATACGTCCTCCTGTCGCTTAGACTGCCGCCTGCCGTTTTCAATGGGGCAGTGAGGCATCCCTGTGATCCTGCTGCTTATAAGGGGACAGTCAAGGAGCGCTCTCTCCGTTCGGAGCCGCATTTCCGATGTGTGGAACGCACGCTCCACCACTTCCGGCATTTTGGAACGCACCCTCCACTTCCGGTTTGTTGGAACGCAAGTGCTGCTTCCTGTCTGCTGAACCGCAGACGTTATTTCCGGCTAGTCGCGATGACAGAGCGCTCCCAGCATGTAATGCATATTACGATGAGTCCGAAATTGCGCCCTTGATTATTCCTAATGTTTATTATAATCTGGCATCTGAGAAGTGTATAGATGTTTTATTCAAATACATTCTTCTAATACCTTCAGTATGTCATATATGGCAAATTTTGGTATGCCAGATAGGGCAGCCTTGTGGGGTCATTCATACATAGTCCCATTGTGATCAGCCGGACCCTATAAAATCACGCCCAGCAGCACAGTGGCAGGACCATTTTTCTGGGTTATAGCTATCCTGTTCAGTAGAAACAAGTGTGTAGTCAGCGTATACACCTGAACATTTAATTAATGGATGATTTAGCTGGGTGATGCATAATAAAGCATAAACCCTTCTAATATTATATATTGGGTACTTTATGTGCCCATGACCAATTTGAGACTGTTGTTACAAATGTCAGAGAATAGAGGTAAATATCAGAGAAAAGAAGTTCCTGAGCCCACTTAGCTATTTTCTCCACTTCACGAGGTGTGACGGACCCCTATAAAAAACACGTGAAGGTCAATCGTTCATTAAGTCCAAAAGGTGCTTGCGAATGACATCTGTAGATCCATTCAGCTTCCCTGCGCAGAACCTTGTTATCCCAATCCCCCCTCCTTGGGGACATGGGTACAAGCTCTAACGCAGAGAAGCTGAGTGAACGAGGATCTCCTGAATGGTATTCATGTACATGACTTGCCACCGGCGTAATTCTGTTGTTTCTAATGTCGCCTATATGCTCGCCCACTCTTTTTCTTAATTCTCTCAAGGTCTTTCCGATGTAGTCCTTATGACAGGGGCAGCGGCAAATATAAATTACCACTTTTCTTTTACAGTTAATAAAATCCCGGATTGTGAATACCTTTTGAGTGGCCGAACATGTGATCGATTTACCTGTGGTGATAAATGGACAGATTTTACATGTCCCGCATTTAAACATACCGATGGGGCGGCGATCCAGCCACGTTCCTGGTGGAGAGGGGGGCATATAGTGGCTGTGAACCAATCTATCTCTAAGACTCTGGCCCCTGCGATAGGTTATGCTTGGGTGGGAAGAGATGTTTTTAGCGTCACTCGTGTCCATTTGCAAAATTGGCCAATACTTATTGAGAATGGTCCTTATCTCAGTGTTGGCCCTGTCAAATGTTGAGATAAGACGGGTTTCGCCCCCACCATCCTCCCCGCGTATTTTGGGGATGAGTAGAGTTTCCCTATCAGTTGCTAGGGCTTGCTGAAAAGCATCTCTTAGAGTGTTCTTTGGATACCCCCTGTCGGTAAGTCTGTTATAGAGTTTCCTGGATTCACAGTGAAATTCGTTCATGCCTGAACAATTTCTGCGGATCCTGAGGTATTGTCCTCTTGGGATACCTCTTTTTTGTGGAGTCGGGTGGTGACTGCCCCAATGCAATATGGAGTTCGTTGCCGTAGATTTTCTGAAAATTGTGCTGACTAATTTGTCACCCTGTTTACGTATTGTTACATCTAAGAAGTTAATACTTTCTTCATGCACTTCAGATGTGAACTTAAGGCCTATGTCGTTGATGTTAAGAACATTAATGAAATCAGCAAATTCCCTCCTACTCCCATTCCAAAGCAAAAAGATGTCATCGATATATCTCGTCCAGAAGGCCACCTTCTCATTCCACCATGTATGGTGACCTGGAAAGACGATATTGTCCTCCCACCAGCCCAGGAAGAGGTTGGCATATGTGGGGGCACATGGGCATCCCATGGCCGTCCCCCTGAGCTGGTGGTAGAACCGCCCACTGAACAGGAAGAAATTATGCCTCAGAATGAAATTTAGTAGGTTTAGGATAAATCGATTGTGCTACTGGAATTGGTTACCTCTTGTGCCGAGATAGTGGGTGACCGCCAGAAGTCCCTTATCATGCGGAATGCTACTATAAAGGGACTCGACATCAATGCTGGCTAATAAACAAGAGGGGTCAATCCCCAGGGACTCGTTTTTTTTCAAAAAATCCATGGTGTCCCTTGTATATGACGCAAGGGACACCACAAAATCCTTCAGTTCCTGATCCAAATACAAACCACAGTTTTGCGTGAATGAATTAACACCAGATACTATCGGTCGACCCCCTAAAGGGGTAGTTCCCTTGTGGACCTTGGGAAGTCTGTACAGGGTAGCAATCTGTGGATGGCTTGATAACAAAAAGTGATACTCTGCTTTACCAATGACTTTCTGCTCCAGTCCTGTCTATGAACTCACTATGCCCATCAGCGAATACCTTAGGGTGTCTACTTTCCGAAATGGGGTTATTTGTGGGGTTTTTCTACTGTTTGGGCATTGTAGAACCTCAGGAAACATGACAGGTGCTCAGAAAGTCAGAGCTGCTTCAAAAAGCGGAAATTCACATTTTTGTACCATAGTTTGTAAACGCTATAACTTTTACCCAAATCATTTTTTTTTGCCCAAACATTTTTTTTTTATCAAAGATATGTAGAACAATAAATTTAGTGAAACATTTATATATGGATGTCGTTTTTTTTCCCAAAATTTTACAGCTGAAAGTGAAAAATTTCATTTTTTTGCAAAAAAATCGTTACTTTTTTTGTTATTAATCAAAATGTAAAAATGTCAGCAGCAATGAAATACCACCAAATGAAAGCTCCATTAGTGAGAAGAAAAGGAGGTAAAATTCATTTGGGTGGTAAGTTGCATGACTGAGCGATAAACGGTGAAAGTAGTGTAGTGCAGAAGTGTAAAAAGTGGCCTGGTCATTAAGGGGGTTTCAGCTAGCGGGGTTGAAGTAGTTAAAAGAGCTCTGAAAGACACTTTTTTTTTTCTTACTTTTTTTCCACACTGCAACTGGGGCATCCAAAGGAGCCCCAGTTAGAGGTGAAAACAGCCCCTTGTGGGGGCATGACACACAGGCAGAGCTGATCCGGGTCTCCTTAGACCCTACAGCTCTGCTCCTACCCCTGCTCCAGACACCCCCGGCGGTCACGTGACCGCCAGGACTAAATGAGGAAGCGGCTCTGTTCCCCCCAACATGCGCTCGTTCAGTGCTCTCATGCCGACACAGGAGAAGGCAGATCCGGTAATAAACCACTCCTGTCTTCTCCTAATGGTCCTTGCTGTGTCTGTCAGCCAGGACCCGAAGTGCTCCTGCTAGATTGCATCAGCGACTGATCAGCGCTGGGATTAAAGCACTGCCTGCACATGTATATATGTGCTATCTGCACAAGGCATATGTAGATAGGACGAATATACACAGTGGGCAGTTGGGAAGGGGTTGAAGATTGATTTTTTTCCTATAGAGCAAATGAAAAATGCAGAGTACACCCCAAAAAGTATGAATTAATTTCTCCTGTGTTCAGAAATATTCCAAGTGCCATTTTATTGGCATTAAGCTGCCAAAACAATAGAAGACCCCCATAAATGACCACATTTTGAAAACTAGACCCCCTAAGCTATTTATCTAGGGGTGTAGTGAGTTTTTTTGACCCCCTAGTTTTTTCCATAAATTAATGCTAAGCAGGTAAAAAGTGTCAATTTAAAGACAGGTTTTTTTTGTACTGAGTAGGGTTGAGCGAACCCGACCTGTAAAGTTTGGGTTCGTACCAAAGCTTAGGATTTTTGGACCCCGAACCCGAACATTTCAGATAAGTGGGGTGAGCCACTATAACTTACAATTTCATTTCAGTAAAGGTTCGGGTTCGGTGTGATTTCTTGGCGCTTTTTGAAAGGCTGCAGAGCAGCCAATCAACAAGCGTTTAACTGTATGCCCTTAGATGCCATCACAGCCAGGCCTACTAATGGCATGGCTGTGATTGGCCAGTGTAGCATGTGACCCAGGCTCTATATTAGTGATGAGCGGCAGGGGTCATATTCGAATTCGCGATATTTCGCGAATATTTTTTAGAATATTAGTCGAATATTCGAAAATTCGAAAATTCACGATTTTTTTTCTTGAAAAAAATCGGCAAGGTAATGATTGTGTAATATGCGAATTTTCGTAATTCGTATTTTCGGATTCGAATTTTTATTGCGAATTTTTCAACTTACAACTATTAGACAAAGAAGATTATAGCACTATATTAGCTAAATTGCTCTATATTCGATTTTTTGAATATTCGCTATATTGCTATAACAGTTTTTTCGAATATTCGTAATATATAGCAATATAGCGAATATTCGAAAAAAAACGAATATAGAGAAATTTAGCTAAGGCTACTTTCACACTAGCGTTCGTCGGTCCGCTCGTGAGCTCCGTTTGAAGGAGCTCACGAGCGGACCCGAACGCCTCCGTCCAGCCCTGATGCAGTCTGAATGGATGCGGATCCGCTCAGACTGCATCAGTCTGGCGGCGTTCAGCCTCCGCTGCGCTCGCCTCCGCACGGACAGGCGGACAGCTGAACGCTGCTTGCAGCGTTCGGGTGTCCGCCTGGCCGTGCGGAGGCGTGCGGATCCGTTCAGACTTACAATGTAAGTCAATGGGAACGGATCCGCTTGAAGATGTCACCATATGGCTCAATCTTCAAGCGGATCCGTCCCCCATTGACTTTACATTGAAAGTCTGAACGGATCCGCGCAGGCTACTTGCGCACTTGCGAAATTTTTTAAAGTTATTAATGCAGACGGATCCGTTCAGAACGGATCCGATCAAGCGCAAGTGTGAAAGTAGCCTAATATAGCGCTATAATCTTTTTTTTTATAGTTGTAATTTTTTTCCAATCTGAACTTCAGATGAGAAAAAATTACAACTATTAGACAAAGAAGATTATAGCGCTATATTAGCTAAATTGCTCTATATTCGTTTTTTTTCGAATATTCGCTATATTGCTATAACTTCGTTTTTTCGAATATTTGTAATATTCTAAAACAAGAATATATAGCAATATAGCGAATATTCGAAAAAACGAATATAGAGCAATTTAGCTAATATAGCGCTATAATCTTCTTTGTCTAAAAGTTGAAAAATTCGCAATAAAAATTCCAATCCGAAAATGCGAATTACGAAAATTCGCATATTACACAATCATTACCTTGCCGATTTTTTAAAGAAAAAAAAATCGTGCATTTTCGAATATGACCCCTGCCGCTCATCACTACTCCTAAAGTCAAGTATATTGCAGCCTTCTTATTGGCCCACAAGCTAGAAGCAGGAAGGGATCATGTGTACTGATTTAAAAAAAAATCGGAAAAAAAATCGGAAAAATCGAATATTCGAAATTGCGAATATATAACTATATTCGAAATATTCGCGAATTTTTGAAGTGCCTATATTCGCGCTAAAAATTCGAAATTCGAATATTCGTGATCAACACTACTCTATATAAGCTGGAGTCACGTAGCGCTGCACGTCATTCTGCTGTTACTAGTGTAGGGAGAGGATGCTGCTGGTGATTTCAGGGAGAGAATAGGACTGAATCTTTGTTCAAAACGTGAATCTAAATCAGCAAACTACATCTATGTTGTTGTGTGAGTGCAGGGCACAATTTTTTGATCCTGCCCTGAGCCCAGTGACCGAAAAAAAAAAAAACTTTTATAAGTCAGTTAGGTGGGCGGCGGTGGCAGCCATTTTATGCAAGCTCAGTGCACCAGCAGCTGGTGCATTTGCAGGATTAGTCAGTGTGGAATATAAGCTAGAAATACAGCCATAATTTTATGGGTTCTTAAAAACACACTTTTTTGCCAAAATACAAATTTTTTCTGGCCTTGCAGCATCAAGACGTTTGAAATTCCAGGGTTATATACTGCTGTCATATTCAGTTATCAATGGAAGAAATGGAGTTCACCAATGCCCAACCACTTATCTTTCAAGATGAGTACATGGGAGGACCATCGCAGCACGTCTCGGATGATGACGAAACAGCTGCCAACTGCTGGGTCTTTCGAAAGTGTCCAGACTGACAAGGAGGGCAGGAGTGAAGACTGGGTGGAAGATGATGTGGTGGACGATGATTTGCTCGACCTCACATGGAATCAAGATCATGCGAGTGACCTATGTAGTTCAGAGGAAGAGGCTTTGGTCGCACAGAGCCACCAGCACAGCAGAAGAGGGAACCGGGTGCAAAAGTGGAGCGGCCCTCCTCTAGACAGTACACCTGCTACTGCCCACCGCAGCAAGGGACCGAGCACACCAAAGCCAGCTCCAAGGAGTTCCCTAGCGTGGCAGTTCTTCAGACAATGTGCTGACGACAAGACACGAGTGGTTTGCACGCTGTGCAAACAGAGCCTGAAGCGAGGCATAAACGTTCTCAACCTTAGTACAACCTGCATGACCAGGCATTTAAGTGCTAAGCACAAGCTGCAGTGGAGTAGACACCTCAAAAACCAAAAAGGTCTCTGGCTCCTCCGGTTCCTCTTCTGCTGCAGTCTCGGTGTCACGGCTGTTTAAGGGTAACAAGAGCATACACAGTAAAAGGAGCTACTGACCGGACCCAAACTAGGGAAGAGAAATATAATCCACGCCCTGCAATAGGAGGAGGGGTGATTTAAAGGCAGGGAAATCAAACGAAGGAGGGACAGCTGGGAGTAAAGACCTCATCACAGGGGCGGAGAAACAGAACAGTGAGAACACCTCCAAACTCTAAGTGACATCATCACAGGGGTGGAGACACAGAGCTGTGAGAACGTCTCAAAGCTCTGGTAGTGACAGTACCCCCCCCTCTACGGGTGGACTCCGGACACCCAGGACCCACCTTCCCAGGATGAGCCCTATGAAATGCCCTGATAAGGCGAGTGGCTTTAATGTCTGACATCGGAACCCACATCCTCTCCTCAGGACCATAACCCTTCCAATGAACGAGGTACTGAAGAGAACCGCGGACAATGCGAGAGTCCACAATTCTGGAAACCTCAAACTCCAGATTGCCATCAACCAAAATCGGAGGAGGAGGCAAAGAGGAGGGTACCGTGGGCTGGACATATGGTTTTAAGAGAGATTTGTGAAATACATTATGTATCTTCCAAACCCGTGGAAGATCAAGGCGGAAGGCAACAGGATTGATGACTGACAAAATTTTATAAGGCCCAATAAACTTGGGACCCAATTTCCAGGAGGGAACCTTCAGTTTAATATTTCTTGTAGACAACCACACCAGATCACCCACATTCAGGTCCGGACCAGGCACACATCTCTTATCAGCCACACGCTTATACTTCTCACTCATCTTTCTGAGATTACTCTGAATCTTTTGCCAAATGGTAGACAAAGACGAGGAAAATCTCTCCTCCTCAGGTAAACCAGAAAGAGCCCCTCCCGAGAATGTCCCAAACTGCGGATGGAACCCATATGCACCAAAAAATGGTGACTTATCAGAAGATTCCTGACGACGGTTGTTCAAAGCAAACTCAGCAAGAGAGAGAAATGAACACGAATCCTCCTGGTTCTCTGCCACAAAACAGCGCAAATATGTCTCCAGATTCTGATTGAGGCGCTCAGTCTGACCATTCGACTGCGGGTGAAAAGCAGAAGAGAAGGACAGCCGAACCCCCAGGCGAGAACAGAAAGCCTTCCAGAACCTGGACACAAACTGTGTGCCTCTATCGGAAACAATATCAGAGGGAATGCCGTGCAATTTAACAATATGGTCGACAAAAGCTTGCGCCAACGTTTTAGCATTGGGTAAACCAGGGAAAGGAACAAAATGAGCCATCTTGCTAAAACGGTCCACGATCACCAGGATCACCGACTTCCCCGAGGAACGAGGAAGATCCGTGATAAAGTCCATGGACAGGTGTGTCCAAGGACGGGAAGGTATGGGTAACGGGAGAAGGGAACCTGAAGGTCGTGAACGAGGGACCTTAGCGCGAGCGCACGTCTCACAAGCCGCCACAAAACCCTCCACAGACTTACGAAGAGCCGGCCACCAAAATCTCCGAGCAATGAGATCTACCGTGGCTCTACTCCCGGGGTGACCAGCAAGAACCGTATCATGATGTTCCTTAAAGAGTTTGTGACGTAGCTCAGGAGGCACGAACAACTTCCCGGAGGGACAACGGGCAGGTGCCTCAGTCTGGGCAGCCTGAACCTCGGCCTCCAAATCGGAATATAGAGCAGAAACAACTACCCCCTCCGCCAAAATGGGACCCGGGTCCTCAGAGTTTCCTCCTCCCGGAAAACAGCGAGAGAGAGCATCGACCTTCACATTCTTGATCCCAGGGCGGAAAGTAACAACAAAATTGAATCTGGAGAAGAAGAGAGACCATCTGGCCTGTCTCGGATTCATACGCCTGGCCGACTCCAAGTACGCCAGATTCTTATGGTCGGTAAAAACGGTGATAGGGTGCCTGGCCCCCTCCAACCAATGGCGCCATTCCTCGAAAGCCAACTTGATGGCCAACAACTCCCTATCTCCCACATCATAGTTTCTCTCTGCCGGGGAGAGTTTTCTAGAGAAAAAGGCACAAGGTCGCCATTTGGCAGGAGAGGGGCCCTGGAACAAAACTGCACCCACACCCACCTCGGAAGCATCCACCTCAACAATAAAAGGTAAGGAAACATCGGGATGCACCAAGATGGGAGCAGACGCAAAACTCTCTTTAATCTTAGAAAAAGCTGCAAGCGCCTCCTCCGACCAAGAGGAAAAATCCGTCCCCTTTTTTGTCATGTCAGTAAGGGGTTTGACAATAGAGGAATAATTCAAAATTAACTTTCTGTAGTAGTTAGCAAAACCTAGAAAGTGCATCAATGCCTTCTGATTTTCAGGAAGCTCCCACTACAGCACAGCACGGACCTTCTCCGGATCCATGCGAAAACCAGAAGCAGAGAGGAGAAAACCCAGAAATTGAATCTCCGATACCATAAAAAGACATTTCTCCAGCTTGGCATACAGTTTATTTTCCCGCAGTATCTGCAGGACCTGAAAAAGATGATCCTGATGGGTCTGAACATCAGGGGAAAAAATCAAAATATCATCAAGATATACCAATACAAATTTCCCCATTAAATGATAGAAAATACTATTAACAAAATGCTGAAAGACGGCCGGAGCATTCATCAGGCCGAAAGGCATAACGAGATTCTCGAAATGCCCGTTAGGGGTATTAAAGGCCGTTTTCGATTCATCCCCCTCTCTGACCCTGACAAGGTTGTACGCGCCTCTCAGATCCAATTTGGAAAACACCTTGGCCCCAACAATTTGGTTGAAGAGGTCTGGGATCAGAGGAAGGGGATAGGGATCGCGAATCGTGATACGGTTCAGCTCCCTAAAATCTAAGCAAGGTCTCAGAGAGCCATCTTTTTTTTTAACAAAAAAAAAACCTGCGGCAACAAGTGACTTTGAGGGACGAATATGCCCCTTCTCTAGACTCTCGGAGATATAGGTTCGCATTGCGAGTCTTTCCGGTTGTGAGAGATTGTAGAGGCGTGCTTTTGGCAGCTTGGCGCCGGGAATGAGGTTAATGGGACAGTCAAACTCCCGGTGAGGAGGTAGCTCCTGAACACCGCTCTCGGAAAACACATCCGAGAAATCAGAGAGAAATTATGGCAGAGTTTTAGTAGACACCTCTGCAAAAGTCGCTGTGAGACAATTCTCTCTACAAAAGTCACTCCACTTATTTATTTGCCTTCCTTGCCAATCAATAGTGGGGTTATGTCTAGTGAGCCAGGGTAGCCCCAAAACTAGAGGAGAAGGCAATCCGTTAAGGACAAAACAAGATATTTCCTCCACATGAGTGTCACCTACAGCTAGCCGGATATTGTGAACAATGCCTTTCAGAGATCTCTGCGAGAGTGGGGCAGAGTCAATAGCAAAAACAGGTATATCCTTTTCTAATGTGCAAACCTGAAAACCATGCAAGGCTACAAATTGAGTGTCAATAAGATTGACAGCCGCTCCACTATCGACAAAAATCTCACAAGGAATGACTTTGCTCTCTAGCGCCACCCTGGCAGACAGGAGAAAACGGGAACTGCAGGTCAGAGGAATAGCATCAATTCCCACATCAACTTTGCCCAAAGTAGCAGATGAAGCAGAACTTGATGATCTACCTCTTGAGGTTTTTCTCTTATTATCGCTCTTAGTACAGTTCAGGAATCTCCTAGACGGACAAACATTTGCCAAATGACCTATGCCCCCACAACAAAAACACACCATATTCTGAGGACTAAATCCTCTTTTATCAGGGGCAAGTTGGCCTAGCTGCATGGGCTCCTCCTCAGAGGGGAGCGAGACAGGATGAGACCCCTGCATACTGAATGAGTCCGCACCATTGCCCCTAGACTGACAATGGCTGGACAGAGAGGTCTCGTTTCTTTCTCTTAGACGCCTGTCAAGGCGTACCGCCAATGACATGGCAGACTCTAAGGACGTTGGTCTCTCATGAAAAGCAAAGGCATCTTTCAAACCCTCTGAGAGACCATGACAGAACTGACTTCGGAGTGCAGCATCATTCCAGCCTGAATCAGCTGCCCATCTCCGAAATTCAGAACAATAAAGCTCCGCAGACAGTTTGTTCTGGCATAAAACACGTAAGTTCGATTCTGCCAGAGCAACACGATCCGGGTCATCATATATCTGCCCCAGGGCCACAAAAAATCTTTCCACGGATCGAAGGGAAGGATCCCCTGATGGCAGCGAAAAAGCCCAAGTCTGAGCATTACCCCTGAGCAGGGAGATGACAATCCTCACCCTCTGTTCCTCATTACCAGAGGAGTGGGGACACAAACAAAAATGGAGTTTACATGCCTCTCTGAAGCGAACAAAATTCTCACTGCCCCCGGAGAACGTTTCCGGAAGTGAGACCTTTGGCTCGCAACAGACTCCATGAGCCGGAGCAGAGCCCAATGCTTGTAGCTTGAGTCACAGATTGACGGAGATCCGCTACTTCCAAAGAAAGACCCTGCATGCGGTCAACCAAGCCAGAAAGCGGATCCATGTCAACAAGGACGGTTTTGGTGGATTATAATGTCACGGCTGTTTAAGGGTAACAAGAGCATACACAGTAAAAGGAGCTACTGACCGGACCCAAACTAGGGAAGAGAAATATAATCCACGCCCTGCAATAGGAGGAGGGGTGATTTAAAGGCAGGGAAATCAAACGCAGGAGGGACAGCTGGGAGTAAAGACCCCATCACAGGGGCGGAGAAACAGAACCGTGAGAACACCTCCAAACTCTAAGTGACATCACCACAGGGGTGGAGACACAGAGCTGTGAGAACGTCTCAAAGCTCTGGTAGTGACACTCGGCCTCTTCATCCACCTCTGGAGTGACAATGCCACCTGCCACCCCGCAAACAGAGGATCTGCCAGCAACACAAACACCTGGGTCACCAAGAATCTACACAATGTCCCACGGAAGCGTTCAGCTCTCCATATCCCAAACGCTGGAGAGGAAGAGGAAGTACCCCCCTACCCTCCCACGATCCCTAGCCCTGAATGCCAGCATTTCTAAATTACTGGCCTTTGAAATGCTGTCATTCCGTCTGGTGGAGATGGATAGTTTTAAAGACGTTATGGTGGTGGCTGTCCCACATTACGTCGTGCCCAGCTGCCACTACTTTTCCTGGTGAGCCATCCCTTCCCTGCCCAACCAAGTAGAGGACAAAATCAGTTGTGCACTGTGCATTGCCATCTGTGGCAAGGTATACCTCTCTACGTATACGTGGACTCCTCATCCGGTCAGCATAACACCTTCACCACCAACTTCAGCATAGCCAGCGTGGAACCCTGATTCGCCGATAACCGTGATCAACATGGTAGGCTCAGAAAAGAACATCGAAAGTTGATAGAGAAGATATCCAAATGGATGGTGGATGTCACTGGGGCACCTCTACATAGGTGACAGGAACATAAATCGTCAATTACATTGTCAGTCGACATTTTTCTAATTTTGGCGGATAGAAACCCCTGCTCTGCATAGTTGACAGGGAATAAAATTTTATAATTTTTTCATTAATTGATGTGCACCACATCCTTTCATTCAATGCTTAAACTTTAAAAAGTTGTCCCACTTTTACGCTTTAATAATTTGTCCCATAATTCCGCTCTATAATTTTAAATTTTAAAAAAATATTTCTCCCTTGGATGTGGTTTTTCTTTCTCATGCTCCTTTTCCGGCAGGGAACCCTGATTCCCAGCCACCCGTGATCACCATGGTAGGCGCATAAAAGAACATCGAAAGTTGATAGAGCAGATGTCAAATTGGATCGTGAACATCACAGGGACGTGCAACATGGTGGGGCAGTGAATGTGCACACGCCTACACGAACTGACTGATAGGGGTCAGCCCCTGCAACTTCTGGGTCTCCAAATTAGGCACATAGCCTGAGCTTGCCCTTTACCCCTTGGAGGTGCTGGCCTGCCCTGCAGCCAGTGTATTATCTGAACGTGTGTTTAGCACGACTGGAGGGGGTTATCACAGGTTATATTTCCCAATGTTTTAGGGTGTACCCTAATTTAAAAAAATAAATTTAAAACCAAAAAACAGTGTAGGCTACCACATCCACCGCCTCCTCAACCTCCTACTCCATATGGACCTCGTCCTCCTAGATCAAGATTATTATTTTTTATTTTTACGTATTTGATGTTATTTAACCCCTTAAGGACACAGCCTTATTACACCTTAGGACCAGGCCATTTTTTGCAAATCTGACCAGTGTCAATTTAATTGGTGATAACTTTAAAACGCTTTGACTTATCCAGGCCATTCTGAGATTGTTTTTTCGTCACATATTGTACTTCATGACACTGGTAAAATAAAGTAAAAAAAATATTTTTTTGGGCATAAAAAAATGTCAAATTTACCAAAAATTGGGAAAAATTAGCAAATTTCAAAGTTTCAGTTTCTCTACTTCTGTAATACATAGTAATACCCCTAAAAATTGTGATGACTTTACATTCCCCATATGTCTACTTCATGTTTAAATTATTTTGGGAATGATATTTAATTTTTTGGGGATGTTACAAGGCTTAGAAGTTTAGAAGCAAATCTTGAAATTTTTCAGAAATTTACAAAAACCCAATTTTTAGGGACCACTACAGCTCTGAAGTCACTTTGCGAGGCTTACATAATAGAAACCACCCAAAAATGACCCCATTCTATAAACTACACCCCTCAAGGTATTCAAAACTGATTTTACAAACTTTGTTAACCCTTTAGGTGTTGCACAAGATTTAATGGAAAATAGAGATCCAATTTCAAAATTTCACTTTTTGGGCAGATTTTCCATTTTAATATTTTTTTTCCAGTTACAAAGCAAGGGTTAACAGCCAAACAAAACTCATTATTTATGGCCCTGATTCTGTAGTTTACAGAAACACCTCATATGTGGTCATAAACCGCTGTACAGGCACACGGCAGGGCGCAGAAGGAAAGGAATGCCATACGGTTTTTGGAAGGCAGATTTTGCTGGACTGTTTTTTTTTGACACCATGTCCCTTTTGAAGCCCCCCTGATGCACCCCTAGAGTAGAAACTCCATAAAAGTGACCCCATCTAAGAAACTACACCCCTCAAGGTATACAAAACTGATTTTACAAACTTTGTTAACCCTTTAGGTGTTGCACAAGAGTTATTGGCAAATGGGGATGAAATTTGAGAATTTCATTTTTTTTGCCTAATTTTCCATTTTAACCCATTTTTTCCACTAATAAAGCAAGGGTTAACAGCCAAACAAGACTGTATCTTTATTGCCCTGACTCTGCCGTTTACAGAAACACCCCATATGTGTCCGTAAACTACTGTACGGCCACACAGCGGGGCGTAGAGTGAAAGGTGCGCCGTTTGGTTTTTGGAAGGCAGATTTTGATGGACTGTTTATTTGACACCATGTCCCTTTTGAAGCCCCCCTGATGCACCCCTAGAGTAGAAACTCCATAAAAGTGACCCCATCTAAGAAACTACTCCCTCAAGGTATACAAAACTGATTTTACAATTTTACAAACTTTGTTAACCCTTTAGGTGTTGCACAAGATTTTATGGAAAATAGAGATACAATTTCAAAATTTCACTTTTTTGGCAGATTTTCCATTTTAATATTTTTTTTCCAGTTACAAAGCAAGGGTTAACAGCCAAAAAAAACTCATTATTTATGGCCCTGATTCTGTAGTTTACAGAAACACCCCATATGTGGTTGTAAACTGCTGTACGGGCACACGGCAGGGCGCAGAAGGAAAGGAATGCCATACGGTTTCTGGAAGGCAGATTTTGCTGGACTGTTTTTTTTTACACCATGTCCCATTTGAAGCCCCCATGATGCACCTCTAGAGTAGAAACTCCAAAAAAGTGACCCCATTTTAGAAACTACGGGATAGGGTGGCAGTTTTGTTGGTACTAGTTTAGGGTACATATGATTTTTGGTTGCTCTATATTACACTTTTTGTGCGGCAAGGTAACAAGAAATTGCTTTTTTAGCACCTTTTTTTTTGTTATTTACACCATTCATCTGACAGGTTAGATCATGTGGTAATTTTATAGAGCAGGTTGTCACGGACGCGGTGATACCCAATATGTATACAATTTTTTTTTATTTATGTAAGTTTTACACAATAATTTCATCTCTATAGTCTAAGAGCCATAGTTTTTTCAATTTTTGGGCGATTATCTTAAGTAGGGTCTCATTTTTTGTGGGATGAGATGACAGTTTGATTGGCACTATTTTGGGGTGCACATGACTTTTTGATTGCTTGCTATTACACTTTTTGTGACGGAAGATGACAAAAAATGGCTTTTTTTACACCGTTTTTATTTTTATTTTTTTACGGTGGTCATCTGAGGGGTTAGGTCATGTGATATTTTTATAGAGCTGGTCAATACGGACGCGGCGATACCTAATATGTATACTTTTTTTTTATTTAGGTAAGTTTTACACAATGATTTCATTTTTGAAACAAAAGAAATCATGTTTTAGTGTTTCCATAGTCTAAGAGCCATAGATTTTTCAGTTTTTGGGCGATTATCTTGGGTAGGGTATGATTTTTGCGGGATGAGATAACGGTTTGATTGTTACAATCTTGGCGTACATGCAACTTTTTTGATCACTTTTATTACCTTTTTTGGGAAGTAAGGTGGGCAAAATTCCAATTTCATCATAGTTTTTAATTTTTTATTTTTATGGCGTTAACCGTTCGGGTAAAGTAACATGACCGTTTTATAGATCAGGTCGTTACGGACGCGGCGATACCAAACATGTGTAGGGAATTTTATTTTTTTCATTTTTAATCAGTGATAAATTTGTTTTTTTATTTTTACTTTATTTTTTTTTTATTTTTTTGACCCAGACCCACTTGGTTCTTGAAGATCCAGTGGGTCTGATGTCTGCATAATACAGTACAGTACAATATATATTGTACTGTACTGTATTTTACTTACACTTTGTCTGAACAGATCTGTGCTTTCAGCACAGATCTGTTCAGAACCATGGACAGCAGGACGCCTGAGAAGGCGTCCTGTTGCCATGGGAACCTTCCCCGTCTGCTCAGTAGTTGCCAGAACTGCGCAGACGAGGAAGGGTAAGGACGGGGCTTGGGGGGCTGCCTGGGAGCTCTCTCCCTCTCCATTCGGGGGGCTGCAAAGGCACAGCAGCCCCCCGATGGGAGAGGGAGGGAGCTCCCTGAGCTGTTAACCTTTTCCATACAGCGGTCCGTACGGACCGCTGTATGGAAAGGGTTAAACGGCTGACATCGCATCACTGATGTCAGCCGTTTATACCAGGGTGCCAGCAATGTGCTGGCACCCTGGTATGCCCACTAGAAGCCAACGATTATGTAATGGGAGGCGGGCGGGGGATCGCGATCCCGCCTGCCGCACCGCCCGCCTCCCGCACCGCCCGCACCGCCCGCACCGCCCGCAACCCTCCCCCTGCACCTCCCACCGGGCTCAAATAACTCAGGGGTGCAGGGGGGAGGGATACAGGACCATTTTTGGAATACTAAAGTTTCTGATCCCCGCGGTCAGGGACCGCGGGGATCAGAAACTGCAGAAATCGCAGCAAACCGCAGGTCTGAATTGACCTGTGGTTTGCCGCGATCGCCAACATGGGGGGGGGTCACGGGACCCCCCCGCGCATTTAGCCTAGGTGCCTGCTCAATGATTTGAGCAGGCACCGGGTTCCGATCACTGCCAGCCGCACGGCAGTGATCGGAAATACACAGGGCGTACATGTACGCCCTGTGTCCTTAGGTACCAGGGCACAAGGGCGTACCTGTACGCCCTGTGTCCTTAAGGGGTTAAAGTTATTTCCCTATCCACATTTGTTTGCAGAGCACTTGTCATGCTCTTAACCACATGTTGATGCCTTTTGCAGCCCTCTAGCCCTTTCCATGACATTTTTACAGTTATTTTAGTGCTCAAAAGTTCGGGTCCCCATTGACTTCAATCGGGTTCGGGTCAAGTTCGGGTCCCAAATTCTAACTTTTTCTGAAGTTCGGCCAAACCCGTCGAACCCGAACATCCAGGTGTCCGCTCAACTCTAGTACTGAGCAAATAAAAATGAAGGCGTACACCCCAAAATGTATCAATCAATTTCTTCTGTCTTCAGAAATATCTCTATTGTGGCCATGATCTCATATCTTGACAAACGGCCGGGCCCAAAGATGAAGGAGAAACTGGTGGTTTTAAGAAAATAGTGGGTTTTGGAAATTTTCTTTAAAATTTTAAGAATTCCTTCTTAAATTCTAATCCTTCTAACGTCCTAAAAAATAAAATTACATTTTCAAAATGATGCCATAAATAAATGATGCCATAAATTAGACATATGAGGGATGTTAAAGGGGTTGTCCCACGAAAAAATTCTACACTTTTCAAACCAGCTCCTGGATATGAATACTTTTGTAATTGCATGTAATTAAAAATTTAGTATAGTCATTGAGTTATTCAATAAAATGTATCTGTATAGCACCATCTGCAGTTTTTTTAATTTTTTTAATTTTTTTGACCTTCTCACTTGCTCAGTTTCATACTTCAACTGCCTCCTGAGCTATGATGGGTAGAGCACAGACACGCCCCCTTATGTGCAGCAGAAAAGACACTCCCCTTGAGCTGTCAGCTCTAGCAGAACAATGAATGGGGAGATCTCTGGATCCATGTGAGGTACAGGGCTGGTTCTAGCTTTGTTAGAAAAAGATTGTCACGTGTATAGTTGAGTGGACACCTGGATGTTCGGCTTTGACGGTTTCGGACGAACTTTGCAAAAAACTTTGAGTTCAGGACCCGAACTTGACCTGAACTTGACCCCGAACCCCATTGAAGTCAATGGGGACCCAAACTTTGTAGCACTAAAATGGCTCTAAAAAAGTCATGGAAAGGGCTAGAGGGCTGCAAAAGACAGCAAAATGTGGTTAAGAGCATGGCAAGTGCTCTGCAAACAAATGTGGATAGGGAAATTACTTCAAATAACATAAGATACGAAAAATAAAATCTAGGAGGAGGAGGTCCATATGGAGTAGGAGGTTGAGGAGGTGGTGGATGTGGCGGAGTAGGTAGAAGCGGCGGTGGAGGAGGAGAAGGTAGCCAACACTAGTTTTTGTTTTTAATTTAATTTTTTTTCATTTTGTTCAAATTCGGGCAGACCCCAAAACATTGGAAAATATAAAAAATAAAACAAAGAGAAAGTTCGCTGGAGTACAACAATGGCTGGTATACATGTCTATTCTGCACAAGGTACGGACAAGTCCTGTAGGATCCCTGCCTGGTTCATTTTAATGAACGCAAGCTTGTCTACATTGGCTGTGGACAGGTGGCTGCGCTTGTCTGTAATAACCCCCTCCTGCCTTGTTAACAGGGCCGGGCCGACACAGAGGCTGGGGAGGCTCCAGCCTCAGGGCGCAGGCCAGCTCTCCAGCCTCTGGGCGGTAGGCAGGCCACTGACCACGTCGCTAGTGCTGCCGCGCCTGCCAGGCTGCCGGCTGCGCTGGAGGACGGAGGGAGTAGTGAGCACTTGGCACTGACTTACGTGCTCCCTCCCCGCTCCGCCTCCTGGCTCAGCCTCTCCGCTGCTCTGGTCTCTGCTCAGTCGCTTGCCTGACTGGTTGCGTACAGCGCGCACTTTTGACCTGACGCGCTGTACGCAGTCAGGTCACATGTGCACCCTCTGGAGACCAGGAGCAGCGCGGGCAGCAGCACAGCACTATGCCATGACCCAGCCCAGGCCCCAGCAGGGATAGAGCATGAGAGTCTGCCCTGAAGTGAATTAAAGATAATAGAGATAATATTATTTTCCGTCTGATCTGCGGTCTGATGGGGTTCTGGATGGGGTAAAATTACAAGGAACTCCCGGGGGGTTGGGGTGGATGATGATTATTAACAAACATATCTAAATGGCGGGGGGGGGGGGGCGCTTGACTTGAGTCAACTACTAATCAGTGATCATCAGAGCATTAGAGCTGCAGGAATAAATAACATCTAATTGTCTGGTGGGGTAGATGGGGGGGTCGAGGGCTGATGGGGGAGGGGAGGTTAGATGATCTAACCCAGCCCCCCTTCCCCCATCAGCCCTTGTTCTACCATCCCATCTACCCGTACCCCTGCAAAACTTGCTAGTTTTTATTCTGTCTTGTTGACAGGATTATGTTTATTTATATTAAGATTATGTGGTTATTGTCTTATATGACTTGTTTTTGCACTTTATTTCTATCTTTATATGGATCTAAAGAGGTTGTGCATTTGTTCACAGCTATAGTTAATTGGTACATTAATCTGTGCATATTTATGTGTGATTACAACAGTAAGTATTTAGTAAATACTCCACAAGTTGGGGGGGGGGGGCGCACTTGGGCAGCTCAGCCTCTGTTGGTAGTGGACCTTGTCCCAGCCATGCTTGTTAAACAAACGTTCAGACAATACACTGGCTTAAAGGCGTAAAGGGCAAGCTCAGGCCATGTGCCCAATTTGGAGACCCAGAAGTTGAAGGGGGCAGACCCATCAGTCAGTACGTGTAGGCGTGTGCACACATACTGCTTCACCATGCTGCAAGTCCCCGTGACGTCCAATTAGATATCTTCCTTATCAACTTTCGTTGTTCTTTTATGCGCCTACACAATATGATCACGGGTAACGGGGAATCAGGGTTCCATGCCGGAGAGGAAGCGTAAGAAAGAGATACCACATCCAAGGGAGGTCAATGGCTGAAATGTGATCGAGCGGAAATGTGGGACAAGTTGTTGAAGCAGAAGCATCCAAGTAAAAGAGGGGGCGCTCGGCAATTACCCACTCCCGACTCGGGGAAGTAGTGATGATAAATAACATTACAGGACTCTTACGATGCCCTGTTATTGGAATGATTTAAAAAAATTACAGGGAATGTCACTGCAGTATTTTGGATTAGGAAACGTTATACAGGAGAGGCCCTGCTACCGCTTTGTTGACTCAAGATAACTTCTGCCTGATCGCACGTCCCCGTGACGGCCTTGATCCAATTGGATATCTTCCCTATCAACTTTCGATGTTCTTTTATGCGCCTACCATGGTGATCACGGGAAATGGGGAATCAGTGTTCCGTGCCGGAGAGGGAGCCTGAGAAAAGAGATACCACATCCAAGGGAGGTCAATGGCTGAAATGTGATCGGGTGGAAATGTGGGACAAGTTATTAAATTAAATTCAGCACATGCGCCAGGCAAGGGATGTGCATCAAACCAGCTAAGCCCAGAGCTGCTACGAGATTTCGCCCATTATCGCACACCACCAGGCCGGTCTTGAGGCTCACTGGCACCAACCACTCATCGGTCTGTTGTTCCATGCCCGTCTACAGCTCCTGCGCGGTGTGGGGCTTGTCCCCAAACAGATACGTTTCAAAACTGCCTGCTGTCGTTAACCCCTTTCTGTGCTGAAGTTGGTGGTGAAGGTGTTACGCTGATCGGATGAGGCGACGGTAGAGGATGAGGAAACAGAGTAGGAAGCAACAAGAGGCAAAGAGAAAAGCCCTGCAATCCTCGGTAGTGGAAGGACATGCGTCAAACTGCTATCCGCCTCAGGCCAGCCGCCACTGCATTTACCCAGTGTACTTTTATGGAGATATAACGTCCCTGACCGTGCTTACTGGTCCACGTATCCGTAGTTAGGTGGACCTTGCCACAGATGGCGTTGCGCAGTGCACACCTGATTTTGTCCCCCACTTGGTTGTGCAGGGAAGGGATGGCTCGCCTGGAAAAGTAGTGGCGGCTGGGCACAACGTACTGTGGGACATCCACCACCATCAGATTCTTAAAACTGTCCGTGTCCATGAGACGGAATGACAGCATTTCAAAGGCCAGGATTTTTTAAATGCAGGGATCGCGGGTGGGTAGGGGGGTACTTCCTCTTTCGCTCCAGTGTTTTGGAGATAGACGGCTGAACGCTTCCATGGGATATTGTGGAGATGCTTGGTGACCTAGGTGGTGGCATTGCTGTTGCATCCTCTGTTTACGGGGCGGCAGGTGCCACTGTCACTCCAGATGGGGATGAAGAGGCCGAGACTGCAGCAGAAGAGGAATCAGGAGGAGCCAGAGACCTTTTTTGGTTTTTGAGGTGTCTACTCTACTCGTGCTTTGCACTCAGATGCCTGGTCATGCAGGTTGTGCTCAGGTTTAGAATGTTTATGCCTTGCTTCAGGCTTGTCATTAGCTTATTGTCTGAAGAACTGCCATGCTGGGGAACTCCTTGGAGCTGGCTTTGGTGTGCTCGATCCCTTGGTATGGTGGGCAGTAGCAGGCGTACTCACTAGGGGATGGCCGCTCCGCTTTTGCATCCTGCTCCCTCTTTTGCTGTGCTGGTGGCTCTGTGCGACCACCGCCTTTTCCTCAGAACTACACAGGTCACTCGCATGACCTTGATTTCATGTGGGGTCGAGGACCTCATCGTCCTCCACATCATCTTCCACCCAGTCTTCATCCCTGCCCTCCTTGTCGGTCTGCACACTGCAGAAAGCCACAGCAATTGGCACCTGTGTTTCGTCATCATCCGAGACGTGCTGCGGTGGTCCTCCCATGTACTCATCCTGAAATATAAGTGGTTGGCCATCGGTTCACTCAATCTCTTACACTTCTGGGGTAGGGCTATTTGGATGTGCAGCATCCTACTAGTGACCGTGGGCACTGCAAAATTGTTGTATTGTATTTTGCATTACATGTTATGCTGAGCTTTATATATTTGCTTCTTAATCCCTGTTAACAGGCTCATAGGTTGCACTACATCACATCCACCACTAGATGGGGATAGCACCATAGGTAATATATATGAAAGTTCAGGCCTAGTGTTTAAAAAAGGAAGAAGTTAGTAGAGAGGAGACATGGAGTAGCTGGAATGAGGAGCAGAGGAAAGGTCAGAGGCCGCCTCCTCTCAGCTCCCTCGCTGAGGCCCCACGGTCCAGAAGAGCCAAGTGATCTTTTCCCACGTCTTAGGCCAAGAAGCAAGGCTGAGATGAGACCTCTTTCTGCAGTCTATACCTCCGGGAGGACAAGTGGAAAATTGTGTTTTGACTACAGAAAAGACAAAGGAAGATAACAGCCATCTTATCAAGCTTATGGCTCCTTTGAATTCAGTGTAGAACAATCTAGCTACAGGCAGCGTCACCGGTATATAGAAAGGCCGATCTGTTATGTCACTTATGTGGAAGGAAGGATCAGAAACCACCATTACTGGGATTAGAATAAGGCAAGGAGCTAGATACCAGCCAGTTAGATTTTCACTAACGTAACTGAACTTTTATTAGACGTTTTTATGTACAAGAAGCCTGTTACCTGGAATTACAATTTATTACCTCTGCATACAAGAGAGAGAGACTGTGTTATCTGTGAATGTCATTGCTACTGAGAACCAGCAAGATAGTAAAAGTTGTTAGTTGGATTCAATTTGTGATTCACTCATCAATTCCTCCACTACTACTCTCACCATTGTTGTACCACAATGGTGCTGGTGTCACAACTAAAGGGACCTAGCCATAAGCACATATAGCCAAGTTACCACCAAGGGCACCTCAGCCACCATCTGGCCTGTGTCCTAAATATCAGAGTGTGCCCCGGAGAATCGAGTGCTGTTCTCCCCTTCACTGCACTGCTGGCCCAGGAATGCATCTGCTAATCGTGAGTCCCCGATGAACTGTTGTATCTTTCGGCCCACCGCGAACCTCACGTGTTCTCCCCTGTGGACCAGCATGTTACAGATGGCCCTCGGAAACCTTGCTAGCAGAGTCGTCAAAAAGCAGAAGAGACTGCTGCATGACTTGGGGCTCAGACTGCTTGGCTGATTTGCAGGTGGGTGAGGTGAAAGACTGATGACTAGGGATGAGCGAACTCGAACTGTATAGTTCGGGTTCGTACCGAATTTTGGGGTGTCCGTGACACAGACCCGAACCCGGACATTTTCGTAAAAGTCCGGGTTCGGGTTCGGTGTTCGTCGCTTTCTTCGCGCTTTTGTGACGCTTTCTTGGCGCTTTTTGAAAGGCTGCAAAGCAGCCAATCAACAAGCGTCATACTACTTGCCCCAAGAGGCCATCACAGCCATGCCTACTATTGGCATGGCTGTGATTGGCCAGAGCACCATGTGACCCAGCCTCTATTTAAGCTGGAGTCACATAGCGCCGCCCGTCACTCTGCTCTGATTAGCGTAGGGAGAGGTTGCGGCTGCGACAGTAGGGCGAGATTAGGCAGATTAACTCCTCCAAAGGACTTGATTAACTGATCGATCTGCAGCTGTGGATCATTGAGCTGCTGATCCTCAATTGCTCACTGTTTTTAGGCTGCCCAGACCGTTTGTCAGTCACATTTTTCTGGGGTGATCGGCGGCCATTTTGTGTCTTGTGGTGCGCCAGCACAAGCTGCGACCAAGTGCATTTAACCCTCAATGGTGTGGTTGTTTTTTGGCTAAAGCCTACATCAGGGTGAAGCTGTCACACCAAGTGCATTTAACCAGCAATAGTCTGTTCATTTTTTGGCCATATACAAAATCAGGGGCAAGCTGCGCCTGTCACCAAGTGCATTTAACCCTCAATGGTGTGGTTGTTTTTTGGCTAAAGCCTACATCAGGGTGAAGCTGTCACACCAAGTGCATTTAACCAGCAATAGTCTGTTCATTTTTTGGCCATATACTAAATCAGGGGCAAGCTGCGCCTGTCACCAAGTGCATTTAACCCTCAATGGTGTGGTTGTTTTTTGGCTAAAGCCTACATCAGGGTGAAGCTGTCACACCAAGTGCATTTAACCAGCAATAGTCTGTTTATTTTTTGGCCATATCCCAGTCTAATTCTGTCACTAAATCCATACCGGTCACCCAGCGCCTAAATACTAGGCCTCAAATTTATATCCCGCTAAATCTGTCCTTAGTGCTGTAGCTGGGCGAGTTATTTAGTGTCCGTTCAAGCACATTTCTTGTTCTGGGTTGAAATACAATTCCCAATTTAGCAATTTCATAATTTAGTGGTTTCTGCTATATCAGAGCTATTTGAAATCTATCCCTAAAAGGGTATATAATATTCAAGGTGCACATTGGGTCATTCAGAATAACTTCACACACACCCGCTACTGTGTATTTCCAAGTCTAATTCTGGCACTAAACCCATACCTGTCACCCAGCGCCTAAATACTAGGCCTCAAATTTATATCCCGCTAAATCTGTCCTTAGTGCTGTAGCTGGGCGAGTTATTTAGTGTCCGTTCAAGCACATTTCTTGTTCTGGGTTGAAATACAATTCCCAATTTAGCAATTTCATAATTTAGTGGTTTCTGCTATATCAGAGCTATTTGAAATCTATCCCTAAAAGGGTATATAATATTCAAGGTGCACATTGGGTCATTCAGAATAACTTCACACACACCCGCTACTGTGTATTTCCAAGTCTAATTCTGGCACTAAACCCATACCTGTCACCCAGCGCCTAAATACTAGGCCTCAAATTTATATCCCGCTAAATCTGTCCTTAGTGCTGTAGCTGGGCGAGTTATTTAGTGTCCGTTCAAGCACATTTCTTGTTCTGGGTTGAAATACAATTCCCAATTTAGCAATTTCATAATTTAGTGGTTTCTGCTATATCAGAGCTATTTGAAATCTATCCCTAAAAGGGTATATAATATTCAAGGTGCACATTGGGTCATTCAGAATAACTTCACACACACCCGCTACTGTGTATTTCCAAGTCTAATTCTGGCACTAAACCCATACCTGTCACCCAGCGCCTAAATACTAGGCCTCAAATTTATATCCCGCTAAATCTGTCCTTAGTGCTGTAGCTGGGCGAGTTATTTAGTGTCCGTTCAAGCACATTTCTTGTTCTGGGTTGAAATACAATTCCCAATTTAGCAATTTCATAATTTAGTGGTTTCTGCTATATCAGAGCTATTTGAAATCTATCCCTAAAAGGGTATATAATATTCAAGGTGCACATTGGGTCATTCAGAATAACTTCACACACACCCGCTACTGTGTATTTCCAAGTCTAATTCTGGCACTAAACCCATACCTGTCACCCAGCGCCTAAATACTAGGCCTCAAATTTATATCCCGCTAAATCTGTCCTTAGTGCTGTAGCTGGGCGAGTTATTTAGTGTCCGTTCAAGCACATTTCTTGTTCTGGGTTGAAATACAATTCCCAATTTAGCAATTTCATAATTTAGTGGTTTCTGCTATATCAGAGCTATTTGAAATCTATCCCTAAAAGGGTATATAATATTCAAGGTGCACATTGGGTCACTCAGAATAACTTCACACACACCCGCTACTGTGTATTTCCAAGTCTAATTCTGGCACTAAACCCATACCTGTCACCCAGCGCCTAAATACTAGGCCTCAAATTTATATCCCGCTAAATCTGTCCTTAGTGCTGTAGCTGGGCGAGTTATTTAGTGTCCGTTCAAGCACATTTCTTGTTCTGGGTTGAAATACAATTCCCAATTTAGCAATTTCATAATTTAGTGGTTTCTGCTATATCAGAGCTATTTGAAATCTATCCCTAAAAGGGTATATAATATTCAAGGTGCACATTGGGTCATTCAGAATAACTTCACACACACCCGCTACTGTGTATTTCCAAGTCTAATTCTGTCACTAAACCCATACCTGTCACCCAGCGCCTAAATACTAGGCCTCAAATTTATATCCCGCTAAATCTGTCCCTAGTGCTGTAGCTGGGCGAGTTATTTAGTGTCCGTTCAAGCACATTTCTTGTTCTGGGTTGAAATACAATTCCCAATTTAGCAATTTCATAATTTAGTGGTTTCTGCTATATCAGAGCTATTTGAAATCTATCCCTAAAAGGGTATATAATATTCAAGGTGCACATTGGGTCATTCAGAATAACTTCACACACACCCGCTACTGTGTATTTCCAAGTCTAATTCTGGCACTAAACCCATACCTGTCACCCAGCGCCTAAATACTAGGCCTCAAATTTATATCCCGCTAAATCTGTCCTTAGTGCTGTAGCTGGGCGAGTTATTTAGTGTCCGTTCAAGCACATTTCTTGTTCTGGGTTGAAATACAATTCCCAATTTAGCAATTTCATAATTTAGTGGTTTCTGCTATATCAGAGCTATTTGAAATCTATCCCTAAAAGGGTATATAATATTCAAGGTGCACATTGGGTCATTCAGAATAACTTCACACACACCCGCTACTGTGTATTTCCAAGTCTAATTCTGGCACTAAACCCATACCTGTCACCCAGCGCCTAAATACTAGGCCTCAAATTTATATCCCGCTAAATCTCTCGTTACCGCTGTCCTGTTGTGGCTGGGAAAGTTATTTAGTGTCCGTCAAAGCACATTTTTTGTTCTGGGTTGAAATACAATTCCCAATTTAGCAATTTCATAATTTAGTGGTTTCTGCTATATCAGAGCTATTTAAAATCTATCCCTAAAAGGGTAGATCATATTGAAGGTGCACATAGGGTCATTCAGAATAACTTCACACACCCGCTACTGTGCATTTCCAAGTCTAATTATGTCACTAAATCCATACCGGTCACCCAGCGCCTAAATACTAGGCCTCAAATTTATATCCCGCTGAATTTGAATACAATACATTGGGCCAAATAATATATTTGTTGTTGTGGTGAACCATAACAATGAGAAAAACATCTAGTAAGGGACGCGGACGTGGACATGGTCGTGGTGGTGTTAGTGGACCCTCTGGTGCTGGGAGAGGACGTGGCCGTTCTGCCACATCCACACGTCCTAGTGTACCAACTACCTCAGGTCCCAGTAGCCGCCAGAATTTACAGCGATATATGGTGGGGCCCAATGCCGTTCTAAGGATGGTAAGGCCTGAGCAGGTACAGGCATTAGTCAATTGGGTGGCCGACAGTGGATCCAGCACGTTCACATTATCTCCCACCCAGTCTTCTGCAGAAAGCGCACAGATGGCGCCTGAAAACCAACCCCATCAGTCTGTCACATCACCCCCATGCATACCAGGGAAACTGTCTCAGCCTCAAGTTATGCAGCAGTCTCTTATGCTGTTTGAAGACTCCGCTGGCAGGGTTTCCCAAGGGCATCCACCTAGCCCTTCCCCAGCGGTGAAAGACATAGAATGCACTGACGCACAACCACTTATGTTTCCTGATGATGAGGACATGGGAATACCACCTCAGCATGTCTCTGATGATGACGAAACACAGGTGCCAACTGCTGCGTCTTTCTGCAGTGTGCAGACTGAACAGGAGGTCAGGGATCAAGACTGGGTGGAAGACGATGCAGGGGACGATGAGGTCCTAGACCCCACATGGAATGAAGGTCGTGCCACTGACTTTCACAGTTCGGAGGAAGAGGCAGTGGTGAGACCGAGCCAACAGCGTAGCAAAAGAGGGAGCAGTGGGCAAAAGCAGAACACCCGCCGCCAAGAGACTCCGCCTGCTACTGACCGCCGCCATCTGGGACCGAGCACCCCAAAGGCAGCTTCAAGGAGTTCCCTGGCATGGCACTTCTTCAAACAATGTGCTGACGACAAGACCCGAGTGGTTTGCACGCTGTGCCATCAGAGCCTGAAGCGAGGCATTAACGTTCTGAACCTGAGCACAACCTGCATGACCAGGCACCTGCATGCAAAGCATGAACTGCAGTGGAGTAAACACCTTAAAACCAAGGAAGTCACTCAGGCTCCCCCTGCTACCTCTTCTGCTGCTGCCGCCTCGGCCTATTCTGCTGCTGCCGCCTCGGCCTCTTCCTCCGCCTCTGGAGGAACGTTGGCACCTGCCGCCCAGCAAACAGGGGATGTACCACCAACACCACCACCACCACCTCCGTCACCAAGCGTCTCAACCATGTCACACGCCAGCGTTCAGCTCTCCATCTCACAAACATTTGATAGAAAGCGTAAATTCCCACCTAGCCACCCTCGATCCCTGGCCCTGAATGCCAGCATTTCTAAACTACTGGCCTATGAAATGCTGTCATTTAGGCTGGTGGACACAGACAGCTTCAAACAGCTCATGTCGCTTGCTGTCCCACAGTATGTTGTTCCCAGCCGGCACTACTTCTCCAAGAGAGCCGTGCCTTCCCTGCACAACCAAGTATCCGATAAAATCAAGTGTGCACTGCGCAACGCCATCTGTGGCAAGGTCCACCTAACCACAGATACGTGGACCAGTAAGCACGGCCAGGGACGCTATATCTCCCTAACTGCACACTGGGTAAATGTAGTGGCAGCTGGGCCCCAGGCGGAGAGCTGTTTGGCGCACGTCCTTCCGCCGCCAAGGATCGCAGGGCAACATTCTTTGCCTCCTGTTGCCACCTCCTCCTTCTCGGCTTCCTCCTCCTCTTCTTCCACCTGCTCATCCAGTCAGCCACACACCTTCACCACCAACTTCAGCACAGCCCGGGGTAAACGTCAGCAGGCCATTCTGAAACTCATATGTTTGGGGGACAGGCCCCACACCGCACAGGAGTTGTGGCGGGGTATAGAACAACAGACCGACGAGTGGTTGCTGCCGGTGAGCCTCAAGCCCGGCCTGGTGGTGTGTGATAATGGGCGAAATCTCGTTGCAGCTCTGGGACTAGCCAATTTGACGCACATCCCTTGCTTGGCGCATGTGCTGAATTTGGTGGTGCAGAAGTTCATTCACAACTACCCCGACATGTCAGAGCTGCTGCATAAAGTGCGGGCCGTCTGTTCGCGCTTCCGGCGTTCACATCCTGCTGCTGCTCGCCTGTCTGCGCTACAGCGTAACTTCGGCCTTCCCGCTCACCGCCTCATATGCGACGTGCCCACCAGGTGGAACTCCACCTTGCACATGCTGGACAGACTGTGCGAGCAGCAGCAGGCCATAGTGGAGTTTCAGCTGCAGCACGCACGGGTCAGTCGCACTACAGAACAGCACCACTTCACCACCAATGACTGGGCCTCCATGCGAGACCTGTGTGCCCTGTTGCGCTGTTTCGAGTACTCCACCAACATGGCCAGTGGCGATGACACCGTTATCAGCGTTACAATACCACTTCTATGTCTCCTTGAGAAAACACTTAGGGCGATGATGGAAGAGGAGGTGGCCCAGGAGGAGGAGGAGGAGGAGGAGGAGGAAGAGGGGTCATTTTTAGCACTTTCAGGCCAGTCTCTTCGAAGTGACTCAGAGGGAGGTTTTTGGCAACAGCAGAGGCCAGGTACAAATGTGGCCAGCCAGGGCCCACTACTGGAGGACGAGGAGGACGAGGATGAGGAGGAGGTGGAGGAGGATGAGGATGAAGCATGGTCACAGCGGGGTGGCACCCAACGCAGCTCGGGTCCATCACTGGTGCGTGGCTGGGGGGAAAGGCAGGACGATGACGATACGCCTCCCACAGAGGACAGCTTGTCCTTACCCCTGGGCAGCCTGGCACACATGAGCGACTACATGCTGCAGTGCCTGCGCAACGACAGCAGAGTTGCCCACATTTTAACCTGTGCGGACTACTGGGTTGCCACCCTGCTGGATCCACGCTACAAAGACAATGTGCCCACCTTACTTCCTGCACTGGAGCGTGATAGGAAGATGCGCGAGTACAAGCGCACGTTGGTAGACGCGCTACTGAGAGCATTCCCAAATGTCACAGGGGAACAAGTGGAAGCCCAAGGCCAAGGCAGAGGAGGAGCAAGAGGTCGCCAAGGCAGCTGTGTCACGGCCAGCTCCTCTGAGGGCAGGGTTAGCATGGCAGAGATGTGGAAAACTTTTGTCAACACGCCACAGCTAACTGCACCACCACCTGATACGCAACGTGTTAGCAGGAGGCAACATTTCACTAACATGGTGGAACAGTACGTGTGCACACCCCTCCACGTACTGACTGATGGTTCGGCCCCATTCAACTTCTGGGTCTCTAAATTGTCCACGTGGCCAGAGCTAGCCTTTTATGCCTTGGAGGTGCTGGCCTGCCCGGCGGCCAGCGTTTTGTCTGAACGTGTATTCAGCACGGCAGGGGGCGTCATTACAGACAAACGCAGCCGCCTGTCTACAGCCAATGTGGACAAGCTGACGTTCATAAAAATGAACCAGGCATGGATCCCACAGGACCTGTCCGTCCCTTGTCCAGATTAGACATTAACTACCTCCCCATAACCATATATTATTGGACTCCAGGGCACTTCCTCATTCAATCCTATTTTTATTTTCATTTTACCATTATATTGCGAGGCTACCCAAAGTTGAATGAACCTCTCCTCTGCCTGTGTGCTAGGCCTAAATATATGCCAATGGACTGTTGCAGTGGTGGCTGACGTGAAGCCTCATTCTCTGCTATGACATGCAGACTGATTCTCTGCTGACATGAAGACAGATTCTCTGTTACGGGACCTCCCTCCTCTGCCTGGGTGCTGGGCCTAAATTTATGACAATGGACTGTTGCAGTGGTGGCTGACGTGAAGCCTGATTCTCTGCTATGACATGCAGACTGATTCTCTGCTGACATGAAGCCAGATTGTCTGTTACGGGACCTCTCTGCTCTGCCTGTGTGCTAGGCCTAAATATATGCCAATGGACTGTTGCAGTGGTGGCTGACGTGAAGCCTCATTCTCTGCTATGACATGCAGACTGATTCTCTGCTGACATGAAGCCAGATTGTCTGTTACGGGACCTCTCTGCTCTGCCTGTGTGCTAGGCCTAAATATATGCCAATGGACTGTTGCAGTGGTGGGTGACGTGAAGCCTGATTCTCTGCTATGACATGCAGACTAATTCTCTGCTGACATGAAGCCAGATTGTCTGTTACGGGACCTCTCTCCTCTGCCTGGGTGCTGGGCCTAAATTTATGAAAATGGACTGTTGCAGTGGTGGGTGACGTGAAGCTTGATTCTCTGCTATGATATGAAGACTGATTCTCTGCTGACATGAAGCCAGATTCTCTGTTACGGGACCTCTCTCCTCTGCCTGTGTGTGTGCTGGGCCTAAATATATGCCAATGGACTGTTGCAGTGGTGGCTGACGTGAAGCCTGATTCTCTGCTATGACATGCAGACTGATTCTCTGCTGACATGAAGCCAGATTGTCTGTTACGGGACCTCTCTCCTCTGCCTGTGTGTGTGCTGGGCCTAAATATATGCCAATGGACTGTTGCAGTGGTGGCTGACGTGAAGCCTCATTCTCTGCTATGACATGCAGACTAATTCTCTGCTGACATGAAGACAGATTCTCTGTTACGGGACCTCTCTCCTCTGCCTGGGTGCCGGGGCCTAAATATCTGAGAATGGACTGTTCCAGTGGTGGGTGACGGGAAGCCAGATTCTCTGCTATGGAACCTCTCTCCAATTGATTTTGGTTAATTTTTATTTATTTAATTTTTATTTTAATTCATTTCCCTATCCACATTTGTTTGCAGGGGATTTACCTACATGTTGCTGCCTTTTGCAGCCCTCTAGCTCTTTCCTGGGCTGTTTTACAGCCTTTTTAGTGCCGAAAAGTTCGGGTCCCCATTGACTTCAATGGGGTTCGGGTTCGGGACGAAGTTCGGATCGGGTTCGGATCCCGAACCCGAACATTTCCGGGATGTTCGGCCGAACTTCTCGAACCCGAACATCCAGGTGTTCGCTCAACTCTACTGATGACCATGGGCTGTAGGTGCCAACTCTTGTGGCAATCTCGTGTGAACGTTTTCGGCACATAACGTTCACACGAGATTGCCACATGTCTATCTAATTAATGCAAAAATAAAAGCATTTCAACCGAAGCTCTATTGCTGTGATCTTTTTTTTTTTTTGAACAATAATTTTTATTGAAAATTTTATAACAAATAGGTTACATAATGAATGAATAGCAATCACATTTACATATTCAATTACATGTTTTTCTCGCAGCATTGGAAGCACTTAATAAGCTTTGTAGAGGTAGAACAGTTAGACGGGTACATATATAAAGGAGAGATATCAAGAACTTGTATAAGCTAGGCAAGCATTACAATCTAATGGAAGCATTCATAGGCAAATTACATTTTTTGTGACTCAGCCAAACCTCCCATCTCTTTAAAAAAGAAGTCTTCATATTTTTTGAGGATGCCCATAAACCTTCATATAAGCAGCTATTGTCTAATGATCTACAAATCCTATTGATATTAGGAAGGTTTCCAGACTTCCAACAAGCAGCAATTTTTAAGCGAGCTATGAATATTAGGTGGCTAGCTATAAATCTAAAGTGACAAGGAAAGTCTAGTAAGCCAATAGATAACAAGGCCATCTTAGATGAAGGTTTAATAGTGTAGCAAGCTAATGATGAGATGAAGTTAAATATTGAAACCCATAGAACTTTAACATTTGGGCAATCCCACCACAGATGAAGAAAATTACCCGGAGCTTGTCCACATCTCCAGCATTCCGGTGAAATTTCGGGAAAGATTTTATTTAAATATGTAGGAGTTCTATACCATCTATAAAGTATTTTCCTTGCTCCTTCTAAGTGGTCAGCACATTTAGACAGTTTGGATACAGAAGTGAAGGCTTCAGTCCATTCAGAGTCTGAGAGGACAGAACCCAGGTCTGTGTTCCAGAGGTCCAAGGTATGTTGTAAGGGGTTAACGCCTGACTCTTTCAATAGGAGATAACCCTTAGTGATGCCTTTGTCCAAATTTTGGGACATGTGAATCCATTGTAGAAATGCTTGGTTATTGGCATTGTGTGTAAAAATTCTTGGAGATTTTAGTAAGTGTCTCAACCTTAAATATTTATAGAAATCTGAATTGGGAATACCAAAATCTTTATGCAGTTGGGCAAACTCTACAAATACATCTTCTTTCCATAGTTGTTTGACCTCAGTAATGCCTAACTCCACCCAATTATTTAAATGAATGTCTGGAATAGCTAGTTCACAGACCTTCAGAGGCATTGAAGATAAGGAGGTAGTAATTAATTTATCTATTCTAGTAACAGAGTACCAGGTGTTTAGTATTGCGGTCAAAGTTGATAGTGGCGAGTTATTTTTGATACCGAAAGCTGCTGAAGCGAAAAGGCGCATATTTATGTTGTAGGAGCCCATAATATTTTTTTCCAATGATACCCACTTTTTTGTGGAGTCATCTTTGATCAAGTATCTCAATTGATCTAGTATAGATGCGGCATGGTAATGTTTAATAGAAGGTACATTTAGGCCTCCTGTTTTAAGTGGCTTGTTAAGAATGAGTGTTTTCACTCTAGGTTTAAATTTACCCCAAATGTGACGGTTAATTAAAGATTGGAGCTTAGCCATGTATCCAGAAGGGATGGCTATAGGGATGTTACGGAACATGTAGATAATCTTAGGAAGAATAACCATTTTCAACGCAGCAATTCTTCCTAACCATGAAAGGGAGTCTATCCGCATGTTATTCAAGGAATCATTAATTTTATCATATAGAGGCCAAAAATTGACCTTGAATAGCTTGTTAGTAGGGAAGGCAAGTTGAATACCCAGATATGTCAAGGATCCGTTAGCCCAGGGAAATTTAAATGAGTTGGAAATTAGACGTTTGGTAGCCGGGGACAAGCCTAGGTCTAGTATTTGAGATTTATTAATATTTACTTTATAGAAGGAAGCTCTACCAAACCTGGAAATAATATTATTAATAGCAGATAATGCCGTAGTTGGATTAGATGTGATAATTAAGACATCGTCTGCGAAGAGACCTATGCGGTGGTCCACGCCTCCTACTGCTATACCTGTAATAAGCGGGGAGGATCTAATGTGTTCTGCGAAGGGTTCCATTGCGAGAGCAAATATTAAGGGTGACATAGGGCAACCTTGTCTGGTTCCATTCTTAATATTAAATGGAGCAGAGAGAAAACTGGACGAATATATAGCAGCACTGGGATTAGAATACAAAGACATTACTGCAGTTAGATAGAAATCCCCAAACCCAAATTTTTTTAAGGTTGCATAAATATAATCCCAATGTATTCTATCAAATGCCTTCTCTGCATCCAATGATAGAAGCAGAGAAGGTGTTCGGGTAGAATATGCCACATCCAAAAGGTCTATAAATCTTCTAGTGCCATCTGAAGATTGCCTATTAGAAACAAAACCTATCTGATCATTAGAGATCAAAGAAGGTAGAATATTGGATAGCCTTTTTGCTAGAATTTTTGCAAAAATCTTTATATCAGAATTTAAAAGTGATATGGGTCTGAAATTAGCTGGAGTGTCCGACGGCTTACCAGGTTTTGGGAGGGTTATGATTAGTGCATTTAACATGTCTTTTGGGATTGACTTTTGTGCAACTATTGAATTGAAGGTTCTATTCAGGAAGGGGTTTAGAATGTGCGAAAGGGTCTTATAATACTCATTTGTGAGACCGTCTGGACCAGGAGATTTGTTATTCTTGAGGGAGTGGATAGCTTCGGAGATTTCTGAATGTGTGATTCCAGCATTTAGAGTTTGTTTTTGGTTTGCTGTCAGAGATGGGAGGGAAATGCCACTGAGAAATTCGTTTATATATTCAGGAGTAGGTTGGAGAATATCCTTTGAGCTTTCTAAGTTATAAAGTTTTGCGTAATAGTTTGCAAATTCCTCTGCTATATGTTTGGGGTTAAACAATTTTTTGCCTTGCGTGTCATATAAAAAGGGGATTCTTATTTTAGCTTCTCTTTTTTTAATTCTGTTTGCCAGAATTTTTGAGGCTTTGTTACCTTGTGAGTAATGGTCTGATTTGATTTTACGAAGATGGAATTCATGCTTTTCATGAAGGTGAAGATACAAGTGGTGTCTGGCTGTTTTTAAATTGTTAAGAATTTTCGGATCTAGAGAAGATTTAGAAGATTCCTCTAGATGTTTAATGTCCGCTAGTAGTTTATCTAGAGCTTTCCTTCTGTTTTTTTTTTGGATGGCCGCATGTTTTAACAGTATCCCTCTGATGAACGCTTTGTGTGCGCTCCATAATGTGGTGTCTGATATCAAATTATTATCATTAGTCATAAAATATTCTTTAAGCGATTTTTCCACATCCATACGAATAACAGAATTTTGGAGCAGTGAGTTATTAAGTCTCCAAGGTGAATATACTCTGTTGTTGTACATGTCATCTAGTGTGAGAGTTATAAATGCATGGTCTGACCACGTGATATTAGAAATGGATACGTCTAACACTTTTTGAAGAAGCCATTTATCTGAGATAAAAAGATCAATTCTGGAATATGTATTATGTGGATGTGAAAAAAAAGTAAAATCTTTTTCATTTGCATGATGTACTCTCCAAATATCAAGAAGTCCTTCTTGAAACAGAAAGTCTTGTAGATACAAGGATTTATGGGAAGTAGGATGGGCTGGTAGCCTATCAATTGAAGAATCTGGGCACATATTAAAGTCCCCACATATCAATAGAGAACCTTGTTTGGATTCTTGAGCCAGCTTAATGGTACGCTTGATAAAATTTATCTGATCAGAATTTGGTGCATAAAGATTCACTATTGTATATCTGGAGTTATTTATGTCACAGATGATTATAATATATCTACCCTCCTTGTCCGAAATTATATCGTGACACTGAAAAGCGACAGAGTTTTTAAAACCTATAATCACACCTCTCTTTTTTTTTGTAGCTGGAGACATAAAGATGTGTGGAAAAGAGGGGTGGCAGAATCTGCGGGAATCTTCCTCATTAAGGTGAGACTCCTGAACACAGATGATGTCAGCTCTCTGTCTTCTCACCTCATTCCAATAAGTAGAGCGTTTAAAAGGGCTATTCAAACCTTTAACATTTGTTGAAAGGATCTTTATACCGTTGTTAGCCATCTTAAAGTTCTAGATAGAAAATCCTTGCTAGAATTAGTACCCTGCGTTTGTGCAAAAACAAAACAAGTATTACAGAGCACAGTACCCCAATGTTACCGTTTGATGATTGAGGGGGCCATGGATTTATACCTTTGTTTTCAGATATTTGATAGGATAGGAGTGGATCCCGTATATGTAACCTTGTAAAATAATAATAAATTAAAACGTAAAAATTAACATAGATAATAAATAACAATAACATGGTAAGGGTCCAACAGTGACCACAAAAGAAACTGTGATGTCTATCACTTAGAATAAGAGGCGTAAAGGGAACAATGGATTAGGGAGAGTGAACACCTGGATGGAAAAGGTGTTCTGAGAGGTAAAGCAACAGGGTGTGGAACCCCTGAAGATTTGTGGAACATAGCAATTAGCTAAAAGAAAAGGCAGCTATATTTACTGTCCCGGATTGGAATCATGGAGGAGTTCTTCCAACTCTTGTCCATTCTGGTGTTAGGTTGAGATGTTTCTTATCAGCAGAGGGTCTGTTGGGAGAGGAGTCCATAGCTTTATCTTTGTCTTTGTCTTTGGCGCCCTCTTGTGGTAGAGAAATGTTCCATTTAGAAAAAGCTTCTGAGGCTTCCTGAGGAGAAACTAGAACATGTGATGAGTTTTGATATCTCACAATTAGTTTAACAGGGAAACCCCATTTGTAGGGGATATTGTTATCCCTTAGCGCTTTGGTGTAGCTTTGAAATTCACGTCTCCTGCTTAGTGTCGCTGGCGAAAGATCTGTAAAAAGGAGAACGTTACTGAATCTGTCAGGAATATCTTTCTTCTGTTTTTGAGCTTCTCTCATCAGGGAATCTTTTAGATGATAAAAATGGATCCTAGCAAGGACGTCCCTGGGAACAGAGGCTGGGAGAGCTTTGGGTTTAGGAACCCTATGTACCCGGTCAATGATTAACTCTGACCCCGGGGTATCTGGGAGGTACGACACGATAAGATCCGAAATAAATTCTTGCAGCTGAGAGTCCAACACATTTTCAGGAATATTTCTGAATCTGATATTGTTCCTTCTGGAGCGATCCTCCAGATCAGCAATTTTAAGTTTAATGGTTGCAATATCGTCCTCAACCACATTGTGATTATCCACTAGTGAATTATGTGCCGTAACAAATTCCTCCATTTTTTCTTCTAAATGTGCTGTTCTTTCTCCTATAGCTACTATATCTGCATGGATAATCGAAATTGTCTCTTTAAAATCTCCATGAATAGATTTTTTTAGGTCTGTCAGCATGTCCTGCATTGTAGTGACAGTAAGTCCAGGTTCAGTGCCTGGTGAAGCAGGGTAAGTATCAAGGGGAGCATTGTAAGCATGCTGTTCACTCACCCTTTTTTGTTTTTTAGACTCCTGTGGAGCTGAAGGACTGGATCCTGCTGAAGAAGAAGACCCTGAGGACCGCTGGTCGGGTGTCGCTGCAAGAGAGGCACGGAGCTCTCCCTCTGTGTGGCGGGAATCGGCGCCATTTTGAGAAGACCCAGGAGCTGGATGGAAGAACGCCGTCATTTTCTGAGGCTGCGCTCCCTTCTTCTTCCCCCTCGTCATCATCAGCAGATCTGCAGGATTAAGGTCCGTCCTGGGGTAGGTAAGTATGGCAAAAATCGCTCTGTATTAATCGCTTTTAGCCGCTGTAAGGGGTTCCACAGACGGAGCTCAGGCTCTAAGCGTCCTCTGCTCCCGGAATCCGGCCACGCCCCCATTGCTGTGATCTTTAATCAACTAGCATAAAAAGGGTGTTTTTTTCAAACAAAAATATAACAGCAGTATTTAACGGTTGTATTGGACTGTCAGAAATGCAGCGCAGGCGGCAAATGTACGAGGAAGCACAAAACAGGTGTTTTTTCTAAGAAAAATATAACAGCAGTGTAACGGATCTCCTGGCACCCCGACTGAGTACCTCCGTTTACGGATGCGCCTAGCGTTTTCCTGAGGCTTCCAAGCACTTTGGCAGACACCACAATCACCGAACCAGCATATAAATCCTCTCCCAGCAATGAATGCTGTAGGCAGTTGAATAGGAACCATACGAATAGGTTTTCACTCCTAGCAGTCAAACTGGGACAGCATGCAATAAATCCTCCCCCAAGAATGAGACGACACTTCACCTTGAGGTTTAAAACAGGAACTCCCTTTATTTTAACACAAGCATTGATTTATACATATCTTCCAACAAGGTACCACCCACAGGCTCTGCAAAATAGCCAATCATATGTATCTACAGTATTTAAACCTTCCCAGCAATTGTACACAAAATCCCCTTCCCTCTATCTGTAACGCAATAAACAAAACACAATGAGCATTGTCTGAGATGTAATTAACCAACACAATAAGCATTGTCTCAGACGCAATCCACAAAATACAATTATCAAACGTAATGGACTAACTTGAACCCTGGCATACACAGATACAATTCAACCGAACACATAATAACATACATAGTATTTAAGACAGCCTGAATGCAATCTGCTACACAGTCTTAAAGGGGCATTGTTCCTAAAAGTCAGACATGTCCACGGATGGCCATTAAAGGGCCAGTAGCAGCAATATAAAATACCACATGCCCAAATATTGCATTCAAACGTACCAAATCACCAGGGGCCATAGTCAGCAGGTAGGAGGCGGCCAGCCAGGCCTCTCCAATGCCCAGTGGCGAGGCGGGTTCCGCCACAAGCAGTATTTAACGGTTGTATTAGACTGTCAGAAATGCAGCGCAGGCCGCAAATTTTCGATGTAGCACAAAAAGGGTGTTTTTTTCAATCAAAAATATAACAGCAGTATTTAATGGTTGTATTGGACTTTCAGAAGTGCAGCGCAGGCCGCAAATATACAATCTAGCACAAAAAGGGTGTTTTTTTCAAACGACAATGTAACAGTAGTATTTAACTGTTTTATTGGACTGTCAGAAATGCAGCGCAGGCCGCAAATATACTATCTTGCAAAAAATTGGTTCTTTTTTCAAATTACAATATAACAGCAGTATTTACCGGTTGTATTGGACTGTTAGAAATGCATCGCAGGCTGCAAATGCATTATCTAGCACAAAAAGGGTGTTTTTTTCAAAGAAAAATATAACAGCAGTATTTAACTATTGTATTGGACTTTCAGAAATGCAGCGCAGGCCGCAAATGTAATATCTAGCACAAAAAGGGTGGTTTTTCAAAGATAAATATAACAGCAGTATTTAACGGTTGTATTAGACTGTTAGAAATACAGCGTAGGCTGCAAATGTACTATATAGCACAAAAATTGTGTTTTTATTCAAACAAAAATATAACAGCACTATTTAACAGTTGTATTGGACTGTTAGGCCCCTTTCACACGGGCGAGTTTTCCGTGTGGGTGCGATGCGTGCGGTGAACGTATTGCACCCGCACTGAATCCTGACCCATTCATTTCTATGGGGCTGTGCACATGAACGTTGATTTTCACGCATCACTTGTGCGTTGAGTGAAAATCGCAGCATGCTCTATATTGTGCAATTTTCACGTGACGCAGGCCCCATAGAAGTGAATGGGGTGCGTGAAAATCGCATAGCATCCGCAAGCAAGGGCGGATGCGGTGCGATTTTCACGCATGGTTGCTAGGTGACAGTCTATTCAATGTATTATTTTCCCTTATAACATGGTTATAAGTAGAGTTGAGCGAACACCTGAATGTTCGGGTTCGAGAAGTTCGGCCGAACTTCCCGGAAATGTTCGGGTTCGGGATCCGAACCTGACCCGAACTTTGTCCCGAACCCGAACCCCATTGAAGTCAATGGGGACCCGAACTTTTCGGCACTAAAAAGGCTGTAAAACAGCCCAGGAAAGGGCTAGTGGGCTGCAAAAGGCAGCAACATGTAGGTAAATCCCCTGCAAACAAATGTGGATAGGGAAATAAATTAAAATAAAATAAATAAAAATTAACCAATATCAATTGGAGAGAGGTCCCATAGCAGAGAATCTGGATTCACGTCACCCACCACTGTAAGAGTCCATTGTCATATATTTAGGCCCCGGCACCAAGGCAGAGGAGAGAGGTCCCATAACAGAGAATCTGGCTTCATGTCAGCAGAGAATCAGTCTTCATATCATAGCAGAGAATCATGCTTCACATCACCCAACACTGGAACAGTCCATTGTCAGATATTTAGGCCCAGGCACCCAGGCAGAGGAGAGAGGTCCCGTAACAGAGAATCTGGCTTCATGTCAGCAGAGAATCACTCTTCATGTCATAGGAAAGAATCATGCTTCACGTCACCCAACACTGGAACAGTCCATTGTCAGATATTTAGGCCCAGGCACCCAGGCAGAGGAGAGAGGTCCCGTAACAGAGAATCTGGCTTCATGTCAGCAGAGAATCAGTCTTCATGTCATAGCAGAGAATCATGCTTCACGTCACCCAACACTGGAACAGTCCATTGTCAGATATTTAGGCCCAGGCACCCAGGCAAAGGAGAGAAGTCCCGTAACAGAGAATCTGGCTTCATGTCAGCAGAGAATCAGTCTTCATATCATAGGAGAGAATCATGCTTCACGTCACCCAACACTGGAACAGTCCATTGTCAGATATTGTCACGGAAGGTGTACAGGAAACAAGACAATGCAAAATGAATATATGACTCACTGGATCCAAAACTAAGGAACAAAAGGGAGACCCCTGCATGAGACCTGGCTCTCTCCCTTACTGCTCAGCCTATGCAATAATCCCAATGGTGGACGATCGCATATCATCGTACCTCGACTATATAACACCTGAACACCCTACAATAGTGAAGTGACACGACCACCGGCTCCCTACACTAGATACGGAGGGAGTCAGGGTCACCTGGGATCCAGCAAACAGAAAATCACATATTAATGTACAACACTTATCTTGTAGAAGAGTGGGAAATAGGATCAGCATGCACACACACTCCAGGAAGCTGTATAAACCGCACACTAATGCAATATGGGGAGGAATTTAAAGGGATACAATCAGTCTAACTACATGACAGCTGAGAGAGGCTAACGAGATGAGGAACTGAAAACCAAAACCAAGAAAACTCAAGGAGGAGGTTCTGAAGGGCTTCTGTCAGAGCTTCTAAGCTGTCTGGTTGTGACAGATATTTAGGCCCAGGCACCAAGGCAGAGGAGAGAGGTCCGGTAACAGAGAATCTGGCTTCATGTCAGCAGAGAATCAGTCTTCATATCATAGGAGAGTATCATGCTTCACGTCACCCAACACTGGAACAGTCCCTTGTCAGATATTTAGGTCCAGGCACCCAGGCAGAGGAAAGAGGTCCCGTAACAGAGAATCTGGCTTCATGTCAGCAGAGAATCAGTCTTCATATCATAGGAGAGAATCATGCTTCACGTCACCCAACACTGGAACAGTCCATTGTCAGATATTTAGGCCCAGGCACCCAGGCAGAGGAGAGAGGTCCCGTAACAGAGAATCTGACTTCATGTCAGCAGAGAATCAGTCTTCATATCATAGGAGAGAATCATGCTTCACGTCACCCAACACTGGAACAGTCCATTGTCAGATATTTAGGCCCAGGCACCCAGTCAGAGGAGAGAGGTCCCGTAACAGAGAATCTGGCTTCATGTCAGCAGAGAATCAGTCTTCATATCATAGCAGAGAATCATGCTTCACGTCATTCAACACTGGAACAGTCCATTGTCAGATATTTAGGCCCAGGCAGTGGCACCCAGGCAGAAGAGAGAGGTTCCGTAACAGAGAATCTGGCTTCATGTCAGCAGAGAATCAGTCTTCATATCATAGGAGAGAATCATGCTTCACGTCACCCAACACTGGAACAGTCCATTGTCAGATATTTAGGCCTATGCAGTGGCACCCAGGCAGAGGAGAGAGGTCCCGTAACAGAGAATCTGGCTTCATGTCAGCAGAGAATCAGTCTTTATATCATAGGAGAGAATCATGCTTCACGTCACCCAACACTGGAACAGTCCATTGTCAGATATTTAGGCCCAGGCACCCAGGGAGAGGAGAGGGGTCCCGTAACAGAGAATCTGGCTTCATGTCAGCAGAGAATCAGTCTTCATGTCATAGCAGAGAATCAGGCTTCACGTCACCCACCACTGTAACACTCCATTGTCATAAATTTAGGTCCCGGCACCCAGACAGAGGAGAGAGGTCCTGTAACAGAGAATATGGCTTCATGTCAGCAGAGAATCAGTCTTCATATCATAGCAGAGAATCATGCTTCACGTCACCCAACACTGGAACAGTCCATTGTCAGATATTTAGGCCCAGGCAGTGGCACCCAGGCAGAGTAGAGAGGTCCCGTAACAGAGAATCTGGCTTCATGTCAGCTGAGAATCAGTCTTAATATCATAGGAGAGAATCATGCTTCACGTCACCCAACACTGGAACAGTCCATTGTCAGATATTTAGGCCCAGGCACCCAGGCAGAGGAGAGAGGTCCCGTAACAGAGAATCTGGCTTCATGTCAGCAGAGAATCAGTCTTCATATCATAGCAGAGAATCATGCTTCACGTCACCCAACACATGAACAGTCCATTGTCAGATATTTAGGCCTAGGCAGTGGCACCCAGGCAGAGGAGAGAGGTCCCGTAACAGAGAATCTGGCTTCATGTCAGCAGAGAATCAGTCTTCATATCATAGGAGAGAATCATGCTTCACTTTACCCAACACTGGAACAGTCCATTGTCAGATATTTAGGCCTAGGCAGTGGCACCCAGGCAGAGGAGAGAGGTCCCGTAACAGAGAATCTGGCTTCATGTCAGCAGAGAATCAGTCTTCATATCATAGGAGAGAATCATGCTTCACGTCACCCAACACTGGAACAGTCCATTGTCAGATATTTAGGCCCAGGCACCCAGGCAGAGGAGAGAGGTCCCGTAACAGAGAATCTGACTTCATGTCAGCAGAGAATCAGTCTTCATATAATAGGAGAGAATCATGCTTCACGTCACCCAACACCTGAACAGTACATTGTCAGATATTTAGGCCCAGGCACCCAGCCAGAGGAGAGAGGTCCCGTAACAGAGAATCTGACTTTATGTCAGCAGAGAATCAGTCTTCATATCATAGCAGAGAATCATGCTTCACGTCACCCAACACTGGAACAGTCCATTGTCAGATATTTAGGCCTATGCAGTGGCACCCAGGCAGAGGAGAGAGGTCCCGTAACAGAGAATCTGGCTTCATGTCAGCTGAGAATCAGTCTTCATATCATAGCAGAGAATCATGCTTCACGTCACCCAACACTGGAACAGTCCATTGTCAGATATTTAAGCCCAGGCACCCAGGCAGAGGAGAGAGGTCCCGTAACAGAGAATCTGGCTTCATGTCAGCAGAGAATCAGTCTTCATATCATAGGAGAGAATCATGCTTCACGTCACCCAACACTGGAACAGTCCATTGTCAGATATTTAAGCCCAGGCAGTGGCACCCAGGCAGAGGAGAGAGGTCCCGTAACAAAGAATCTGGCTTCATGTCAGCAGAGAATCAGTCTTCATATTATAGGAGAGAATCATGCTTCACAACACCCAACACTGGAACAGTCCATTGTCAGATATTTAGGCCCAGGCAGTGGCACCCTGTCAGAGGAGAGAGGTCCCGTAACAGAGAATCTGGCTTCATGTCAGCAGAGAATCAGTCTTCATATCATAGGAGAGAATCATGCTTCACGTCACCCAACACTGGAACAGTCCATTGTCAGATATTTAGGCCCAAACACCCAGGCAGAGGAGAGAGGTCCCGTAACAGAGAATCTGGCTTCATGTTAGCAGAGAATCAGTCTTCATATCATAGCAGAGAATCATGCTTAACGTCACTCAACACTGGAACAGTCCATTGTCAGATGTTTAGACCCAGGCAGTGGCACCCAGGCAGAAGAGAGAGGTCCCGTAACAGAGAATCTGGTTTCTTGTCAGCAGAGAATCAATCTTCATATCATAGGAGAGAATCATGCTTCACGTCACCCAACACTGGAACAGTCCATTGTCAGATATTTAGGCCCAGGCACCCAGGCAAAGGAGAGAGGTCCCGTAACAGAGAATCTGGCTTCATGTCAGCAGAGAATCAATCTTCATATCATAGGAGAGAATCATGCTTCACGTCACCCAACACTGGAACAGTCCATTGTCAGATATTTAGGCCCAGGCACCCAGGCAGAGGAGAGAGGTCCCGTAACAGAGAATCTGACTTCATGTCAGCAGAGAATCAGTCTTCATATCATAGGAGAGAATCATGCTTCACGTCACCCAACACTGGAACAGTACATTGTCAGATATTTAGGCCCAGGCACCCAGCCAGAGGAGAGAGGTCCCGTAACAGAGAATCTGACTTTATGTCAGCAGAGAATCAGTCTTCATATCATAGCAGAGAATCATGCTTCACGTCACCCAACACTGGAACAGTCCATTGTCAGATATTTAGGCCTATGCAGTGGCACCCAGGCAGAGGAGAGAGGTCCCGTAACAGAGAATCTGGCTTCATGTCAGCTGAGAATCAGTCTTCATATCATAGCAGAGAATCATGCTTCACGTCACCCAACACTGGAACAGTCCATTGTCAGATATTTAAGCCCAGGCAGTGGCACCCAGGCAGAGGAGAGAGGTCCCGTAACAGAGAATCTGGCTTCATGTCAGCAGAGAATCAGTCTTCATATCATAGGAGAGAATCATGCTTCACATCACCCAACACTGGAACAGTCCATTGTCAGATATTTAGGCCCAGGCAGTGGCACCCAGTCAGAGGAGAGAGGTCCCGTAACAGAGAATCTGGCTTCATGTCAGCAGAGAATCAGTCTTCATATCATAGGAGAGAATCATGCTTCACGTCACCCAACACTGGAACAGTCCATTGTCAGATATTTAGGCCCAAACACCCAGGCAGAGGAGAGAGGTCCCGTAACAGAGAATCTGGCTTCATGTTAGCAGAGAATCAGTCTTTATATCATAGCAGAGAATCATGCTTAACGTCACCCAACACTGGAACAGTCCATTGTCAGATGTTTAGGCCCAGGCAGTGGCACCCAGGCAGAAGAGAGAGGTCCCGTAACAGAGAATCTGGTTTCTTGTCAGCAGAGAATCAATCTTCATATCATAGGAGAGAATCATGCTTCACGTCACCCAACACTGGAACAGTCCATTGTCAGATATTTAGGCCCAGGCACCCAGGCAAAGGAGAGAGGTCCCCTAACAGAGAATCTGGCTTCATGTCAGCAGAGAATCAATCTTCATATCATAGGAGAGAATCATGCTTCACGTCACCCAACACTGGAACAGTCCATTGTCAGATATTTAGGCCCAGGCACCCAAGCAGAGGAGAGAGGTCCCGTAACAGAGAATCTGGCTTCATGTCAGCAGAGAATCAGTCTTCATATCATAGCAGAGAATCATGCTTCACATCACCCAACACTGGAACAGTCCATTGTCAGATATTTAGGCCCAGGCAGTGGCACCCAGGCAGAAGAGAGAGGTCCCGTAACAGAGAATCTGGCTTCATGTCAGCTGAGAATCAGTCTTCATATCATAGGAGAGAATCATGCTTCACGTCACCCAACACTGGAACAGTCCATTGTCAGATATTTAGGCCCAGGCAGTGGCACCCAGGCAGAAGAGAGAGGTCCCGTAACAGAGAATTCAGGATTTTCCTAAGTCATGATGTAAAGTCATGATTTTATGAAAGACACGGAGGCGAATATTTGCTTAACTCTTTCTTTACTGAACAATAGCAGCAAAGATAACTGAAGAAAATGACATTAGTGTAACCATGGTAATAACTCCACCCTTATAGCCCCTGTATAAGGCACATCACCACATGGACACTTCCTCTTTCTTTGTGGACTTCAACTGACGAGAACCTGGAACCTTGAACGGTCAACAAACAGCCCGAACTTCGGCCGCGAACAACAAAACTGGATTGCAGTAAGGTGAACACTTGGAAACAGCTGACGTGGGTGATCAACCTGAAGAGAGAATAAGAGATCATGGTAATATGGATACTAACGAACCGAGTATGGGAACCACACCCGGACTCATTCCCTGCGGAAACAATAAGAGATTAAATAACACATATAAGTAACATTCCAAGAAGGTCACGAGATACCCCAGACCAGATGGGTGGGCACAAAACAATAGGAGGGAAATATTCGCCTCCGTGTCTTTCATAAAATCATGACTTTACGTCATGACTTAGGAAAATCCTGAATTTTATTTCAAGACACGGAGGCTCATATTTGCTAGTTTAAAGCTGAGCAATCACGGAGGAAAAAGCGTGAGGAACAGGTCTAAAATAGAATTCCCGAAAGGTAGCAACTCGGGACCAATCCGCCAAACGTAATACATCCTCTAAACGAGCACCAGCCACGGACATAGAGGTAGCCGCTGCCCCGCGCACCGAATGCACGGTAAAGATGGATGTGTCGATACCAGATAGGGATAGTATCCATTTAACCCATTTAAAAATGAGGTCGTGGAGGCCGCACTAAACGACAGCCGCGCAACAACCTGCACACTAAAGCATGTTGGCCGGCGGGAGCACCGTCAAAACCTGTATGCCTGGAGGAAATGGCAGACTGGTACACATTGAGAGTACGGTAAGCCTTCCCTGCCTCAAACAGAGATGTGAGGAACTGAAGAATGTCCGTCACAGGGGCAAGTACGGGATCCAAGTCCCGAGAATCGCACCAATGACTCCAGAGGTCCCATGCAGCGTGATAGGCTCGTCTAGTGCCTGGGGCCCATGCAGACTCCAACAGACGTCTAGTCGTCGCCGAAAAGCTGGAGGAGTCCCAGGAACCCCTGAAATTCGACAGGCGAGAAGATGAAGCGATCCGTCCAGGAGTAGAGGGTGAGGACGGCCGTAAGGGTCGAGCAGGAGGAGAGGGAAAGATGGCAAGAGCCGATGTTCCTCCGACAGAAGGTAAAGTAGCTGAGGAAACCAAGACTGCGTTCTCCAGTAAGGAACTATCAGAACCAACTGGGCCTGCTGGCGACACACCTGAGCGAGCACCCGTGGGATGAGCGCGAACGGAGGGAAGGCGTAAAGTAGAGACCCGCCCCAGGGCTGGAGGAAAGCATCCACTGCTTCGGCCTCTGGGTCCGGACGCCAGCTGAAGAACCTGGGGAGTTGTGCATTCAAACGTGACGCGAATAACTCGATGGACAACGGGCCCCAGAGAGATACAATATCCCGGAAAACCCCCGAATCCAACTTCCAGTCGCTGGAATCTGAAAGACAACGAGAACTCCAGTCGGCCAACGTGTTGTGTAACCCAGGAAGGTACTCGGCCACCACTGATAGCCCCCTGGACAGGCAGAACTCCCAAAAATCTTTGGCCAGAGAAGACAGGACCCTGGAGCGCGTCCCTCCCAGGCAGTTCACGTAACGGACAGCCGAGACATTGTCCATCCGCAAACGAACACACGCCCGAGCCGACCCGTGAGCAAAGCTGCAGATCGCAAAAGATCCCGCTAAAAGCTCGAGAGCGTTGATATGCAGGTGTGATTCGTCCGGGGACCACGTTTCTCCCGTGGACACCCCTTGACAATGGGCCCCCTATCCCATGAGGCTGGCATCCGACTCGATGACAAGGTCGGGACTGGGACCGAAAATGGCTCGGCCATTCCACACAGATAAATTGTGGATCCACCACACCAGTTCGTGCCTGGTCTCCGTGTCTAAGATCAGAGTGTCCGAGAATGAAGCCCCCGCCCTGAGGTGAGCAATTTTGAGCCTCTGAAGGGCTCGATAGTGGAGAGGGGCTGGGAAAATCGCCTGAATGGAAGAAGACCAATCAGGCGAGCCAGTTGACGGAGAGACACCTGCGGGAGGGCGATAGAATGGCGGATCTCTTTGCGGATCGCCTTGACCTTGGACACAGGCAGACTGAGCGTTAGACTCCCTGAATCTATGGTAAACCCTAGGAACTCTATGCAAGTGGCCGGCAAAAGGCAAGACTTTTCCAGGTTGAGAATGAACCCCAAGCCCTGAAGAAGGTCTTGGGTCAACTTCCGATGACCCAGTAAAAGGGGCGGATCCTGAGCCATAATTAGGATGTCGTCCAAATAAATGATCAGACGAATTCCTCTCCCTCTGAGCCAGGCCACTGCTGGTTTCATGAGTTTCGTAACACACCATGGGGCAGACGACAGACCAAACGGGAGGCAGGTAAAACGCCAGATGCGGTCTCTCCAAAGGAACTGGAGAAGACCTCGGGATGCAGGGGCCACTGGAACTGTGAGATATGCATCCTTTAGATCTAATTTGACGAACCAGTCTCCTGGTTGAAGCATATCCCTTAACAGATGGATGCCCTCCATTTTGAAATGTCTGTAGCGAACGAAGACATTCAAGTTCTTTAGGTTTATGACTGGACGGAATTGGCCGCCTTTCTTCTGCACTAGGAAAATACTGCTCAGTATTCCCGTGTGAGGTTCGGGGTATACCTCTATTGCCTCCTTCCGGAGGAGGGAGGAAAGTTCTGTATCTAAGAGTGTCTGTATCTGGTTTGAACAAAAAACCCTCGTGATAGGAGGAAGGTTTCTTGGGGCGGACACCAACTCGATGGTGAACCCCTGGACTGTGGAGAGAACCCACTGGTCTGAGGTGATCCTTGACCACGCATGGAAAAAGAAACTGAGCCTTCCCCCAACCTGTAGCGAGATCGGATAAGACACACAGAGATGGCTTACCATACTCCGCGAGATGGGAAGAAGGTTGGCTGGTACTTGGGATCCTGAAGGGACTGGCGATAATTAAAGGAGCCTCTGCCCGTGCCTCTGGGCTGGAAATTGGAGCGGCTGGACAATCAGCCCCTGAGACTGCCGGCCCTGGATGAAAAACGAGACTGGAAAACGCGCGCATAGAACTCTGCGCCTTATCAAGGGCCGTAAAGGCCCCAACATATTTTCCTAATTCCTTAATAAAGGGATCTCCGAAAAGGAGGCCTTGCGCCTCCTTACCAGACTCAGATAGGGACAGATTCGCTAACTTGGGCTCTATCTTCATCAAGATGGCCTTACGTCTCTCAATGGCAATGGAGGTGTTTACATTGCCCACTAAACATATAGCCCTTTGGGCCCAGCCGCTAAGATCCTCTGGGTCGACCTGCGTGCCCGCTACTCTAGCGGTCTCGGCTAAATCAAAGATTTTCGCCAGAGGGCCGGTTACATCAAGCAGTTTATCCTGGCAAGCTTTGAGCGCAGAATCAAGCTCCTTGCGTGGGTTGAAACCGGTTTTTGCCAGAAATTGGACCACCCGGTAGGGGTTTCACATATCCTGTTAGGGATTAAGGGACGGGGGCATTCCACGCGCAGCTTGCTGCAAGCCTCCTTGGAAAGAGGCGTGCGGATCCTAGCCTCAAGATACTGAGTCACATGGGTGGCAGGAAGCCACTCAGAGGACCGTGGGTGGTGTAGTTGGTCAGGTTAAATAGAGGATCCCCCAAGGGGTCTATAACTGCGTCTTTGACGTCTTCAAGCGGCTCAGTAATGACACCCGTTGTCAGAGACGGGTCATCTAAGGCAGTGTCAACTGCAATATCAGCTAACTCGTCCCCTGAGTGAGTAAACCAATTCTCACCTGCCTCCTCAACAGACTCTGCGTCTGAATCCGATACCGGATCCGGGAGAGCCCGGGCGGTTTTCCAAGATCGCACCCTTTCTGCCGGCCGCGGGTTAGCTCTTTTGCGTGACTTGTTCACGCATTCAATGGATGGGCCAGAGCCATCATTCAGGAGTGTTCTGGAGGCAGGAGGGGGCATATCAGAAACTGGATGTGCCTTAAGGGCCTGTGATATGGACTGTGTCAGAGAAGCTGACATGGTCCCCATTGCAGCAACAATTGCATCAGATATAGATTGCTGCAACTGAGCGGCCTGCTCTACAGGAGCAGGCGCCTCATTAACCCTGAGAGGAGTGGTGGGAGCTACCTGACTTGTGTGTCTGTCCTGGACAGAAGCGGCAGGGGAAGCTGGCACAGAGGACATGATGGAAATGATACTGCAGGAGTGAGTCACCCCAACAGAATCAACAGGGGAACGTAGAGGATGAAAATACCGGACAGAATGTGCGGCGCTGAAAGATGCAGTCGATCCGTAACGGTAGCCGGAAGGCACTAAAGAAAAAACCCGAGAATCGGAAGGGAGTGGAACACTAAGTCTCCACCTCCTAGGAGTGAGGGCCAATCAGCGGACGCCAACGGGGTGACGTCCGCAATCTCGCGAGGTCTCGGTGTTCAGAATCCACCGAAGTAAAGATGGCGCCCGAGAATCTCGCACCTCGCGAGATTACGATCGCGCGCAGCCCGGGAAGAAGCGGTGAGAAAGGTAAGGTCTAGAGGAGAGAGGGGGGGGGGGGGGAATGAAATTCCGTGTCTTGAAATAAAATCTGGCTTCATGTCAGCAGAGAATTAATCTTCATGTCATAGCAGAGAATCATGCTTCACGTCACCCAACACTGGAACAGTCCATTGTCAGATATTTAGGCCCAGGCAGTGGCACCCAGGCAGAGGAGAGAGGTCCCGTAACAGAGAATCTGGCTTCATGTCAGCAGAGAATTAGTCTGTAATGACGCCCCCTGCCGTGCTGAATACACGTTTAGACAAAACGCTGGCCGCCGGGCAGGCCAGCACCTCCAAGGCATAAAAGGCTAGATCTGGCCACGCGGACAATTTAGAGACCCAGAAGTTGAATGGGGCCGAACCATCAGTCAGTACATGGAGGGGTGTGCACATGTACTGTTCCACCATGTTAGTGAAATGTTGCCTCCTGCTAACACGTTGCGTATCAGGTGGTGGTGCAGTTAGCTGTGGCGTGTTGACAAAACTTTCCACATCTCTGCCATGCTAACCCTGCCCTCAGAGGAGCTGGCCGTGACACAGCTGCCTTGGCGACCTCTTGCTCCTCCTCTGCCTTGGCCTTGGGCTTCCACTTGTTCGCCTGTGACATTTGGGAATGCTCTCAGTAGCGCGTCTACCATTGTGCGCTTGTACTCGCGCATCTTCCTATCACGCTCCAGTGCAGGAAGTAAGGTGGGCACATTGTCTTTGTAACATGGATACAGCAGGGTGGCAACCCAGTAGTCCGCACACGTTAAAATGTGGGCAACTCTGCTGTCATTGCGCAGGCACTGCAGCATGTAGTCGCTCATGTGTGCCAGGCTGCCCAGAGGTAAGGACAAGCTGTCCTCTGTGGGAGGCGTATCGTCATCGTCCTGCGTTTCCCCTCAGCCACGCACCAGTGATGGGCCCGAGCTGCGTTGGGTGCCACCCAGCTGTGACCATGCTTCATCCTCATCCTCCTCCACCTCCTCCTCATCCTCGTCCTCCTCCTCCTCCAGTAGTGGGCCCTGGCTGGCCACATTTGTACCTGGCCTCTGCTGTTGCAAAAAACCTCCCTCTGAGTCACTTCGAAGAGACTGGCATGAAAGTGCTAAAAATGACCCCTCTTCCTCCTCCTCCAGGGCCACCTCCTCTTCCATCATCGCCCTAAGTGCTTTCTCAAGGAGACATAGAAGTGGTATTGTAACGCTGATAACGGCGTCCTCGCCACTGGCCATGTTGGTGGAGTACTCGAAACAGCGCAACAGGGCATACAGGTCTCGCATGGAGGCCCAGTCATTGGTGGTGAAGTGGTGCTGTTCCGCAGTGCGACTGACCAGTGCGTGCTGCAGCTGAAACTCCACTATGGCCTGCTGCTGCTCGCACAGTCTGTCCAGCATGTGCAAGGTGGAGTTCCACCTGGTGGGCACGTCGCATATGAGGCGGTGAGCGGGAAGGCCGAAGTTACGCTGTATCGCAGACAGGCGAGCAGCGGCAGGATGTGAATGCCGGAAGCGCAAACAGACGGCCCGCACTTTATGCAGCAGCTCTGACATGTCGGGGTAGTTGTGAATGAACTTCTGCACCACCAAATTCAGCACATGCGCCAGGCAAGGGATGTGCGTCAAACCGGCTATTCTCAGAGCTGCAACGAGATTTCGCCCATTATCGCACACCACCATGCTGGGCTTGAGGCTCACTAGCAGCAACCACTCGTCGGTCTGTTGTTCTATACCCCGTCACAACTCCTGTGCGGTGTGGGGCCTGTCCCCCAAACATATGAGTTTCAGAATGGCCTGCTGACGTTTACCCCGGGCTGTGCTGATGTTGGTGGTGAAGGTGTGTGGCTGACTGCAAGAGCAGGTGGAAGAATAGGAGGAGGAAGCTGAGTAGGAGGAGGTGGCAACAGGAGGCAAAGAATGTTGCCCTGCGATCCTTGGCGGCGGAAGTACGTGCGCCAAACAGCTCTCCGCCTGGGGCCCAGCCGCCACTACATTTACCCAGTGTGCAGTTAGGGAGATATAGCGTCCCTTGCCGAGCTTACTGGTCCATGTATCTGTGGTTAGGTGGACCTTGCCACAGATGGCGTTGCGCAGTGCACACTTGATTTTATCGGATACTTGGTTGTGCAGGGAAGGCACGGCTCTCTTGGAGAAGTAATGCCGGCTGGGAACAACATACTGTGGGACAGCAAGCGACATGAGCTGTTTGAAGCTGTCTGTGTCCACCAGCCTAAATTACAGCATTTCATAGGCCAGTAGTTTAGAAATGCTGGCATTCAGGGCCAGGGATCGAGGGTGGCTAGGTGGGAATTTACGCTTTCTCTCAAATGTTTGTGAGATGGAGAGCTGAACGCTGGCGTGTGACATGGTTGAGATGCTTTGTGACGCAGGTGGTGGTGCTGCTGGTACATCCCATGTTTGCTGGGCGGCAGGTGCCAGCGTTCCTCCAGAGGCGGAGGAAGAGGCCAAGGTGGCGGCAGCAGCAGAAGAGGCCGATGTGGCGGCAGCTGCAGAAGAGGCCGAGGCGGCAGCAGCAGAAGAGGTAGCAGGGGGAGCCTGCTCCACTGCAGTTCATGCTTTGCATGCAGGTGAATGGTCATACAGGTTGTGCTAAGTTTCATAACGTTAATGCCTCGCTTCAGGCTCTGATGGCACAGCGTGCAAACCACTCGGGTCTTGTCGTCAGCACATTATTTGAAGAAGTGCCATGCCAGGGAACTCCTTGAAGATTCCTTTGGGGTGCTCGGTCCCAGATGGCGGCGGTCAGTAGCAGGCAGAGTCTCTTGGCGGCGGGTGTTCTGCTTTTGCCCACTGCTCCCTCTTTTGCTACGCTGTTGGCTTGGTCTCACCAATGACTCTTCCTCGGAACTGTGAAAGTCAGTGTCACGACCTTCATTCCATGTGGGGTCTAGGACCTCATCGTCCCCTGCATCATCTTCCACCCAGTCTTGATCCCTGACCTCCTGTTCAGTCTGCACACTGCAGAAAGACGCAGCAGTTGGCACCTGTGTTTCGTCATCATCAGAGACTTGCTGAGGTGGTATTCCCATGTCCTCATCATCAGGAAACATAAGTGGTTGTGCGTCAGTGCATTCTATGTCTTCCACTGCTGGGGAAGGGCTAGGTGGATGCCCTTGCGAAACCCTGCCAGCGGAGTCCTCAAACAGCATAAGAGACTGCTGCATAACTTGAGGCTCAGACAGTTTCCCTGGTATGCATGGGGGTGATGTGACAGACTGATGGGCTTGATTTTCATGCGCCATCTGTGTGCTTTCGGCAGAAGACCGGGTGGGAGATAATGTGAACGTGCTGGATCCACTGTCGGCCACCCAATTGACTAATGCCTGTACCTGCTCAGGCCTTACCATCCTTAGAACGGCATTGGGCCCCACCAAATATTGCTGTAAATTATGGCGGCTACTGGGACCAGAGGTAGTTGGTACACTAGGACGTGTGGCTGTGGCAGAACGGCCACGTCTTCTCCCAGCACCAGAGGGTCCACTAACACCACCACGACCATGTCCGCGTCTGCGTCCCTTACTAGATGTTTTCCTCATTGTTACCGTTCACCACAATATCAAAAATATTATTTGGCCCAATGTATTGAATTCAAATTCAGGCTTTTTTTTACAGACACCTAACACTATCTGGCTATCTATTTAGGTACCGTATTACACTAATAAAGGCACAGCAGTAACGACAGATTTAGCTGAATATAAATTTGAGGCCTAGTATTTAGGCGCTGGGTGACAGGTATACGTTTACACACAGAATTAGACTTGGAATTGCACAGTAGCGTGTGTGTGAAGTTATTGAGAATGACCCTATGTGCACCTTGAATCTTATATACCCTTTTAGGGATAGATTTAAAGTAGGCCTGATACAGCAGAAACCACTAATTTAGAGAATTGCAAAATTGGGAATTGTATTTCAACCCAGAACAAAAACTGTGCTTTGACGGACACTAAATAACTTGCCCAGCCACAGCAATAACCACAGATTTAGATGAATGTAAATTTGAGGCCTAGTATTTAGGCGCTGGGTGAAAGGTATACGTTTACAGACAGAATTAGGCTTGGAAATGCACAGTAGCGTGTGTGTGAAGTTATTGAGAATGACCCTATCTGCACCTTGAATCTTATATACCCTTTTACGGATAGATTTAAAGTAGGTCTGATACAGCAGAAACCACTAAATTCGAAAATTGCTAAATTGGGAATTGTATTTCAACCCAGAACAAAAACTGTGCTTTGACGGACACTAAATAACTTGCCCAGCCACAGCAATAACCACAGATTTAGATGAATGTAAATTTGAGGCCTATTATTTAGGCGCTAAGTGAAAGGTATACGTTTACACACAGAATTAGACTTGGAATTGCACAGTAGCGTGTGTGTGAAGTTATTGAGAATTACCCTATCTGCAGCTTGAATCTTATATACCCTTTTAGGGATAGATTTAACCACCTCCGGACCGCCTAACGCAGATCTGTGGTCCGGAGGCGGCAGCTCTGCGCAGAGTCACGCATATACGCGTCATCTCGCGAGAGCCGTGATTTCCTGTGAACGCGCGCACACAGGCGCGCACGTTCACAGGATCGGAAGGTAAGCGAGTGGATCTCCAGCCTGCCAGCGGCGATCGTTCGCTGGCAGGCTGGAGATGTGATTTTTTTAACCCCTAACAGGTATATTAGACGCCGTTTTGATAACAGCGTCTAATATACCTGCTACCTGGTCCTCTGGTGGTCCTTTTTGTTTGGATCGACCACCAGAGGACACAGGCAGCTCTGTAATAAGTAGCACCAAACACCACTACACTACACTACACCCCTCCCCCGTCACTTATTAACCCCTTATGAACCCCTGATCACCCATGATCACCCCATATAGATTCCCTGATCACCCCCCTGTCATTGATCACCCCCCTGTCATTGATCACCCCCCTGTAAGGCTCCATTCAGACGTCTGTATAATTTTTACGGATCCACGGATACATGTATCCGTGGATCCGCAAAACACATACGGATGTCTGAATGGAGCCTTACAGGGGGGTGATCAATGACAGGCGGGTGATCACCCATATAGATTCCCTGATCACCCCCCTGTCATTGATCACCCCCCTGTTATTGATCACCCCCCTGTAAGGCTCCATTCAGACGTCCGTATGATTTTTACAGATCCACGGATACATGGATTGGATCCGCAAAACACATACGGACGTCTGAATGGAGCCTTACAGGGGGGTGATCAATGACAGGCGGGTGATCAGGGAGTGTATATGAGGTGATCACCCCCCTGTCATTGATTACCCCCCTGTAAGGCTCCATTCAGACGTCCGTATGTGTTTTGCTGATCCGATCCATGTATCTGTGGATCCGTAAAAATCATACGGACGTCTGAATGGAGCCTTACAGGGGGGTGATCAATGACAGGGGGGTGATCACCCCATATACACTCCCTGATCACCCCCTGTCATTGATCACCCCCCTGTAAGGCTCCATTCAGACGTCCGTATGTGTTTTGCGGATCCGATACATGTATCCGTGGATCCGTAAAAATCATACGGACGTCTGAATGGAGCCTTACAGGGGGGTGATCAATGACAGGGGGGTGATAAGGGAGTCTATATAGGTGATCACCCCTCTGTCATTGATCACCCCCCTGTAAGGCTCCATTCAGACATTTTTTTGCCCAAGTTAGCGGAAATTGTTTTTTTTTTTCTTACAAAGTCTCATATTCCACTAACTTGTGTCAAAAAATAAAATCTCACATTAACTCACCATACCCCTCACGGAATCCAAATGCGTAAAATTTTTTAGACATTTATATTCCAGACTTCTTCTCACGCTTTAGGGCCCCTAAAATGCCAGGGCAGTATAAATACCCCACATGTGACCCCATTTCGGAAAGAAGACACCCCAAGGTATTCCGTGAGGGGCATATTGAGTCCATGAAAGATTGAAATTTTTGTCCCAAGTTAGTGGAAAGGGAGACTTTGTGAGAAAATACAAAAAAAAATCAATTTCCGCTAACTTGTGCCAAAAAAAAAAAAAATTCTATGAACTCGCCATGCCCCTTATTGAATACCTTGGGGTGTCTTCTTTCCAAAATGGGGTCACATGTGGGGTATTTATACTGCCCTGGCATTGTAGGGGCCCGAAAGCGTGAGAAGAAGTCTGGGATCCAAATGTCTAAAAATGCCCTCCTAAAAGGAATTTGGGCCGCTTTGCGCATCTAGGCTGCAAAAAAGTGTCACACATGTGGTATCGCCGTACTCAGGAGAAGTTGGGGAATGTGTTTTGGGGTGTCATTTTACATATACCCATGCTGGTTGAGAGAAATATCTTGGTCAAATGCCAACTTTGTATAAGAAAATGGGAAAAGTTGTCATTTGCCAAGATATTTCTTTCACCCAGCATGGGTATATGTAAAATGACACCCCAAAACACATTCCCCAACTTATCCTGAGTACGGCGATACCACATGTGTGACACTTTTTTGCCGCCTAGGTGGGCAAAGGGGCACACATTCCAAAGAGCACCTTTAGAATTTTACAGGTCTTTTTTTTACACATTTTGATTTCAAACTACTTCGCACACATTAGGGCCCCTAGAATGCCAGGGCAGTATAACTACCCCACAAGTGACCCCATTTTGGAAAGAAGACACCCCAAGGTATTCCGTGAGGGGCATGGCGAGTTCCTAGAATTTTTTTTTTTTGTCACAAGTTAGCGGAAAATGATGATTTTTTATTTTTTTCTTACAAAGTCTCATATTCCACTAACTTGTGACAAAAAATAAAAAATTCTAGGAACTCGCCATGCCCTCACGGAATACCCTGGGGTGTCTTCTTTCCAAAATGGGGTCACTTGTGGGGTAGTTATACTCCCCTGGCATTTTAGGGGCCCAAATGCGTGAGAAGTAGTTTGCAATCAAAATCTGTAAAAAATGACCGGTGAAATCCGAAAGGTGCACTTTGGAATGTGTGCCCCTTTGCCCACCTAGGCTGCAAAAAAGTGTCACACATCTGGTATTGCCGTACTCGGGAGAAGTTGGGGAATGTGTTTTGGGGAGTCATTTTACATATACCCATGCTGGGTGAGAGAAATATCTTGGCAAAAGACAACTTTTCCCATTTTTTTATACAAAGTTGGCATTTGACCAAGATATTTCTCTTACCCAGCATGGGTATATGTAAAATGACACCCCAAAACACATCCCCCAACTTATCCTGAGTACGGCGATACCACATGTGTGACACTTTTTTGCCGCCTAGGTGGGCAAAGGGGCACACATTCCAAAGAGCACCTTTAGAATTTTACAGGTCTTTTTTTACACATTTTGATTTCAAACTACTTCGCACACATTAGGGCCCCTAGAATGCCAGGGCAGTATAACTACCCCACAAGTGACCCCATTTTGGAAAGAAGACACCCCAAGGTATTCCGTGAGGGGCATGGCGAGTTCCTAGAATTTTTTATTTTTTGTCACAAGTTAACGGAAAATGATTTTTTATTTTTTTCTTACAAAGTCTCATATTCCACTAACTTGTGACAAAAAATAAAAAATTCTAGGAACTCGCCATGCCCCTCACGGAATACCCTGGGGTGTCTTCTTTCCAAAATGAGGTCACTTGTGGGGTAGTTATACTCCCCTGGCATTTTAGGGGCCCAAATGCGTGAGAAGTAGTTTGCAATCAAAATCTGTAAAAAATGACCGGTGAAATCCGAAAGGTGCACTTTGGAATGTGTGCCCCTTTGCCCACCTAGGCTGCAAAAAAGAGAAATATCTTGGCAAAAGACAACTTTTCCCATTTTTTTATACAAAGTTGGCATTTGACCAAGATATTTCTCTTACCCAGCATGGGTATATGTAAAATGACACCCCAAAACACATTCCCCAACTTCTCCTGAGTACGGCGATACCAGATGTGTGACACTTTTTTGCAGCCTAGGTGGGCAAAGGGGCACACATTCCAAAGTGCACCTTTCGGATTTCACCGGTCATTTTTTACAGATTTTGATTGCAAACTACTTCTCACGCATATGGGCCCCTAAAATGCCAGGGCAGTATAACTACCCCACAAGTGACCCCATTTTGGAAAGAAGACACCTCAGGGTATTCCGTGAGGGGCATGGCGAGTTCCTAGAATTTTTTATTTTTTGTCACAAGTTAACGGAAAAAATAAAATAAAAAATAAATCATCATTTTCCGCTAACTTGTGACAAAAAATAAAAAGTTCTATGAACTCACTATGCCCATCAGTGAATACCTTAGGGTGTCTACTTTCCGAAATGGGGTCATTTGTGGGGTGTTTGTACTGTCTGGGCATTGTAGAACCTCAGGAAACATGACAGGTGCTCAGAAAGTCAGAGCTGCTTCAAAAAGCGGAAATTCACATTTTTGTACCATAGTTTGTAAACGCTATAACTTTTACCCAAACCATTTTTTTTTTACCCAAACATTTTTTTTTTATCAAAGACATGTAGAACAATAAATTTTGCGAAAAATTTATATATGGATGTTGTTTTTTTTGCAAAATTTTACAACTGAAAGTGAAAAATGTCATTTTTTTGCAAAAAAATCGTTAAATTTCGATTAATAACAAAAAAAGTAAAAATGTCAGCAGCAATGAAATACCACCAAATGAAAGCTCTATTAGCTTTCTATTAGAATTAACAAATTCATTTGGGTGGTAAGTTGCATGACCAAGCAATAAATGGTGAAAGTAGTGTAGTGCAGAAGTGTAAAAAGTGGCCTGGTCATTAACCCCTTAAGGACCAGGCTCATTTTCACCTTAAGGACCAGGCCATTTTTTGCAAATCTGACCAGTGTCACTTTAAGTGCTGATAACTTTAAAACGCTTTTACTTATACAGGCCATTCTGAGATTGTTTTTTCGTCACATATTGTACTTCATGACACTGGTAAAATAAAGTAAAAAAAATTAATTTTTTTGCATAATAAAATACCTAATTTACCAAAAATTAGGAAAAATTCGCAAATTTCAAAGTTTCAGTTTCTCTACTTCTGTAATACATAGTAATACCCCCAAAAATTGTGATGACTTAACATTCCCCATATGTCTACTTCATGTTTGAATTATATTGGGAATGATATTTTATTTTTTGGGGATGTTACAAGGCTTAGAAGTTTAGAAGCAAATCTTGAAATTTTTCAGAAATTTACAAAAACCCAATTTTTAGGGACCACTACAGCTCTGAATTCACTTTGCGAGGCTTACATAATAGAAACCGCCCAAAAATGACCCCATTCTATAAACTACACTCCTCAAGGTATTCAAAACTGATTTTACAAACTCTGTTAACCCTTTAGGTGTTGCACAAGAGTTATTGACAAATGGGGATGAAATTTGAGAATTTCATTTTTTTGCCTAATTTTCAATTTTAACCCATTTTTTCCACTAACAAAGCAAGGGTTAACAGCCAAACAAGACTGTATCTTTATTGCCCTGACTCTGCCGTTTACAGAAACACCCCATATGTGGCCGTAAACTACTGTACGGCCACACAGCGGCGCGTAGAGGGAAAGGTGCGCCGTATGGTTTTTGGAAGCCAGATTTTGCTGGACAGTTTTTTTGACACCATGTCCCATTTGAAGCCCCCTGATGCACCCCTAGAGTAGAAACTCCATAAAAGTGACCCCATCTAAGAAACTACACCCCTCAAGGTATTCAAAACTGATTTTACAAACTTTGTTAACCCTTTAGGTGTTGCACAAGATTTAATGGAAAATAGAGATACAATTTCAGAATTTCACTTTTTTGGCAGATTTTCCATTTTAATATTTTTTTTCCAGTTACAAAGCAAGGGTTAACAGCCAAACAAAACTCATTATTTATGGCCCTGATTCTGTAGTTTACAGAAACACCTCATATGTGGTTGTAGACCGCTGTACGGGCAAACGGCAGGGAGCAGAAGAAAAGGAATGCCACATGGTTTTTGGAAGGCAGATTTTGCTGGACTGGTTTTTTGACACCATGTCCCATTTGAAGCCCCCCTGATGCACCCCTAGAGTAGAAACTCCATAAAAGTGACCCCATTTTAGAAACTACGGGATAAGGTGGCAGTTTTGTTGGTACTATTTTAGGGTACATATGATTTTTGGTTGCTCTATATTACACTTTTTGTGCGGCAAGGTAACAAGAAATAGCTTTTTTGGCACGTTTTTTTTTTTTGTTATTTACAACATTCATCTGACAGGTTAGATCACGTGGTAATTTTATAGAGCAGGTTGTCACGGACGCAGCGATACCTAATATGTATACAATTTTTTTTATTTATGTAAGTTTTATACAATAACTTCATTTTTAAAACCAAAAAATTGTTTAGTGTCTCCATAGTCTGAGAGCCATAGTTTTTTCAGTTTTTGGGCGATTATCTTGAGTAGGGTCTAATTTTTTGCGGGATGAGATGACAGTTTGATTGGCACTATTTTGGGGTGCATATGACTTTTTGATCGCTTGCTATTACACTTTTTGTGACGTAAGATGGCAAAAAATTGCTTTTTTTACACAGTTTTTTTTTTTTTTTTTTACGGTGGTCACCTGAGGGGTTAGGTCATGTGATATTTATATAGAGCCGGTCGATACGGACGCGGCAATACCTAATATGTATACTTTATTTTTATTTATGTAGGTTTTACACAATGATTTTATTTTTGAAACAAAAAAAATGATGTTTTAGTGTTTCCATAGTCTAAGAGCCATAGTTTTTTCAGTTTTTGGGCGATTATCTTGAGTAGGGTCTCATTTTTTGCGGGATGAGATGTCGGTTTGATTGGTACTATTTTGGCGTACATGCGACTTTTTTGATCACTTTTATTACCTTTTTTGGGAAGTAAGGTGGGCAAAATTTCAATTTTCTCATAGTTTTTATTTTTTTATTTTTATGGCGTTCACTGTGCGGGGAAAGTAACAAGACCGTTTTATAGATCAGGTCGTTACGGACGCGGCGATACCTAATATGTGTAGTTTATTTTATTTTTTTAATTTTTATTCAGTGATAAATGTTTTTTTTTTTTATCTTAACTTTTTTCACTTATTTTTTTTATTTTTTGACCCAGACCCACTTGGTTCTTGAAGATCCAGTGGGTCTGATGTCTGTAAAATACAGTACAGAACCTATATAGGTTTCTGTACTGTATTTTACTTACACTGAACAGATCTATGTTTTCAGCACAGATCTGTTCAGCACCATGGACAGCAGGACGCCTGAGAGGCGTCCTGTTGCCATGGGGACCTTCCCCGTCTGCTCAGTTATGGTCAGAACTGCGCAGACGGGGAAGGGTAAGGACAGGGCTCTGGGGGGGCTGTCTGGGGGCTCTCTCCCTCTCCCATCGGGGGGCTGCAAAGGCACAGCAGCCCTCCGATCGGAGAGGGAGGGAGCTCCCTCTTACTGTTAACCTTTTCCATACAGCGGTCCGTACGGACAGCTGTATGGAAAGGGTTAAACGGCTGACATCGAATCAACGATGTCAGCCGTTTATACCAGGGTGCCAGCAATGTGCTGGCACCCTGGTATACCCACTGTACACCAACGATTACGCAATAGGAGGCGGGCGGGGGATCGCGATCCCGCCTGCCGCACCGCCCGCCTCCCGCAACGCCCCCACCGCCTGCGACACCCCCCCTGCACCACCCGCCGCCATCAAATCATGCAGGGGTGCAGGGGGGGGTGTACTATATTGATTTTAGGCACTCTAAAGTTTCTGATCCCCGCGGTCAGGGACCGCGGGGATCAGAAACTGCAAAAAGCGCAGAAAACCGCAGGTCTGAATTGACCTGCGGTTTGCTGCGATCGCCGACACGGGGGGGTCACATGACTCCCCCTGGCGTTTTAACAGGATGCCGGCTGAATGATTTCAGCCGGCATCCTGTTCAAATTAACCCCTGCGGCGCCGGAATGCCGATTTTAAAGTCAGGACGTACCGGTACGTCCTTGGTCCTTAAGGACTCGGGAAATAGGGCGTACCGGTACGTCCTATGTCCTTAAGGGGTTAAGGGGGTTTCAGCTAGCGGGGTTGAAGTGGTTAAAGTAGGTCTGATACAGCAGAAACCACTAAATTAGGAAATTGCTAAATTGGGAATTGTATTTCAACCCAGAACAAAAACTGTGCTTTGACGGACACTAAATAACTTGACCAGCCACAGCAATAACCACAGATTTAGATGAATGTAAATTTGAGGCCTAGTATTTAGGCGCTGGGTGAAAGGTATACGTTTACACACAGAATTAGACTTGGAATTGCACAGTAGCGTGTGTGTGAAGTTATTGAGAATGACCCTATCTTCACCTTGACTCTTATATACCCTTTTAATGAATAGATTAAAAGTAGCCCTGATACAGCAGAAACCACTAATTTAGGAAATTGCTAAGTTGGGAATTGTATTTCAACCCTGAACAAAAATATATCCTTTGCCAGACAGCAGACAGTATTACAATTGGCTGGCCACAGCTGAAACACCAGATTTAGGGTACTGCTATTTTGGCAATTGTAGTTCACCCCTCAATAAAATAGCAAGCACAGCCAAGCCCCTGATGTAAGATATAGCAAAAAATAACCACACTATTGATGGTTAAATGCACTTGGTGACAGCTTGACCCTGATGTAGGATATAGCCAAAAAATAACCACACTATTGATGGTTAAATGCACTTGGTGACAGCTTGCCCCATATGTAGGATATAGCCAAAAAATAACCACACTATTGATGGTTAAATGCACTTGGTGACAGCTTGCCCCTGATGTAGGATATAGCCAAAAAATAACCACACTATTGATGGTTAAATCCACCTGGTGACAGCTTGCCCCATATGTAGGATATAGCCAAAAAACAACCACACTATTGAGGGTTAAATGCACTTGGTGACAGCTTGACCCATATGTAGTATATAGCCAAAAAATCACCACACTATTGATGGTTAAATGCACTTGGTGACAGCTTGACCCTGATGTAGGATATAGCCAAAAAATAACCACACTATTGATGGTTAAATGTACTTGGTGGCAGCTTGTGCTGGCGCACCACAAGACACAAAATGGCCGCCGATCACCCCAGAAAACAGTTAATGAAAATCACTCTTGGCAGCCTAAAAACAGTGAGCAGTTGAATAGCAGCAGTTCAATGATCCACAGCTGTAGATCGATCACTTCATTAAGTGTTTTGGAGGAGTTAATCACTGCCTAATCTCGCCCTAACGTCGTAGCTGCAACCTCTCCCTACACTGATCAGAGCAGAGTGACGGGCGGCGCTACGTGACTCCAGTTTAAATAGAGGCTGGGTCACATGCTGCATTGGCCAATCACAGCCATGCCAATAGAAGGCCTCAGTAGTATGACGCTTGTTTATTGGCTGCTTTGCAGCCTTTCAAATAGTGCCAAGAAAGCAACAAACACCGAACCCGGACTTTTACTAAAATGTTCGGGTTCGGGTCTGTGTCACGGACACCCCAAAATTCGGTACGAACCCGAACTATACAGTTCGGGTTCGCTCATCCCTAGTTATAAGGGAAAATAATAGCATTCTGAATACAGAATACATAGTAAAACAGCGCTGGAGGGGTTAAAATAAATAAATAAATAATTTAACTTACCTTAGTCCACTTGATCGCGAAGCCCGGCATCTCCTTGTGTCTCCTTTGTTGACTAGGACCTGTTGTGAGCATTAAATAGAGGTAAAGGACCTTTGATGACGTCACTCCGATCATCACATGGTACGTCACATGATCTTTTACCATGGTGATTCACCATGGTAAAAGACCATGTGATGACCGTAGTGACGTCATCAAAGGTCCTTTACCTCTATTTAATGCTCACAACAGGTCCTAGTCAACAAAGGAGACTTAAGGAGATGCCGGGCTTCGCGATCAAGTGGACTAAGGTGAGTTAAATTTTATTTAATTTTTTTTAACCTCTCCAGCGCTGTTTTACTATGCATTCTGTATTCAGAATGCTTTTATTTTCCCTTATAACCATGGTATAAGGGAAAATAATACAATCTACAGAACACCAATCTCAGACCCGAACTTCTGTGAAGAAGTTTGGGTTTGGGTACCAAACATGCGCAATTTTTCTCACGCGAGTGCAAAACGCATGGCAATGTTTTTGCACTCGCACGGAAAAATCGCGCATTTTCCCGCAACGCACCTGCCTCTTATCCGGGCAAAAAAACTGACGCCCTTGTGAAAAAGGCCTTAGAAATTAAGCGCAGCCGCAAATGTACTATCTAGCACAAAAAGCATGTTTTTAAAAGAAAACTGTAACAGCAGTATTTAACGGTTGTATTGGACTGTCAGAAATGCAGCGCAGGCCGCAAATGTACGATGTCGCACAAAAAGGGTGTTTTTTTTTCAAACAAAAACATAACAGCAGTATTTAACGGTTGTATTGGACTGTCAGAAATGCAGCGCAGGTTGCAAATGTACGATGTAGCAAAAAAAGGGTGTTTTTTAAACAAAAATATAACAGCAGTATTTAACGGTTGTTAAATGTAGTTTTCCTGGAGTTGGAAATTTGGAAAATCCGAGTCCTATACTGTCTGAGTGGTGATTAGTGATGATCGAGCACCAAAGTATTCGGGTGTTCGGGTGTTTGGTGTTGTTGTTTGGGCCGAGCACCCGAGTATAATGGAAGTCAATCGAGACAACCAGGCACCCTCTGCTTTGAAGAGGGGAGGATGCCTGGTCCATTGGAAAAGGTCAGAAAGCGACAGAAATACCACCGAAATGGATCGAAAACACCTTGGGGACGATGTCTGGATGCATCTTGGACTCCCAGGTCGCTGCTGGGAACCATGTTGTCCAAGTTGTACGCCACTTTTACAGACTGACAAAAATACGCACAAAACCCTGCAAAAAAAAAAATCTATTTTACAGGAGAAATAATTAGGAAAAAATTACAAGCAAGAGGCACTCCGAAACAGCCTATATATCACATGAAGGAGGGCCTCATTCACATTGTGGTACAATTGGTCAGGTAGTGGGACTCCTACACTCATAAAGCCTATGCACTAAGTGAAATTGCTGACAAAAATTACAAGGAACCGGCACTCCAAAACAACCTTTGTTACACATAAAGGAGGGCATCATACACACCCATGAAAAATTATGATTGATGGCTTGCTGGTGACCCTCAAAAACATTTGGAGCAAGGCCCTGCTCATCTGACCATCTAAAATCTTAGGGGGCGAGGGCCTGCTGCCACATTGGTGACTCTAGATAACCTCTGAGCGATTGCACATCCCCGTGACAGCGATGATCCATTCGGATGTCTGCCCTATCAACTTTCGATATTCTTTTCTTGCGCCTACCATGGTGATCACGGGTAATGAGGAATCAGGGTTCGATGCCGGAGAGGGAGCTTGATAAAGGGATACCACATCCAAGGGTGGTCTAGGGCTGAAATCTGATTTGGTGGAGAGGGTGGGTCAAGTTATAAAAGCAGAAAAATCGAAGGAAGGCAGCAGGCGAGCGGCAATTACTCCTGACTCGGGGAGGTAGTGACGATAAATAACAATACAGGACTCTTAAGATGCCCTGTTATTGGAATGATTAGTAAAAAATTACAGGGAATGTCACTGCGGTATTTTGGGTGATTAAACGTTATACAGGAGAGCTGCTGCTTTGTTGACTCTAGATAACTTCTGCCTGATCGCACGTCCTCGTGACAATCTATTTGGATATCTTCCCTATCAACTTTCAATGTTCTTTTCTGAGCCTATCATGGTGACCACCGGTAACTGGGAATCATTGCTCGATTTCTGAAAGAGAGCCTGATAAACGGCTACGGCTATTACTTCAAAGCAAGGTAGCATGAGTTGCGGGCCTGCAGGTGAGCTGACCCTGTAAAAGATTTGAGTTGCGGGCCTGAAGGTGAGCTGACCCTGTAAAAGATTTTAGTTTTGGGCCTGCTGGTGATCTGACCCTGTAAAACATTATATGCTAGTGCCTGTGGGTGAGCTGACCCTGTAAAACATTTTATGGAATGGCCCGCAGCTGAGCTGACCCTCTAAAAAGTTCTATGCAAGGGCCTGTATGTGAACTGACCCTGTAAAAGATTTGAGTTACGGGCCTGCAGGTGAGCTGACACAGTAAAAGATTTTAGGTGCGGGCCTGCTGGTGAGCTGAGGTGGAACCGACAAACCCAACTTGAATTTGATGGCTGCATTAATCTGCAGGTGACGGTGATACAGCTCGACAGATTATTTCCATCTGCATCTTTCTAAGCAATCTGTGGCCTTAGTCTTTTATCCAGACTCAGTCATTGTGCCACTATGTGGCCTCCTCATTCTGCCATCTCCACACCATGTCACCTTGCCACACCTGATGCTGCTTAACCCCTTATGGACCGGGCTCATTTTCACCTTAAGGACCAGGCCATTTTTTGCAAATCTGACCAGTGTCACTTTATGTTGTGATAACTTTAAAACGCTTTGACTTATCCAAGCCATTCGGAGACAGTTTTTTCGTCACATATTATACTTCATGACACTGGTAAAATGGAGTAAAAAAAAAATTTTTTTATTTATAAAAAATACCAAATTTACCAAAAATTTAAAAAAAATATCAAATTTCCAAGTTTCAATTCTTCTACTTCTATATACTACTCCAAAAGTAGTTATTACTTTACATTCCCCATATGTCTACTTCATGTATGGATCATTTTGGGAATGTCATTTTATTTTTTGGGGACGTTACAAGGCTTAGGAGTTTAGAAGCAAATCTTGAAATTTTTCAGAAATTTTCAAAAACCCACTTTTTAGGGACCAGTTTGTCACTTTGTGAGGCTTACATAATAGAAACCACCCAAAAATGACTCAATTCTAGAAACTACACCCTTCACGGTAATCAAAACAGATTTTACAAACGTCGTTAACCCTTTAGGTGTGCCACAAGAGTTAATGGCAAATGGAGATAAAATTTCAGAATTTAGATTTTTTGGCAAATTTTTCATTTTAATCAGTTTTTTTTCCAGTAGCAAAGCTAGGGTTAACAGCCAAACAAAACTCAATATTTATTACTCTGATTATGTAGTTTGCAGAAACACCCCATATGTGGTTGTAAACTACTGTACGGGCACACGGTAGGGCGTAGAGGGAAATGAGCGCCATGTGGTTTTTGGAAGGCAGATTTTGCTGGACTGGTTTATTTACACCATGTCCAATTTGAAGCCCCCCTGATGCACCCCTAGAGTAGAAACTCTATAAAAGCGACCCCATCTAAGAAACTACACCCCTCAAGGTATTCAAAACTGATTTCGCTAACTTTCTTTAACCCTTTAGGTGTTCCCCAAGAGAAATTGGCAAATGGAGATGAAATTTCAGAATTTAAATTTCTTGGCAAATTTTCCATTTTAATCATTTTTTTCCAGTAACCAAGAAAGGGTTAATAGCCAAACAAAACTCAATATTTATTGCCCTGATTCTGTAGTTTGTAGAAACACCCCATATGTGGTCGTAAACTACTGTACAGGCACACAGTAGGGCGCAGAGGGAAAGGAGCGCCATGTAAATTTTGGAAGGCAGATTTTGCTGGACTGGTTTATTTACACCATGTCCCATTTGAAGCCCCCCTGATGCACCCCTAGAGTAGAAACTCCATAAAAGGGACCCCATTTTGGAAACTACAGGATAAGGTGGCAGTTTTGTTGGGACTATTTTTAGGGTACATATGATTTTTGGTTGCTCTATATTACATTTTTGTGAGGCAAGGTTACCAAAAATACAAATTCAGAAATTTCATCTCCATTTGCCATAAACTGTTAATTAACACCTAAAGGGTTAATAAAGTTTGCAAAATCAGTATTAAATACCTTGAGGGTTGTAGTTTCCTAGATGGGGTAACTTTTATGGAGTTTCTACTCCAGGGGTGCATCAGGGGTTCTTCAAATGGGACATGGTGCCCCCCAAAAAAGGCCATCAAAATCTGCCTTCCAGAAATCATACGGCGTTCCTTTCCTTCTGCACCTTGCCGCTTGGTCATACAGCAGTTTACGACCACATATGGGGTGTTTATGTAAACTGTAGAATCAGAGTAATAAATATTAAGTTTTGTTTGGCTTTTAACCCTTGCTTTGTTACTGGAAAAAACTGATTAAAACTGAAAATTTGCCAAAAAATAGCAGTATTGGCACCGTTTTTGTTTTTTTTTTGACCGTGTTCATCTGAGGGGTTAGATAATGGGGTATTTTTATAGAGAAGATTATTACGAACGCGGCAATACCTAATATGTGTACTTTTTAAAATGTATTTATGTTTTACACTATATTATCCTTTTATAAAAAAAAAAAAATACATTTTAGTATCTCCATTGTCTAAGAGTCATTTTTAGAGTTGAGCGGACACCTGGATGTTCGGGTTCGAGAAGTTCGGCCGAACTTCCCGAAAATGTTCGGGTTCGGGATCCGAACCCGATCCGAACTTCGTCCTGAACCCGAACCCCATTGAAGTCAATGGGGACCCGAACTTTTCGGCACTAAAAAGGCTGTAAAACAGCCCAGGAAAGGGCTAGAGGGCTGCAAAAGGCAGCAACATGTAGGTAAATCCCCTGCAAACAAATTTGGATAGGGAAATGAATTAAAATAAAAATTAATTAAATAAAAATTAACCAAAATCAATTGGACAGAGGTCCCATAGCAGAGAATCTGGCTTCACGTCACCCACCACTGGAACAGTCCATTCTCAGATATTTAGGCCCCGGCACCCAGGCAGAGGAGAGAGGTCCCGTAACAGAGAATCTGTCTTCATGTCAGCAGAGAATCAGTCTGCATGTCATAGCAGAGAATCAGGCTTCACGTCAGCCACCACTGCAACAGTCCATTGTCAGATATTTAGGCCCAGCACCCAGGCAGAGGAGAGAGGTCCCGTAACAGACAATCTGGCTTCATGTCAGCAGAGAATCAGTCTTCATTTCATAGCAGAGAATCAGGCTTCACATCACCCATCACTGTAACAGTTCATTTTCATAAATTTAGGCCCAGCACCCAGGCAGAGGAGAGAGGTCCCGTAACAGACAATCTGGCTTCATGTCAGCAGAGAATCAGTCTTCATATCATAGCAGAGAATCGGGCTTCACGTCACCCACCACTGTAAGAGTCCATTTTCATTAATTTAGGCCCAGCACCCAGGCAGAGGAGAGAGGTCCCGTAACAGACAATCTGGCTTCATGTCAGCAGAGAATTAGTCTGCATGTCATAGCAGAGAATCAGGCTTCACGTCAACCACCAATGCAACAGTCCATTGTCAGATATTTAGGCCCAGTACCCAGGCAGAGGAGAGAGGTCCCGTAACAGAGGATCTGGCTTCATGTCAGCAGAGAATCAGTCTGCATGTCATAGCAGAAAATCAGGCTTCACGTCAGCCACCACTGCAACAGTCCATTGTCAGATATTTAGGCCCAGCACCCAGGCAGAGGAGAGAGGTCCCGTAACAGAGGATCTGGCTTCATGTCAGCAGAGAATCAGTCTGCATGTCATAGCAGAAAATCAGGCTTCACGTCAGCCACCACTGCAACAGTCCATTGTCATAAATTTAGGCCCAGCACCCAGGCAGAGGAGAGAGGTCCCGTAACAGAGGATCTGGCTTCATGTCAGCAGAGAATCAGTCTGCATGTCATAGCAGAAAATCAGGCTTCACGTCAGCCACCACTGCAACAGTCCATTGTCAGATATTTAGGCCCAGCACCCAGGCAGAGGAGAGAGGTGCCGTAACAGAGGATCTGGCTTCATGTCAGCAGAGAATCAGTCTGCATGTCATAGCAGAAAATCAGGCTTCACGTCAGCCACCACTGCAACAGTCCATTGTCATAAATTTAGTCCCAGCACCCAGGCAGAGGAGAGAGGTCCCGTAACAGACAATCAGTCTTCATGTCATAGCAGAGAATCAGTCTTCATGTCATAGCAAAGAATCAGGCTTCACGTCACCCACCACTGTAAGAGTCCATTTTCATAAATTTAGGCCCAGCACCCAGGCAGAGGAGAGAGGTCCCGTAACAGACAATCTGGCTTCATGTCAGCAGAGAATCAGTCTTCATGTCATAGCAGAGAATGAGGCTTCACGTCAGCCACCACTGCAACAGTCCATTGGCATATATTTAGGCCCAGCACACAGGCAGAGGAGAGAGGTCCCGTAACAGACAATCTGGCTTGATGTCAGCAGAGAATCATTCTGCATGTCATAGCAGAAAATCAGGCTTCACGTCAGCCACCACTGCAACAGTCCATTGTCAGATATTTAGGCCCAGCACCCAGGCAGAGGAGAGAGGTCCCGTAACAGAGGATCTGGCTTCATGTCAGCAGAGAATTAGTCTGCATGTCATAGCAGAGAATCAGGCTTCACGTCACCCAACATTGGAACAGTCCATTGGAATATATTTAGGCCCCGGCACCCAGACAGAGGAGAGGTTCATTCAACTTTGGGTAGCCTCGCAATATAATGGTAAAATGAAAATAAAAATAGGATTGAATGAGGAAGTGCCCTGAAGTCCAATAATATATGGTTAAGGGGAGGTAGTTAATGTCTAATCTGGACAAGGGACGGACAGGTCCTGTGGGATCCATGCCTGGTTTATTTTTATGAACGTCAGCTTGTCCACATTGGCTGTAGACAGGCGGCTGCGTTTGTCTGTAATGACGCCCCCTGCCGTGCTGAATACACGTTCAGACAAAACGCTGGCCGCCGGGCAGGCCAGCACCTCCAAGGCATAAAAGGCTAGCTCTGGCCACGTGGACAATTTAGAGACCCAGAAGTTGAATGGGGCCGAACCATCAGTCAGTACGTGGAGGGGTGTGCACACGTACTGTTCCACCATGTTAGTGAAATGCTGCCTCCTGCTAACACGTTGCGTATCAGGTGGTGGTGCAGTTAGCTGTGGCGTGTTGACAAAAGTTTTCCACATCTCTGCCATGCTAACCCTGCCCTCAGAGGAGCTGGCCGTGACACAGCTGCCTTGGCGACCTCTTGCTCCTCCTCTGCCTTGGCCTTGGGCTTCCACTTGTTCCCCTGTGACATTTGGGAATGCTCTCAGTAGCGCGTCTACCAACGTGCGCTTGTACTCGCGCATCTTCCTATCACGCTCCAGTGCAGGAAGTAAGGTGGGCACATTGTCTTTGTAGCGTGGATCCAGCAGGGTGGCAACCCAATAGTCCGCACAGGTTAAAATGTGGGCTACTCTGCTGTCGTTGCGCAGGCACTGCAGCATGTAGTCGCTCATGTGTGCCAGGCTGCCCAGGGGTAAGGACAAGCTGTCCTCTGTGGGAGGCGTATCGTCATCGTCCTGCCTTTCCCCCCAGCCACGCACCAGTGATGGACCCGAGCTGCGTTGGGTGCCACCCCGCTGTGACCATGCTTCATCCTCATCCTCCTCCACATCCTCCTCATCCTCGTCCTCCTCGTCCTCCAGTAGTGGGCCCTGGCTGGCCACATTTGTACCTGGCCTCTGCTGTTGCCAAAAACCTCCCTCTGAGTCACTTCGAAGAGACTGGCCTGAAAGTGCTAAAAATGACCCCTCTTCCTCCTCCTCCTCCTCCTCCTCCTGGGCCACCTCCTCTTCCATCATCGCCCTAAGTGTTTTCTCAAGGAGACATAGAAGTGGTATTGTAACGCTGATAACGGCGTCATCGCCACTGGCCATGTTGGTGGAGTACTCGAAACAGCGCAACAGGGCACACAGGTCTCGCATGGAGGCCCAGTCATTGGTGGTGAAGTGGTGCTGTTCTGTAGTGCGACTGACCCGTGCGTGCTGCTGCTGAAACTCCACTATGGCCTGCTGCTGCTCGCACAGTCTGTCCAGCATGTGCAAGGTGGAGTTCCACCTGGTGGGCACGTCGCATATGAGGCGGTGAGCGGGAAGGCCGAAGTTACGCTGTAGCGCAGACAGGCGAGCAGCAGCAGGATGTGAACGCCGGAAGCGCGAACAGGCGGCCCGCACTTTATGCAGCAGCTCTGACATGTCGGGGTAGTTGTGAATGAACTTCTGCACCACCAAATTCAGCACATGCGCCAAGCAAGGGATGTGCGTCAAACTGGCTAGTCCAAGAGCTGCAACGAGATTTCGCCCATTATCACACACCATCAGGCCGGGCTTGAGGCTCACCAGCAGCAACCACTCGTCGGTCTGTTGTTCTATACCCCGCCACAACTCCTGTGCGGTGTGGGGCCTGTCCCCCAAACATATGAGTTTCAGAATGGCCTGCTGACGTTTACCCCGGGCTGTGCTGAAGTTGGTGGTGAAGGTGTGTGGCTGACTGGATGAGCAGGTGGAAGAAGAGGAGGAGGAAGCCGAGAAGGAGGAGGTGGCAACAGGAGGCAAAGAATGTTGCCCTGCGATCCTTGGCGGCGGAAGGACGTGCGCCAAACAGCTCTCCGCCTGGGGCCCAGCTGCCACTACATTTACCCAGTGTGCAGTTAGGGAGATATAGCGTCCCTGGCCGTGCTTACTGGTCCACGTATCTGTGGTTAGGTGGACCTTGCTACAGATGGTGTTGCGCAGTGCACATTTGATTTTATCGGATACTTGGTTGAAGGCACGGCTCTCTTTGAGAAGTAGTGCCGGCTAGGAACAACATACTGTGGGACAGCAAGCGACATGAGCTGTTTGAAGCTGTCTGTGTCCACCAGCCTAAATGACAGCATTTCATAGGCCAGTAGTTTAGAAATGCTGGCATTCAGGGCCAGGGATCGAGGGTGGCTAGGTGGGAATTTACGCTTTCTCTCAAATGTTTGTGAGATGGAGAGCTGAACGCTGGCGTGTGACATGGTTGAGATGCTTGGTGACGCAGGTGGTGGTGCTGCTGGTACATCCCATGTTTGCTGGGCGGCAGGTGCCAACGTTCCTCCAGAGGCGGAGGAAGAGGCCGAGGCGGCAGCAGCAGAAGAGGCCGAGGCGGCAGCAGCAGAAGAGGTAGCAGGGGGAGCCTGAGTGACTTCCTTGGTTTTAAGGTGTTTACTCCACTGCAGTTCATGCTTTGCATGCAGGTGCCTGGTCATGCAGGTTGTGCTCAGGTTCAGAACGTTAATGCCTCGCTTCAGGCTCTGATGGCACAGCGTGCAAACCACTCGGGTCTTGTCGTCAGCACATTGTTTGAAGAAGTGCCATGCCAGGGAACTCCTTGAAGCTGCCTTTGGAGTGCTCGGTCCCAGATGGCGGCGGTCAGTAGCAGGCGGAGTCTCTTGGCGGCGGGTGTTCTGCTTTTGCCCACTGCTCCCTCTTTTGCTACGCTGTTGGCTCGGTCTCACCACTGCCTCTTCCTCTGAACTGTGAAAGTCAGTGGCACGACCTTCATTCCATGTGGGGTCTAGGACCTCATCGTCCCCTGCATCGTCTTCCACCCAGTCTTGATCCCTGACCTCCTGTTCAGTCTGCACACTGCAGAAAGACGCAGCAGTTGGCACCTGTGTTTCGTCATCATCAGAGACATGCTGAGGTGGTATTCCCATGTCCTCATCATCAGGAAACATAAGTGGTTGTGCGTCAGTGCAGTCTATGTCTTCCACCGCTGGGGAAGGGCTAGGTGGATACCCTTGGGAAACCCTGCCAGCAGAGTCATCAAACAGCATAAGAGACTGCTGCATAACTTGAGGCTCAGACAGTTTCCCTGATATGCATGGGGGTGATGTGACAGACTGATGGGGTTGGTTTTCAGGCGCCATCTGTGCGCTTTCTGCAGAAGACTGGGTGGGAGATAATGTAAACGTGCTGGATCCACTGTCGGCCACCCAATTGACTAATGCCTGTACCTGCTCAGGCCTTACCATCCTTAGAACGGCATTGGGCCCCACCATATATCGCTGTAAATTCTGGCGGCTACTGGGACCTGAGGTAGTTGGTACACTAGGACGTGTGGATGTGGCAGAACGGCCACGTCCTCTCCCAGCACCAGAGGGTCCACTAACACCACCACGACCATGTCCACGTCCGCGTCCCTTACTAGATGTTTTCCTCATTGTTATCGTTCACCACAACAACAAAAATATTATATGGCCCAATGTATTGATTCAAATTCAGCTGAATATAAATTTGAGGCCTAGTATTTAGGCGCTGGGTGACCGGTATGGATTTACTGACAGAATTAGACTTGGAAATGCACAGTAGAGTGTGTGTGAAGTTATTCTGAATGACCCTATGTGCACCTTGAATATTATATACCCTTTTAGGGATAGATTTCAAATAGCTCTGATATAGCAGAAACCACTAAATTATGAAATTGCTAAATTGGGAATTGTATTTTTACCCAGAACAAAAAATGTGCTTTGACGGACACTAAATAACTTGCCCAGCCACAACAGTACAGCGGTAACGACAGATTTAGCGGGATATAAATTTGAGGCCTAGTATTTAGGCGCTGGGTGACTGGTATGGATTTACTGACAGAATTAGACTTGGAAATGCACAGTAGCGTGTGTGTGAAGTTATTTTGAATGACCCTATGTGCACCTTGAATATTATATACCCTTTTAGGGATAGATTTCAAATAGCTCTGATATAGCAGAAACCACTAAATTATGAAATTGCTAAATTGGGAATTGTATTTCAACCCTGAACAAAAAATGTGCTTTGACGGACACTAAATAACTTGCCCAGCCACAACAGTACAGCGGTAACAACAGATTTAGCGGAATATAAATTTGAGGCCTAGTATTTAGGCGCTGGGTGACCGGTATGGATTTACTGACAGAATTAGACTTGGAAATGCACAGTAGCATGTGTGTGAAGTTATTCTGAATGACCCTATGTGCACCTTGAATATTATATACCCTTTTAGGGATAGATTTCAAATAGCTCTGATATAGCAGAAACCACTAAATTATGAAATTGCTAAATTGGGAATTGTATTTCAACCCTGAACAAAAAATGTGCTTTGACGGACACTAAATAACTTGCCCAGCCACAACAGTACAGCGGTAACGACAGATTTAGCGGGATATAAATTTGAGGCCTAGTATTTAGGCGCTGGGTGACCGGTATGGATTTACTGACAGAATTAGACTGGGATATGGCCAAAAAATAACAACACTATTGCTGGTTAAATGCACTTGGTGTGACAGCTTGACCAACCACACTACTGAGGGTTAAATGCACTTGGTGACAGGCGCAGCTTGCCCCTGATGTAGTATATGGCCAAAAAATTAACAGACTATTGCTGGTTAAATGCAGTTGGTGTGACAGCTTGACCAACCACACTACTGAGGGTTAAATGCACTTGGTGACGGGCGCAGCTTGCCCCTGATGTAGTATATGGCCAAAAAATGAACAGACTATTGCTGGTTAAATGCACTTGGTGTGACAGCTTGACCAACCACACTACTGAGGGTTAAATGCACTTGGTAACGGGCGCAGCTTGCCCCTGATGTAGTATATGGCCAAAAAATGAACAGACAATTGCTGGTTAAATGCACTTGGTGTGACAGCTTCACCCTGATGTAGGCTTTAGCCCAAAAACAACCACACCATTGAGGGTTAAATGCACTTGGTGACAGGCGCAGCTTGCCCCTGATGTAGTATATGGCCAAAAAATGAACAGACTATTGCTGGTTAAATGCACTTGGTGTGACAGCTTGACCAACCACACTACTGAGGGTTAAATGCACTTGGTGACGGGCGCAGCTTGCCCTGATGTAGTATATGGCCAAAAAATTAACAGACTATTGCTGGTTAAATGCACTTGGTGTGACAGCTTGACCAACCACACTACTGAGGGTTAAATGCACTTGGTGACGGGCGCAGCTTGCCCCTGATGTAGTATATGGCCAAAAAATTAACAGACTATTGCTGGTTAAATGCACTTGGTGTGACAGCTTCACCCTGATGTAGGCTTTAGCCAAAAAACAACCACACCATTGAGGGTTAAATGCACTTGGTCGCAGCTTGTGCTGGCGCACCACAAGACACAAAATGGCCGCCGATCACCCCAGAAAAAAGTGACTGACAAACGGTCTGGTCAGCCTAAAAACAGTGAGCAATTGAATTTCAGCAGCTCAATGATGCACAGCTGCAGATCGATCGATTAATCAAGTCCTTTGGAGGAGTTAATCTGCCTAATCTCGCCCTACTGTCGCAGCCGCAACCTCTCCCTACGCTAATCAGAGCAGAGTGACGGGCGGCGCTATGTGACTCCAGCTTAAATAGAGGCTGGGTCACATGGTGCTCTGGCCAATCACAGCCATGCCAATAGTAGGCATGGCTGTGACGGCCTCTTGGGGCAAGTAGTATGACGCTTGTTGATTGGCTGCTTTGCAGCCTTTCAAAAAGCGGCAAGAAAGCGTCACAAAAGCGCCAAGAAAGCGACGAACACCGAACCCGGACTTTTACGAAAATGTCCGGGTTCGGGTCCGTGTCACGGACACCCCAAAATTCGGTACGAACCCGAACTATACAGTTCGAGTTCGCTCATCCCTAGTCATTTTTTTTTTGTTTTTAGCCGATTATCTTAGCTAGGGGCTCATTTTTTGCGAGATGAGAGGACGGTTTTATTGGCACTATTTTGGGGGGCATGTGACTTTTTAATCGCTTGCTATTGCACTTTTTGTGATGTAAGGTGACAAAAAAATACAATTTTTGCACCGTTTTTATTTTATTTTTTTGACCGTGTTCATCTAATGGGTTAGTTCATGGGGTATTTTTATAGAGAAGATTTTTACGGATGTGGAGATGCCTAATATGTCTACATTTTTAAATTTATTTAATTTTTACATTATATTATCCTTTTATAAACAAAAAGAGTCATTACATTTTTTTTTTTTTTACGATTATCTTAGGTAGGGGCTCATTTTTTGCGAGATGAGATGATGGTATTATTGGCACTATTTTGGGGGCATGTGACTTTTTAATCGCTTGCTATTACACTTTTTGTGATGTAAGGTTACCAAAAATACATTTTTTTGCACCGTTTTTATTAAATTTATGGGACCGTGTTCATCTAATGGGTTAGGTTATGGGGTATTTTTATAGAGAAGATTCTTACGGATGTGGCGATATCTAATATGTCTACTTTTTTTATTTATTTTAGTTTTACAAAATAATATGTTTGGAAATTTTTTGTTTTGTTTTAGTATCTCAAGTCTGAGAACCATAGTTTTTTTTCGATTGTCAGTGGCTAAATGGAATTAAAATTGGGGAATGGGATTATAAATTTAGTACTCCATGGAAGTGTGGTACTCCCTAAAGCAACCGTCAATGCAGAGGCCCGGAAGATCGGAGCACGTGTCACACTGAGTGGTGTTGTCCTTCCGTATCCCTCTCCTGTGACAACCTCTGCACTTTTTTTGGGACCGTCCCTTCTTTCCAGTATGGGGGACCACACCTGGAAAGTGTTGGCCAGGGACGATCCGGGCGCCTCCAGTTCCCGAGGTACTCGGGCCTGCTCTTTTTGGTCAAAAAAGATCAGGGCCTTGAGGACTGCCTCATAGAACTGGAGGAATTTCCCTGTGTTGCCAGTGCTCCGAGACAGCACAAAAGAGTTGTACAAGGCAACCTCTATCAAGTAGACTGCAACTTTTTGTACCATGTCTGGGATTTGCGCATGGCGTTATATGGTTTGAGGACTTGATCAGAGAGATCAACTCCTTTCATATACCGATTGTAGTCGACGATACAATCGGGCTTGAGGACCATTCCCGCGGTAGCATGCACAAGGACAGGGGTGATGCCGTTTCCGTGAATTGTGGACAGAACAAGGACATCCCTCTTGTCCTTATATCTGACCAGCAACAGGTTTCCACTGGTAAGGGCACGGGTCTCACCACTGGAGATAGGTACCTGGAGGAGGTGGGTAGGGAGGCCGCATTGATGTTTTCGCACGGTCCCACAAGTGGACGTGTATCTGGCAGCGAGGGACTGGAACAAGAGGATACTAGTATAAAAGTTATCCACGTACAGGTGGTAACCTTTATCTAGCAGTGGGTGCATAAGGTCCCACACAAGTTTCCCGCTAACACCCAGAGTGGGGGGACATTCTGGGGGTTGAATACAGGAATCTCGCCCCTCGTACACACAAATCTTGTAAGTGTACCCTGAGGTACTCTCAAAATGTTTGTACAGCTTCACGCCATACCTCACCCGCTTAGAGGGAACATACTGGCGGAAAATAAGTCTTCCCTTGAAAGCAATGAGAGACTCATCAACCGCGACCTCCCTTCCAGGTGCATAGGCCTCCAAAAATTTGGCCCCGAAGTGATCGATGACCGGCCTGATTTTGTACAGGCTGTCATAGGCAGGATCACCATGGGGGGGACATGCTGCATTATCTGCATAATGCAGGCATTTCCGGATGGCCTCAAACCGGGTACGTGTCATGGCCGTACTGTAAATTGGGGTCTGGTAGAGGACGTTCCCACTCCAGTAATGTCTGACACTGTGTTTTGACTAGGACCATGTGGAGCACGAGGCCCCAAAACTTCCTCAACTCGGCTGCACTGACCGGAGTCCAGCCACCGGCCCTAGCCAAAAAGGAGCCCGGGTGTTGAGCAATGAACTGTTGGGCGTGCAAGTTTGTTTGCTCCACCATCAGATTCACAAAGTGGTCACTGAAAAAAAGACTAAAATAGTCACATTCAGTGAGGCCCACTATGGGAATCTGGATTCCTGCTTGGCCAACAAAATCAGGAATCATAAGCTCAAAATGCTCTGGGGTACACCAGACAAGTTCACTGGTAGGGGGCTCAGGTGGACTTATCTGGTGGGCCGGAAAACTGGTACGAGCTCCAGAGCTGCTCATACTAGTGTGGGCTACAGGGTCTCTGGCATGGCGGTTCCCTTGCTCCACCTGGCTGCGTCTCCGCCGCCTTAGGGTTTTATCATCATCACTAGATGATGTGGAGAACGCGGATGACAAGAGGAAAGTGGGGTCATCCTCATCCTCACTGGGACTCTCGAATTCGGAGGCAAGCAGGGCGTATGCCTCCTCAGCTGAGAACGTCCAGCGGGCCGTAGGGGAGTGTGTTTGTGTGCGTGTGTGGAAAACTTTATTCAGTGTGTGTGGGGGACGGGTGTTCGCGTATTTTTCCCTACACCTAGCAGAATATTATTTTTTTTTAAATAACAAAAAAAATTGAAAATCCCAAAAAGTGTAAAAAAAAAAGATTCAAACGTGCTGAGCAGCGGTACGAAGCTGATCAGCGGTAGGGTGGGCGATGCGCTAACAGTGGCCGTACGCTTAAAGTGCCGGCCACAGTCAGCGCATGCAAAAAAAATAAAAAATTTAAATTACTTGCGCCCCCAAAAATGTGTGTGTGGGGGCGGACGGGCAAGTTGCTGCACGCCTGGGGGTCTAGGGTCACACAGCTAAGTGCTGTGGACCTCAGACACCCGATCTACCTCTCCCTACCTCACCCAAATACACTGATTTGTGCCTGATGGCACAAAAAAACTTACACTACAGCCAATTCAAAATTGCCACTGCGCCCGCCCACCTGCCCAGCCAGCCAATAAGAAGCGATCCTGAGAGCTAACCATCTGTATGGATTCATCAAAGATTTTTAAACCTCACAGAGGTCTGACATCAATGCCCACTCCTCGCTTGTGAATAGTGTCAGTTGACTCGAAAGGCGACAACCATGTTGCAGCTGGTATTCCACAACTGCCTTCTGCTGCTCACAAAGCATGGCCAACATGTGGAACGTAGAGTTCCAGTGAGAGCTCACGTCGCACAACAGTCGGTGAGCTGGAAGCTGCAAGCGCACTGCTGCAGCGTTGACAGACTGGCTGAAGCTGTGAACGACCCGTCGGAAATGGGCACACACGCGGCGCGCCTTCACTAGTAGCTCTGGTAAATTGGGGTATGTTTTGATAAACCGCTGAACCACTAAGTTTAAGACTTGGGTTAGGCATGGGATGTGTGTCAGGTTGCCGAGCTCCAAAGCCGCCACCAAGTTACAGCCATTGTCAGACACAACCATGCATGGTTGTAGGTTGAGTGGTGAGAGCCACAGCTCGGTTTAGTCCCTTATACCCTTCCATAGCTCTGCGGCGGTGTGCTGTCCCCTAAACTGATCTACTTCAGCACGGCCTGTTGACGCTTACCCACTGCTTCCAGCTAGCGACTGATGACTGACTGCTGCTGGAGGTGGAAGTGGAGGAGGAGGCAGTGGAGGAGCAGAAGTTGGGGTTGGAGCCAGTAATTTAGCTGCTTGCGGAGACCCTGATTGACGTAGGGCCCGCAATACAAAGGGCCCGCAATGTAGGTAGCACCTGTGCCATCCCAGGGTACGACTCACTCCCGGCCTCCACAACATTCACCCAGTGTGCGGTCAGTGAAATGTAGCGTCCCTGGCCACCAGCCCTTGTCCATGTTTCCGTGGTTAAGTTGACCTTCCCAATAACTGCGTTGGTCAGGGCACAGGTAATGTTCTGGGACACATGCTGGTGTAAGGCTGGCAGGGCACACAGTGAAAAATAGCGGCGGCTGGGGACTGCGTACCGAGGGATGGCTGCCGACATCAGGCTGCGAAAAGCCTCAGTGTCCACAAGCCTAAATGGCAACATTTCAAGGGCCATTAATTTTGAAAATTGCGCATTTAGTGCTATGGCCTGTGGGTGGGTGGGTGGGTATTTGCGCTTGCATTCAAATGATTGTGTTATGGACATTTGGATGCTGTGCTGGGACAGGGAAGTGAATGTTGTTGCTGATGGTTCATGCAAAGGTCCAGGTGCCGTGAACAAGGTCTTGAATAAGACCGAAATGTTGGCCTGTATACAACTATGAATTAATTTCGGATATATATATATATATATATAAAGTAAGGAAGGAAAGTCCGCAGCACTCCTTTAAGTAAAAAAGTGAATTTTATTCACACATGTCAGACAACGTTTCGGTCCTCTCACAGGACCATTTTCAAGTCAAGTGAACAAAAAAGTGCATAGTGCAAAAATAAATACAACTCTACAGCATGACACAATCCATTATCAGCCAATAGAGTACTAGTGCACTCCCATTCATGGGTGGACTACAATTCATATAATTAACTCCATATATTGCCGTGCATATTAACTTCAGTAGCAGTACATCAGTGTTACATTCAATAGTAATTCATCATAATATGTGTACATAAAGTGTATATAATAAAGTGAACCGTGCAGTTTTTAAAAAAATTCTTGACTGTATTACCTTGCCTTAAGCCTGCTGGAGAGCCGAGAAAGTTTATGGAGAAGGTTTGTGGAGAAGGCGTCTCTACATGTGTCTGAACACGCCACTCATCCGCGTCCTCTACTCCTTACTGCGCATGTACTCAGCCCTGTTCCGTTCACGCAGCTTTTAATGCTCCTACGTCACCTCTATGGTGAAAACCAACGCGATGACGTACGGTCGATCACGTCCAGGCGCCGCACACAGACAAGTCTGCGTCAGCGTATGGACAGATCGTTCACGCCCCATCACGAGTACCTATCCACCATCTTTTTTTAGGTTATATTTTCGGGCAAAAGTATCATGCCTCCATACCTCACATATTTATCTCGTCTCCATCTATATACGGCCCGGCACTGGCAAAAAAAATCAGCATCCATCTATATCATCAGGCAAATCATTGTAGTTTCCATTTAAATTCACTGCATATAGAGAGCAGACAACATCAGGGTATAGGCTATGTAAGCTGGGTATCTAGCTAACCATTCCTCCTGTCACCCTAAATTCTACATTTAACCCTTTGGGTTTTAGGGTATCGAGCCGAAAAATCCACCTAAGTTCAGTTTTTTTTAATTTACTTAATCGATCACCTCCTCTTTCCAATGGTTTAACATAGTCTATAATCATAAATTTCAAGTCACTTTCTTTATGATTTTTTTCGGCAAAATGCTTTGATACAGGCAGATCTCTTCTTTTATTCCTAATAGACTGCCTATGGTTATTTAACCTGGTCTTTAGATCGCAAGTGGTTTCACCAACATATAATTTTTTACAAGGGCACCATAGTACATATATCACCCATGACGAATCACAGGTGAGATAATGCACTATATCAAAGGTCTCGCCCGTGTCTGGATGTGCGAACGTCGATCCCTTGACCATCAGTTTACAGTTCACACATCCCAGACACGGGAAAGAGCCCGTGCGCCTTGTTTTGAGGAATGTCTGTCTGGATTGTCCTTTATCTGGTACTTTGGAGTGTACTACCTTATCCCTGATGTTGCCTGCTCTTCTATATGCCATCATCGGCACACTTCTAAATGCAGCAACATTTGGGTGTCCACTACTCAGTAAACTCCAATGTCGCCTTATTATTTTTTCAATTTCAGGACTCAACTCGTTATATGATGATACAAACGGCATTCTGTCATTAGTTCTCCTAGTTTTCGGGGTCAATAACTCATCTCTGGGGATTTTTTTAGCCCTTTCTGCATGTCTTTTCACTAACTTTCTAGGGTATCCCCTGTCTATAAAAGATTGTTCCATATTTTCCATTGCTGTACACATATTCTCATCCTTATCAACAATTCTCCGCACCCGAAGCATTTGGCTAAACGGCAGAGAATCTACCATCCTTCTTGGGTGCCCACTGGTAAAATGCAACAATGTATTCTTATCTGTGGCCTTAATGTTTAAATCCATATGCACCTGTTCATCCTCAATGTATACTTGTGTGTCCAAGTATTGCACCCGGTCAGTCGATGCCGTTAACGTAAACTGGATCTCCCGATCAAGGGAGTTCAAGTATACGTGAAAATCCATCAACTGATCCATGGTGCCATCCCAAATGAGGAAAATGTCATCCATGTATCTCCACCACGACAACACTTGATTGAAGTGGGGAGATACATAGACGAGACGCTCCTCAAATGACCGCACAAAAATATTTGCATAAGTGGGCGCGGCATTAGAGCCCATCGCCGCGCCCATCTTTTGCAAGAAAAATTGTCCCTGGAACACAAAATAATTGTTCCTCAAGGACAATTCCAACAATGTCGATATAAATTGTCGAACTGGGGCAGGATGCTCCGAATGTGCCAACATCTCCGCCACAGCCGACAAGCCTTTGTTGTGGTCAATCGAGGTGTACAACGACACTATGTCAAAGGAGGCTATAATGGCCCCCCTTGGTACCTGCATCCCTTTAATTTTGGTGATGAAGTCTCCGGTATCCCTAACATACGATCTAGCACCCATAGCATATTCTCTCAGTATCTTATCCAGAAATACATTAATGTTGGATAGTATAGAGCCCCTACCCGAAATTATCGGCCGACCCGGAGGGTCAACCAACCTTTTATGTATCTTTGGTAATGCATATATCGTGGGTGTAACCGGGGACTTCACCACCAAAAAATCCTTAAGTTGTCCATCAATAATGCCACTCTGCATCGCCTCAGTCAGATGTGCATCAATTTTCCTTGCAATGTCGAACCTGGGGTCCCTGGCCAATGGCTCGTAGACGCCAGGTTCGCTCAATTGTCTTCTTATCTCCTTAACATACTGCATGGTGTCCATCACCACGATCCCACCACCCTTATCTGCGGGTTTGATGGTGAGATCGGGGTTATTGGACAATCCCTCCAGTGCAGACATTTCCTGTGTCGAAATGTTTGGCCTAATATACATACTGGGATGAGTATTTTTTCTCAACATAGCTACATCTCTTTTGACCGCTTCAGAGAAGCATTCTAAAGCATGTGAATTGACAAGTGGAACAAAATCACTTTTTAAATACAAATCAAACTGTTTCAAAGTAAGTTGACCATCAGCGTTACCAGATTCATTAGCACTCACCTTCATGGCATCAGTGGAACCGGAGTCGAACCACACCCTCAGTTTAAGATTCCTGAGGAGGCGGTTCAAGTCCAGTTCCAACTGAAACCAATCCGGCCTAGCCTGTGGGCAAAAGGACAATCCCTTATTTAGGGCTTTCAATTCATGTTCAGTCAATGTATAGGATGAAATGTTGACCACCACATTCGATTCTATTTTTTCTTGTTTGTATTCAGCTGTTTGGAGTTGTTGGTCCTCATTAATCTCTGCGCTCTGGTTTTTCCAGGCTCTTCTATGTCTGAGCCCTCCCCGTCTCGTGGGGCGTCTCCCATAGCAACTCGTGAGCCTAAAAAAGTTCCACTTGTCAGTTCCACTTGTCAATTCACATGCTTTAGAATGCTTCTCTGAAGCGGTCAAAAGAGATGTAGCTATGTTGAGAAAAAATACTCATCCCAGTATGTATATTAGGCCAAACATTTCGACACAGGAAATGTCTGCACTGGAGGGATTGTCCAATAACCCCGATCTCACCATCAAACCCGCAGATAAGGGTGGTGGGATCGTGGTGATGGACACCATACAGTATGTTAAGGAGATAAGAAGACAATTGAGCGAACCTGGCGTCTACGAGCCATTGGCCAGGGACCCCAGGTTCGACATTGCAAGGAAAATTGATGCACATCTGACTAAGGCGATGCAGAGTGGCATTATTGATGGACAACTTAAGGATTTTTTGGTGGTGAAGTCCCCGGTTACACCCACGATATATGCATTACCAAAGATACATAAAAGGTTGGTTGACCCTCCGGGTCGGCCGATAATTTCGGGTAGGGGCTCTATACTATCCAACATTAATGTATTTCTGGATAAGATACTGAGAGAATATGCTATGGGTGCTAGATCGTATGTTAGGGATACCGGAGACTTCATCACCAAAATTAAAGGGATGCAGGTACCAAGGGGGGCCATTATAGCCTCCTTTGACATAGTGTCGTTGTACACCTCGATTGACCACAACAAAGGCTTGTCGGCTGTGGCGGAGATGTTGGCACATTCGGAGCATCCTGCCCCAGTTCGACAATTTATATCGACATTGTTGGAATTGTCCTTGAGGAACAATTATTTTGTGTTCCAGGGACAATTTTTCTTGCAAAAGATGGGCGCGGCGATGGGCTCTAATGCCGCGCCCACTTATGCAAATATTTTTGTGCGGTCATTTGAGGAGCGTCTCGTCTATGTATCTCCCCACTTCAATCAAGTGTTGTCGTGGTGGAGATACATGGATGACATTTTCCTCATTTGGGATGGCACCATGGATCAGTTGATGGATTTTCACGTATACTTGAACTCCCTTGATCGGGAGATCCAGTTTACGTTAACGGCATCGACTGACCGGGTGCAATACTTGGACACACAAGTATACATTGAGGATGAACAGGTGCATATGGATTTAAACATTAAGGCCACAGATAAGAATACATTGTTGCATTTTACCAGTGGGCACCCAAGAAGGATGGTAGATTCTCTGCCGTTTAGCCAAATGCTTCGGGTGCGGAGAATTGTTGATAAGGATGAGAATATGTGTACAGCAATGGAAAATATGGAACAATCTTTTATAGACAGGGGATACCCTAGAAAGTTAGTGAAAAGACATGCAGAAAGGGCTAAAAAAATCCCCAGAGATGAGTTATTGACCCCGAAAACTAGGAGAACTAATGACAGAATGCCGTTTGTATCATCATATAACGAGTTGAGTCCTGAAATTGAAAAAATAATAAGGCGACATTGGAGTTTACTGAGTAGTGGACACCCAAATGTTGCTGCATTTAGAAGTGTGCCGATGATGGCATATAGAAGAGCAGGCAACATCAGGGATAAGGTAGTACACTCCAAAGTACCAGATAAAGGACAATCCAGACAGACATTCCTCAAAACAAGGCGCACGGGCTCTTTCCCGTGTCTGGGATGTGTGAACTGTAAACTGATGGTCAAGGGATCGACGTTCGCACATCCAGACACGGGCGAGACCTTTGATATAGTGCATTATCTCACCTGTGATTCGTCATGGGTGATATATGTACTATGGTGCCCTTGTAAAAAATTATATGTTGGTGAAACCACTTGCGATCTAAAGACCAGGTTAAATAACCATAGGCAGTCTATTAGGAATAAAAGAAGAGATCTGCCTGTATCAAAGTATTTTGCCGAAAAAAATCATAAAGAAAGTGACTTGAAATTTATGATTATAGACTATGTTAAACCATTGGAAAGAGGAGGTGATCGATTAAGTAAATTAAAAAAAACTGAACTTAGGTGGATTTTTCGGCTCGATACCCTAAAACCCAAAGGGTTAAATGTAGAATTTAGGGTGACAGGAGGAATGGTTAGCTAGATACCCAGCTTACATAGCCTATACCCTGATGTTGTCTGCTCTCTATATGCAGTGAATTTAAATGGAAACTACAATGATTTGCCTGATGATATAGATGGATGCTGATTTTTTTTGCCAGTGCCGGGCCGTATATAGATGGAGACGAGATAAATATGTGAGGTATGGAGGCATGATACTTTTGCCCGAAAATATTACCTAAAAAAGATGGTGGATAGGTACTCGTGATGGGGCGTGAACGATCTGTCCATACGCTGACGCAGACTTGTCTGTGTGCGGCGCCTGGACGTGATCGACCGTACGTCATCGCGTTGGTTTTCACCATAGAGGTGACGTAGGAGCATTAAAAGCTGCGTGAACGGAACAGGGCTGAGTACATGCGCAGTAAGGAGTAGAGGACGCGGATGAGTGGCGTGTTCAGACACATGTAGAGACGCCTTCTCCACAAACCTTCTCCATAAACTTTCTCGGCTCTCCAGCAGGCTTAAGGCAAGGTAATACAGTCAAGAATTTTTTTAAAAACTGCACGGTTCACTTTATTATATACACTTTATGTACACATATTATGATGAATTACTATTGAATGTAACACTGATGTACTGCTACTGAAGTTAATATGCACGGCAATATATGGAGTTAATTATATGAATTGTAGTCCACCCATGAATGGGAGTGCACTAGTACTCTATTGGCTGATAATGGATTGTGTCATGCTGTAGAGTTGTATTTATTTTTGCACTATGCACTTTTTTGTTCACTTGACTTGAAAATGGTCCTGTGAGAGGACCGAAACGTTGTCTGACATGTGTGAATAAAATTCACTTTTTTACTTAAAGGAGTGCTGCGGACTTTCCTTCCTTACTGAATTTGTCCCATATCGAGGGACCACCGCGGGCACCTGCATTATTTCTGCACTAAAGGGAGTGCTGCCTGAATCTTTTTATGTATATATATATATATATATAAATATATATATACACAAAAAATATAAGAAAATAGCCCAGCTAAGCTGGGTACGGTAGATTTTTTTTTCTATTGCACTGGCAGCAGGCACAGTTTCATTGCGCCCAGGTCCACGGCCTCTGCGTGCACCATCTGCATCACACCGACTTCCCCGTCCCATAGTTAAAATTCGGTAAAGACACAGTTTTCTGATGCAGGACAGTATCTGTCATAGAAACACACAGAATATGGACACTATATTAGGCCCAGATTAATGCAATTTGCCCTAAAGACACAGTTTTCGGATGCAGGACAGCATATGCTACAGAAACACACAGAATATGGACACTATATTAGGCCAAGATTAATGGAATTTGGCCTAAAGAAAGAGTTTTCAGATGCAGGACAGTATATGTCACAGAAACACACAGAATATGGACACTATATTAGGCTCTGATTATTGGAATGTGCCCTAAAGAGTTTTCGGATGCAGGACAGTATATGTCACAGAAACACACAGAATATGGACACTATATTAGGCTTTGATTATTGGAATTTGCCCTAACGAAACAGCTTTCGGATGCAGGACAGTATATGTCACGGAAACACAGAATATGGACACTATATTAGGCCCAGATTATTGAAATTTGCCCTAAAGAAACAGTTTTCATATGCAGGACAGTATATGTCGCAGAAACACAGAATATGGACACTATATTAGGCTCTGATTATTGGAATTTGCCCTAATGAAAGAGTTTTCGGATGCAGGACAGTGTATGTCACAGAACACCACAGAATATGGACATCATTTTAGGCCCAGATTATTGGAATCTGCGGTACAGACACTGTTTTCTGATGTAGTTTATATTTATATTTTTCCCTATATTTAGGCCTGACAACCACACAAGGTATTGAAGCGCAAATCACATAATTCACGGATTACACCGTTAACAGCAAAAATTTGGATAGATTATGGGAGAAAAATAGTTTTCTGTATTTTACATTTTTTCCCTATACCTAGGCCTGACAACCACACAAGTTATTGAAGCACAGATCACACAATTCACCGATTACCCCGTCGACAGTGGATAGATTATGGGGAAAAAATGATTGTTTTCACTAATATTCTTCCTATCTCTGCCCCTGACACACAGAAGGTATGGCTGCACAGATGTCACAAGTCACTGTAGACACCTTCTATATAGCAAAATAATTGCTATTTCGCAAAGTATAAAAAAAAAATAATTGTGCAACTTTGCACAAATAAATTGCTGCCACCACACACAATAGTACTTAAAGGGAACCTGTCACCGGGATTTTGGGTATAGAGCTGAGGACATGGGTTGCTAGATGGCCACTAGCGCATCCGTAATACCCAGTCCCCATAGCTCTGTGTGCTTTTATTGTGTAGTAAAAACGATACGATACATATGCAAAGTATAGGAATGTCATAGTGAGCACTCAATATCTGTTGCTATATATCAGGTCCAATTTGTAGTAAATTATTTATTATATCACAATATATCATACATAATATGGAGTAAGACAGTATAAAATATAGAATATAAAATACAAAATATAAAATATCTCAGTCTGATATAGAGTATTGCGGTTTGTTAAAATTGATAGTATCAGATGTATATCTTAAAACACATCTAAAAAGTTCTGTTTATATCCTTATAAACATTGCACCTTTGTTCAAAGTGCTACAGAGTCTCAATCGTGTAATTGTGCTATTGGGGAAACAATTCACAGTCCTACAGTATATCCGTGAGTATGGATTTCAATGTTACTCACTATTTGGGGTCCAACTTGCACGTGTCAGCCCGTGGTGGCGTCCCACCACAGGTCAGTACACTCACCCGGTTTCTTTATGATACTATGAAGTGTCTTCCGATATTTAGTATCCGCAGTATCGTTACGGAACTTGAAGATCTGCTCAACTCTGGCTTCTATGCGCCCCACGTGTAGCTGGCGTTCTATGTTTTACCTGCACTCCACGCAGTCAGGGCGTCAGAGGAATCCTCACTTGGTATTCAGTTCGAGGCTCCTATGGTGAGTCAGCAATGATGTAAATTACCGGCTATGCGGTTATGTCTGTAACTGTGCGTGCTGATCAGCTGATGTCTCCGGTATAGTGAGGTGTCTTGTTCAGTATAAGGGTCCCATCCGCTATACGCGTTTCAAGGTCTCTGACCTCTTCCTCAGTAGCTGGTTATGGGATCCATCTTTGCTTCCTTATATACCCTAAACGGGTTACACCTCTTTTCCTTGATTGAGATTCTTTTAAAAAAATCTGGTTTGGAATGAGTTAATTGTTCCTCATGCTATTAGATTAGGATATTCCACATTTTTCTCAAATTTATCAACTCCTTATTCCTTTTGTTTCAACATTAAATATACTTAATTTATATATACTGTATCTTTCTATAACAAATATTATTCTATAATCTAAAAATAAACATTTTAATACATATAAACATTTTTATTTTTATCCAATTATTAAAAAACTATATATGTTCTATACAATTATTATATTCTTTAGTCTCCTCTGTATAATATACTAAAAAAAAAAAAAAAATAATTAAAATTATTCAAAATAATTAAAATTATTAAAACTATTTTGAATTCATCCGTGCTTTATGTTCAAAGTGATGTATAGTGGGTGGGGGCTCCCAGCCAAGGAGAGATCGGGGTGCTGGTATTACAGCTAAAATTTTTAGTATATTATACAGAGGAGACTAAAGACTATAATAATTGTATAGAACATATATAGTTTTTTAATAATTGGATAAAAATAAAAATGTTTATATGTATTAAAATGTTTATTTTTAGATTATAGAATAATATTTGTTATAGAAAGATACAGTATATATAAATTAAGTATATTTAATGTTGAAACAAAAGGAATAAGGAGTTGATAAACTTGAGAAAAATGTGGAATATCCTAATCTAATAGCATGAGGAACAATTAACTCATTCCAAACCAGATTTTTTTTAAAGAATCTCAATCAAGGAAAAGAGGTGTAACCCGTTTAGGGTATATAAGGAAGCAAAGATGGATCCCATAACCAGCTACTGAGGAAGAGGTCAGAGACCTTGAAACGCGTATAGCGGATGGGACCCTTATACTGAACAAGACACCTCACTATACCGGAGACATCAGCTGATCAGCACGCACAGTTACGGACATAACCGCATAGCCGGTAATTTACATCATCGCTGACTCACCATAGGAGCCTCGAACTGAATACCAAGTGAGGATTCCTCTGACGCCCTGACTGCGTGGAGTGCAGGTAAAACATAGAACGCCAGCTACACGTGGGGCGCATAGAAGCCAGCGGTGAGCAGATCTTCAAGTTCCGTAACGATACTGCGGATACTAAATATCGGAAGACACTTCATAGTATCATAAAGAAACCGGGTGAGTGTACTGACCTGTGGTGGGACGCCACCACGGGCTGACACGTGCAAGTTGGACCCCAAATAGTGAGTAACATTGAAATCCATACTCACGGATATACTGCATAGGACTGTGAATTGTTTCCCCAATAGCACAATTACACGATTGAGACTCTGTAGCACTTTGAACAAAGGTGCAATGTTTATAAGGATATAAACAGAACTTTTTAGATGTGTTTTAAGATATACATCTGATACTATCAATTTTAACAAATACTCTATATCAGACTGAGATATTTTATATTTTGTATTTTATATTCTATATTTTATACTGTCTTACTCCATATTATGTATGATATATTGTGATATAATAAATAATTTACTACAAATTGGACCTGATATATAGCAACAGATATTGAGTGCTCACTATAACATTCCTATATCTTTTAAATTTTACATTGTGGTTAGGGTGAACCACACCTTAGTTAGAGCACCTACCCTAGCTATTAGAAGGGTGAGCCACTATAAATCTATACCATTTATCTAACACTATCACCTGATAGTTGAGCCCCCCTTCTGAAAACTATGGATATCTGGAGCTATATTGAGGGTCAAAAACTGAGGATGGATAACTATTCATTTGATGAATCAAACATAAGAGAAAATACTGCAGATAGATCCATAACCGAGACCTTTAGAGAACTTGAATTTTCACTCATTAAACAATTAAAACAAAGATGGGAAATCAAAGCCCTGAACCGCCATTTGGAGCAGGGCATTATACCTAAGGGATTAAGACTCTCTAAAGTGCCGGCTCAGGATCTCTGCAGTATTAGTTTTGATAAGGAATGGGAAGATTTGCTTAAGTCACAATCTATATTACTTGTGCAACTTATTATTAAAAGGAGAACAACAATATTAGAGGAAATATCTGGTAAAATAGAAGAACTAAAAGAAATCGTAGACAAATTCCCAAAGAATGAAATATTCAAGAACTGGCATGACAGAATATGCAAACAGTTAGGCATAGTAGAACAAGAAATTATCTCCAAAAAAAGTAGAAAAATACAGAACCTGGTAAGAAGTGATAGGCAGATTGATAGACATAATACAATAGAAGATCGTCCAAACATTATTATAACACCAAACCAGAGAGAGAGAGATATAAATGAAGATAGAACAATACACTATAATATCCCTATCACTAATAGATATGAGACACTGAATAATCCTCTTTTTTTAGATCGCACACCCCCACATCACAGGATTCGCACAAGGTCACCCCGACAATCACCACGGGATCACCACCACATAACACCAATCACAGGGCACAATTACAATTTGAGACACAGGGAGGAAACACAGAAGAACAATCAGAACCAATATCCTCAGAGAGGACATCAAACGAGGAATCAACATGCACCCTACAACAGCAGAGAGAACCATGTAGAGAATTATTACAAACACCAACACAATCAAAATTTAGGAATCAAAAGACACGAAGAGGGAAGAGAAGGAAGGGAAAGGATAAATCACAGGAGACACTAGTTGAGGAGGATAACTCCATAATAAATTTAAGCTCAGTCACTTTAACCACGGCACAACATGCACTGTTAAATAAAGGTTTAAAATTTGCACCGACGGCACCATTGAGTAAATTTGACACTTATATAGGGATAGAAAAATTTGTACGTAAATTATGCCTAAGAAAATATTTTTTGAAGAACCCTATAAATACAATAGGGACAATACAAGGGAAATACGTACATATGAATCTCAAAGTAAAAAGTAAAACATACCCAAGACATGAAATGGGACAGGATATCATCACATTCAAGAAGAATGTAGAGGCGGACATAAGAAAAATTAAAAAGGATCCAAGGAAATTTAATAATTTGAAACCCCATGAAATCCATGCAATCAAACAATTGCAACAAAATGACAATATAACCATACGCCCAGCGGACAAAGGGGGGGCAATTGTGATCTTAGATACATGTAAATATGACACAGAATGTAGAAGACAATTAGAAGATAAGGAAACATATTTAAAGTCACAGAAAGACCCTATGATAGGATTTGTGGAATCTTTGGGGGTGTATGTAGAACAAGGCCTAGCGAAAGGATTCTTAAATACACAGGAATCCAAATTTATTATGGGCACGCCTAAACGTACACCTGTTTTCTACATCATACTAAAGGTTCACAAAGATCCACTGAACCCTCCGGGGAGACCCATCATCTCCGGGATAGGATCATATACATCAAACCTATCCCAGTACTTAGATAGACTATTACAGCCGGTGGTAAGGAAGACATTTGCTTATATCAGGGACACTACACAGATAGTTCAGATCATTGAGAATCTTGAATATGAACCAAATTGGATTCTTGGAACCCTTGATGTCAATTCCCTATATACCATAATAAAGCATGATTAGGGATTAGAAGCTTTGACACAACAACTAACATCATATGGGAAATATCTGCCGGACCAAGTAGAATACATAGTGAAAGGGGTACAACACATTCTGAGTCATAATTATTTTGTATATGACTCCGATTTCTTTCTCCAGATGATGGGCACCAGGTTCGCCCCCAGTTATGCCAATTTGTTTATAGCACAATGAGAGGAACAATATATAGCACCCGTACTGGGGACGGACCTGGTGCTCTGGCGAAGGTTCATTGAGGATGTGATCTTCATCTGGAGGGGAACGGAGGAACATTTAGTATCATTTTTGGACCATATAAATCAGAATGAAAATAATATAAAATTCAGTTCTAAAGTTCATAAAAAACAAATAGAGTTCTTGGATCTAACTATTATGGTGGAAGATGAAAAATTAATCTGTCAAACATACCAAAAAGAGATAGCAAAAAATAGCTATATTCTCTATACAAAGCTGCCATCTACCAAGATGGCTGCTAAATATCCCTAAGGGACAATTTAGGAGGTTGCGGCGGAACTGTACAAGGGAAGAGGATTATATGAAAGAAGCTATACACATGAAGGAAGAGTTCTTGACGAAAAAATACCCTTTAGAACAGGTCGAGAAAGCCCTAGTGGAAGTGAAAAGTATGGACAGAAAAATATTCTTTGAAGAGAAGATAGGGACCAGAATAGAAATTGACCCCAAAATAGGGGATCCAATTAGAATTGTCTTACCCTATAGTGCACAATATAGGAAGATTGAGGCCATCATTAAAAAGCACTGGCACCATATTACAAATGACAAACTAATAGGACCATACTTAACCCTTTCATGACCAAGGGTCATTGATGCCCCAATGTCCAGGTCAAAATTTACAAATCTGACATGCGTCACTTTATGTGGTAATAGCTTTGGAACACTTTTACTTATCCACGCCATTCTGAGATTGTTTTCTCGTGACACATTGTACTTCATGACAGTCATAAATTTGAGTCAATATATATCACCTTTATTTATGAAAAAATCCCATATTTACCAAAAAATTGTAAAAATTAGCAATTTTCTAAACTTCAATTTCTCTGCTTCGAAAACAGAAAGTGATACCTCATAAAATATTTATTACATAACATTCCCCATATGTCTACTTTATGTTGGTATCATTTTGGAAATGTTATTTTATTTTTTTAGGACATTACAAGGCTTAGAAGTTTAGAAGCAATTCTTAAAATTTTTAAGAAAATTTCCAAAACCCACTTTTTAAGGACTAGTTCAGGTCTGAAGTCACTTTGTGGGGCTTACATAGTGCATACCCCCATAAATGACCCAATTATGGAAACTACACCCCTCAAGTTACTTAAAACCAATTTTACAAACGTTATTAACCCTTTAGGTGTTCCACAAGAATTAAAGGAAAATGGAGATGAAATTTCTAGATTTCACTTTTTTATCAGATTTTCTATTTTATTATTATTTTTTCTTTAACACATTAAGGGTTAACAGCCAAACAAAACTCAATATTTATTACTCTGATTCTGCGGTTTACAGAAACACCCCACATGTGGTCGTAAACTGCTGTACGGGCACACGGCAGGGCGCAGAAGGAAAGGAATGCCATACGGTTTTTGGAAGGCAGATTTTGCTGGATTGGTTTTCTGAACGCCATGTTTTTTATTTTTCTACCGATCGTCTTGTGCAGGGGCTCATTTTTTGCAGAAACAGTTGAGGTTTTTATTGGTACCATTTTTGGGTACATAGGATTTTTTGATCATTCATTATTACACTTTATGGGACAAGGTGGCCAAAAATTGGCTGTTTTGGAACAGTTTTTTTTTTTTTTTTTTTACAGCGTTCATCTGAGGGGTTAGGTCATGTGACAGTTTTATAGAGCAGATCGTTACGGACGTGGCAATACCCAATATGTATACCTTTTCTTATTTATTTAAGTTTTACACAATAATAGCATTTCTGAAACCCAAAAAATGATGTTTTAGTGTCTCCATAGTCTGAGAGCCATAGCTTTTTATTTTTTGGGCGATTGTCTTAAATATGGGCTAATTTCTTGCGGGATTAGCTAACGGTTTGATTGGTACTATTTTGGGGTATATATGCCTTTTTTGATCGCTTGGTGTTGCACTTTTTGTGATGTAAGGTGACAAAAATGGCTTATTTTTTTACACCGTTTTTATTTTTTATGGTGTTTATTGGACGGTGTTGATGATGTGATATATTTATAGAGATGGTCGTTACGGACGCGGTGACACCTAATATGTGTGTTTTTTTTTTGTTTTGTTTTTTTATAGGAAAAGGAAATTTATTTTTTACATTTTTATTTATTTATTTTTACTTTTATTATTTTCACTTTTTTTTTTTTTTTTTATCAGTTCCCTCTTGGATCTTGAAGATCCAGTGGGGCTGATGGTTGTACTATACTTTGCAATGCTATTGCATTGCAAAGTATAATACAATCAGATGCCTGTAGGTGGCAGCACTGGACGCCTATACCATGGCAACCGGACGCCTTTGCAAAGCGTCCGGTTGCCATGGCAACCATCGGGCGCTGCGATCGCAGCAGCCCTGATGGTTGAGAGAGAGGGAGCCCTCTCCCTCTATTAACCCTATGGATGCCGCTACTGCGGCATCTATGGGGTTACAGCAGTGTCAGCATAGAGCTGACACACGCTGCTGATGGCGGCGGCTCAGGAATGGAGCCGCCGCCATCACACACAGAAGGGGGACCGCATCGGGGGCAGGGGACGGGGCATCGCTGGAAACTGGGGAGAGGAGAGGGGGGCAGCATTTCATTATTTACAGGAAGGGGCTGCAGGAAGGGGCGGACCGTATCGGGAGGAAGTAGCAGGAGAAGATGATGGACAAGAAGGGGGCACAGGTCGGGGCAGGAGGGGGCGGACCGCATCGGGGGGGCAGGACAAGAACGGGGCACAGATCGGGGGCTTCATGGGGGCACGGGGGCTTCAGGACACATTACCGATTTCAGGCTCTGATCTGCGGATCGCAGATCAGAGCCTGAAACCGGCATTTTTTTCACACAGCGATCCGATTAGTTAGTCTGCACAGACTAACCAATCGGATCGATTGCCGGCAAGGGGCCACTCTGATTGGTCCCTTGCCGGCATTACTGCACTGTATGCTGTCCGTGACAGCATACAGGGCAGGGGCAGAAGCTTTAATCCAAGCGCTTTGCAGCGCTTGGATTAAAGAGCTGCCAGAACGTATATATACGTGGTAGCTGCACGGGGTATGTGCAGCTATCACGTATATATACAGATTGCAGTCGTGAAGGGGTTAACTAATGGTCCCCAAATGGTATATACAAAAGCACCTAATCTAGCCCTTAAAGTAGCACCGACTATAAAAAACAAAAAAGAAGATACTCATAAAAATTATTTTAACCTGAAGGGATTTTACAGATGTAATACTTGCAGTAATTGTAAAAATACAAAATTTATGAAAAAGACAAGTTCAATTTCTTCCACATCCAATTCATTTTCGTATGAAATTGATACATTTCTATCATGCAATACGTCAAATGTCCTGTATATGATTGAATGCCCCTGCAAAAAGCAATATATAGGGCAGACTAAAAGGTTACTAAAAGTCAGGATTGCAGAACATATGACTAAGATCAAAACAGGATATGAGAAGCATTCATTGTCCAAGCACTTTAAATAATATCACAATCAGGATCCCTCCGTATTAAAGTTTGTGGCATTTGAAAAAATAGATATTCATTGGAGGGGGGGTGATCATATCTCCAACATGTCAAGACAGGAGGCAAGACGCATATATGATTTTAACACCTTATTACCTGAGGGTCTGAACGCAGATTTCGAAATATTTGGTTTTCTGTAGATCAAGGGGTGGGTGCCCCTGGCGGACGAGATATCGGTGTTTTAGCTGTAATACCAGCACCCCGATCTCTCCTTGGCTGGGAGCCCCCACCCCCTATACATCACTTTGAACATAAAGCACGGATGAATTCAAAATAGTTTTAATAATTTTAATTATTTTGAATAATTTTAATTATTTTTTAAAAAAAATTAGTATATTATACAGAGGAGACTAAAGAATATAATAATTGTATAGAACATATATAGTTTTTTAATAATTGGATAAAAATAAAAATGTTTATATGTATTAAAATGTTTATTTTTAGATTATAGAATAATATTTGTTATAGAAAGATACAGTATATATAAATTAAGTATATTTAATGTTGAAACAAAAGGAATAAGGAGTTGATAAATTTGAGAAAAATGTGGAATATCCTAATCTAATAGCATGAGGAACAATTAACTCATTCCAAACCAGATTTTTTTAAAAGAATCTCAATCAAGGAAAAGAGGTGTAACCCGTTTAGGGTATATAAGGAAGCAAAGATGGATCCCATAACCAGCTACTGAGGAAGAGGTCAGAGACCTTGAAACGCGTATAGCGGATGGGACCCTTATACTGAACAAGACACCTCACTATACCGGAGACATCAGCTGATCAGCACGCACAGTTACGGACATAACCGCATAGCCGGTAATTTACATCATCGCTGACTCACCATAGGAGCCTCGAACTGAATACCAAGTGAGGATTCCTCTGACGCCCTGACTGCGTGGAGTGCAGGTAAAACATAGAACACCAGCTACACGTGGGGCGCATAGAAGCCAGCGGTGAGCAGATCTTCAAGTTCCGTAACGATACTGCGGATACTAAATATCGGAAGACACTTCATAGTATCATAAAGAAACCGGGTGAGTGTACTGACCTGTGGTGGGACGCCACCACGGGCTGACACGTGCAAGTTGGACCCCAAATAGTGAGTAACATTGAAATCCATACTCACGGATATACTGCATAGGACTGTGAATTGTTTCCCCAATAGCACAATTACACGATTGAGACTCTGTAGCACTTTGAACAAAGGTGCAATGTTTATAAGGATATAAACAGAACTTTTTAGATGTGTTTTAAGATATACATCTGATACTATCAATTTTAACAAATACTCTATATCAGACTGAGATATTTTATATTTTGTATTTTATATTCTATATTTTATACTGTCTTACTCCATATTATGTATGATATATTGTGATATAATAAATAATTTACTACAAATTGGACCTGATATATAGCAACAGATATTGAGTGCTCACTATAACATTCCTATATCTTTTAAATTTTATATTGTGGTTAGGGTGAACCACACCTTAGTTAGAGCACCTACCCTAGCTATTAGAAGGGTGAGCCACTATAAATCTATACCATTTATCTAACATATGCAAAGTAACCTGAGATGAGTCCTGTTGGTTAGATGAGTCAGGGACAGGACTCATCTCAGGTTAATTTGCATATGTATCAAATAGTTTTTTTTACCCAATAAAAGCGCACAGAGCTATGGGGACTGGGTATTGCGGATGTGCTAGTGGCCATCTAGCAGCCCATGTCCTCAGCTCTATACACCAAATCCAGGTGACAGGTTCCCTTTAAAAGGACTTTTGGGTCTTTGAAACGTTATTAACTGAAATATATTGTGATCACAATCTCCCTACACTATCTGTCCCTTCCTAAGCGCAGCTCTCCCTGACTCGCAATGAACCGAACCCGTGTAACCGGGTGCTATATAGCACCCGATCACGCATTCCAGCCAGCTAATTACCTTAATGCCAGCAGCCAACATGGCCACTGGCATTACAGTGATGGCAGTACTTACCTGCACGTTTATTGGCTGTTTAGCAGCTGCGAAACGGGCGGGGAGGAGACTCGAGCATGCTGCTGTAGCACATGTGGTACTCGGCAGAGTACCTGCATGTGCCGAGCATAGTGATGCTCGAGCCGAACCGTTATTCGGCCGAGCATGCTCGCTCATCACTAGTGGTGATATACGCTCTTTACCCTGACCTTGAGGTAAAGGTGTTAGAGGCCCAGGAAGACGCACCGGATTCTTGTCTCTCTGGGAAACTGTTTGTGCTATCGGAATTGCGTCACAAGGTGTATGAGGAACATGTACGGTTCTTACGGGATACCCTGGGAGTAGATCCACTGCCGACATCATCTCTCGTAGATTCTGGTGGCCGGGGTTGCGTAAGTGTGTTGAGGACTATGTGTCAGCCTGTAGTACCTCTGCACGTGCTTATGTAACACACACTCGACCTTCCGGATCTCTACTTCCGTTGCTCATCCCATCCAGACCATTGACTCACTATCCATGGCTTTTGGATAAGTTATGCTGGTGGTAGTTGATCGCTTTAGTAAAATGGTGCACTTTATAGCATTGCCGGGCCTACCTAATGCTAAAACACTCGCACAAGTAATTGTTGACAACATTGTGAAACTCCATAGCATTCCCTCTGACATAGTCTCAGATCGTGGGTCTCAGTTTGTTTCCAGATTCTGGAAGGTGTTCTGTACTCGACTGGGGGTACAACTGTCCTTTTCTTCGTCTTTTCATCTTCAGTCAAACGGAGCACATTAGTCAGAGTCTGGAGACTTACTTGAGATGTTTTGTCTCTAAAAACCAGTAGGAGTGGTTTTCGTTTTTGTCTTTGGCAGAGTTTGCCATAAACAATCATAGACAGGAGTCCAATGGTAAGTCGCAGTTTTCAGGGGCATATGGGTTTCACCCGCAGTTTGCCACATTTTCTGGTTCAGATATTTCTTGTATCACTGAGAAGGAACGTTTTTCATCATCATTGTCATCTACATGGCGAAAAATTCAAAATAACTTAATGAATATGGGTGACAAGTATAAAAGTGTGGCTGACAGGAAACGTTTGAATGGTTCGGACCTGAGAGTGGGTGATTCTGTGTGGCTGTCCACAAGAAACATTAAGTTGAAGGTACCTTCTTGGAAGTTGGGTCCAAGATTTATTGGTGCATATAAGATCACTGCTATTATTAATCCTGTAACTTTTTGTCTTGAACTTCCTCAGGCCCTGAAAAGTCATAATCTGTTTCATAAATCTTTGTTGAAGCGATATGTTGAACCTTTGTAGCCATCTTCCTTGCCACCCGCTCCTGTCATGGTGGAGGGTAGTTTGGAATTTCAGATCACCAAGATAATTGACTCTCGAGTTCTCTGTAGATCCCTTCAGTATCTTGTTCACTGGAAGGGTTATGGGCCAGCGGAGAGGATGTGGGTGCCGGCATCTGACGTGAATGCCAGTAGTTTGGATAAGGTCGGTCTTGGGTGCCCAGAGGTCACCCATAGAAGGGGGTGTACTGTTACAGACATTCCTGCGACAGGTGGCAGGAGTTCGGTCGGACCGGCAACACGTGGTTTGATCTTACAGGTTTTCTTTGTGGATCAATAGGTGTCTGTGTTATTCTGGTAATGGCCACACCCCTTGCCTCAGGTGTTGCTAATGTGGTCATTTAACCTTCTTTATCTATTGTTGCTTCTACCACAATGCTGTGCGGTTTATAGCTTCAGTTGTGAATTGCTATTATGTGGATCTCGGCGGAGTTCCTGGTGCTTCTTTTTTTTGTATTTTGTTTGGGTTCTGTGTGTTGCATTTCCCTATTGCATGTATTAAGCCTGAAGGAGACTCCTGTCCGTCCTTCATTTTGGAGGAACAGGTAGCCTTGTCCCTGCCATTTGAACTTGGGTCCTATAGGGCTAGATAGGACTCTAGGTATTCCTGCGTATGAACACACCTACCTCTGGGGTATGTTCATATTGGTAGTCAGTCAGGATTTTGATTAAGGTTTTACTAGGAGGTGTCCAGATTACTTTCCTATTACTCAGGCTTGATTCCCTGTTCCCCCTTTACTCTTATGCTCAGTGTAGTGTTTTCCTCCCACACCGAAGCGTGACAGTGGACTCCTAATGCTGCTGCTGCCACCTCCACACTCTGTCATTGTGCCACTCTGTAGCCTCCTGATTCTGCTGCCACTTCCACACTGTCATTTTGCCACTCTGTGGCCTCCTCCTGATGCTGCTGCCACCTCACTACTATGTCATAGGACCACTCTGTGGACTTCTCATGCGCTTCCACCTCATCACTAAGTCATAGGACTACTCTGTGGACTTCTCATGCTGTTCCCACCCTCCCCACTTCATGACTGGGCCACTATTTTTCCTTTCGGCCTGACTGACATCATCATTTATTTTAGCTCTCTTCTGATCTGTCAGAAGGAAGGAAAAATGAGACGCACAATGCATCCTGTCTATGTAACAGCTGTAAGGCCTGCATGACATGGTCCCTATTTTGCATCAGAATTGGCTTATGATTTTATAGCCAAAAGCAGGAGTGGATACAAAACACAGAAGACATGCAAATATTCCATTCACGTGTCATCTATGTTTTGGATCCATTCCTGTTTTTTTTGTTGTTTTAGCAATGCTGATGGATTACCGACCAAATGCTGACCGAGTGAAGGCGGATGCTCCACAGACAGGATCCGTTATTTGGGGCTTATTGTTCTGACGGATCAGAGGAAGGGCAAAATAATCAGTGACATCAACACAAACTTACTGCTGACACCCTCTCCACTCTGTTGTGGGGCTCTACTTGTATAAGCATTTAATAGAACAGGTTCTGTAGACATCTATGTGGAGTCAGCTGCCGACAGTGTAAAAGGAGTGCGCTTCTTCTTGACGCTAACATTGACCTGTAAGAGTTCATACTTGAGTTATTTGGTCAGTTTTATAATATGAAGTATGATGTGTCACAAGAAAACAATCTCAGAATGCCTTGGATAGGTAAAAGCATTCCAAAGTTATTACCACATAAACTGACATGTCATATTTGAAAAATGGGGCTCCGACATTTTGACCAAAATGGCTGTCGCTTGAAGGGGTTAAAATAGGCAATCTCTAGTATATAGAAACTAGGAATACTGGATTCAAATATGAAATAGATACATTGGATGCATTGCAATATGAACAAAGTAAACTTGAACTGATTTAATCTGTTATATAAAATTACTGCCAAACCAAGACTGAATGTTTGGCTCCAGCTTTTAGAAACCCCTGGATCCTTAATCAAGTAAATAACACAGAGATATAACTGAACAGTTCCAAAATTCTTATTGTAAGCTACGCAAATAACTCTCGGCATAACAGATGATTCCCTGATAATGAAATCACATGTTTTATTCAGCAAATCGGAAAGGATAAAGGAAACTTAAATGATAACCAAGCCAAGAAACGAGCTAATGTACTACTAAATCTATCCAGACTACGGAAAGAAGAGGAGCAGAGGTAAGAGACACTGAGGCAATATTACTATATTTGCTCCTATTTGTTCAGTGCCGTCAACTAAACTATGCATCGGAGTATCTCAGACTAGTATAGCATATGATATTGGACAGGAGAGGTCATGGACCTACTGTAATTAGATTAATTCCTTGTATGTTACGGTCAGAGTAGGCATTTTACATCCCTTAGGCTACTTTCACACTAGCGTTTTTGCTGGATCCAGCAGGGTTCAGCTTTAAGGGCTGTTTCACACGAGCGGATGCCGTGCGTAACATCCGCTCCGTGAATGACAGCCAAGACCCGATGCGGACAGCAGAAGCACGGAGCAGTAACATGATTGATAATGCTCAGTGCCTCTCTGTGATCTCTTTACTACGAAATCACAGTGAGATAAAGTTGTCACTGTGATTTCGTAGTAAAGAGGTCACAGAGAGGCACGGAGCATTATCAATCATGTTACTGCTCCGTGCTTCTGCTATCCGCATCGGGTCTTGGCTGTCATTCACGGAGCGGATGTCACGCACGGCATCCGCTCGTGTGAAACAGCCCTAACGCTTCCGTTAGTGATAATATAACCATCTGCATCCATCATGAACGGATCCGTCATGAACTCCATTTAAAGTCAATGGGGGGCGGATCCATTTTCTATTGTGTCAGAAAAAACGGATCCGTCGCCATTGACTTGCATTGGGGGTCATGACAGATCCATTTTGCTCCGCATTCCCAGGATGGAAAGAAAACCGCAGCATTTTGGAGCATTTCGTTCTGTTCAGTTACGTTTTGTCCTCATTGACAATGAATGGGGTCAAAATTGAAGCGTTTTTTTTCTAGTATTGAGATCCGTCATAGGGAATATTAACGCTAGTGTGAAAGTAGCCTAACTGCTACAGTTTGTGTGGTAGTTACTTACAAACACCCATATTCACAGTCATGTTTATTGCTGCTAATTGAGGGGTTGCTTACCTCTCTACTACAGGCGCTGCTAGCACTTCAGGTATTTTTGTATTGTACAGATTAGTTTTAAAAGCGCTTCTAATTTATATGTATTTTATGAAGTTTCTGTAATCGTCGTAGGATACATTGTTGGATCTTCATATTATTGATTATTGTTTTGTTATATTTAATAAACATCATTATTTATTATGGGAACATTATGGTTACGGTTTTTCTTTGTTGCATAGTATGTAATGGGAGCCTTTATTTTGCAGGGGGTTTCATAGAGCTCTGATGGGGAATTGGATATTCTCACCACCAGTCTCCTCTATTATACATGATTAGAAATAGAACCTTTTGGTATTTATGTATTTCTCTAATTTAGCACTGGACGTTCATCTTACACTTTAAAGTAAGGATGAGACATGAGGATTAGGTAATAGCAATGTTCAACATATTTCCTTTCTGGATGTATTAAAACAAAATTTTACAACTGTGGGTGTGGAACTACTGTGCCAACCAAGTGGTTTGGCTAGACCCACGGTTGGAAAATTATGTAGTGAGTGGTCAAATTAAAACTTAACATTTAATTAGTATATTTAGAAAATTGGTCCCAAGATATAACGATAAATAAACAAACATAAATCAGAAGCAACGCCCCTTGTCTCCCTCCTCCTATGCGATGTATCGCTCTGCGCATGCGCGGGCGTGCACCGCTCATTCTGAATGTGGGAGGCGTGTCTTAGCCAAGCCTCATTCTGGGGCTGGCTCGCTTTTCAAAAGGAAGCAATTCTCAGGTGCTCCTCAGGCTACATCAGCCCAGGCGTCTAGATAGTTAGTAGGAGAGGGGCTTTACATCTTGACCCCCCCTCTTCCCTCATAGCTAACCAGCCCACTTTGATCCACATCTGGATCGCAGTGAAACTTTATCTCTATGCAGAGTGCACAATTGACATCTCTGTCAGTGCACCCTGCACAGGTTCAGCCCAAGCAGACCGTGTTTCCCCTGATGAGCCTGTTACTCATCTTCTTCAGCGAAACGTGCATGTAGGGATCAGGTAAGCAAGGGCCTTCTAGGGCGCACAAATTCCAGGGTGAGGTTCCTGTAGGTGACTGGTGGCGGTTCACCGCTATCCGGTCACATAGGCCAGTGTAGGGCTCTAGGGCATTACTAGGGCCAGCCAGCACTACAGACCACCCTGCATCACGCAATTACCAGAGCAACGGTGTGCACATCCATCAACACCAGCCGGACAATTGTGGATCCAGAAGCCTTTCATCTGAGTGGTAGGACCATACGGTTATTTTTGGTGCCGCCGAGCATCCCTTTTCAGTGTTTGACTTGATACAGGGTACCAGCTTTTCCGTGTGGCAACCCGCCGCGTTGCTTCTGATTTATGTTTGTTTATTTATCGTTATATCTTGGGACCAATTTTCTAAATATACTAATTAAATGTTAAGTTTTAATTTGACCACTCACTACATAATTTTTCTGTCTGACTCAGGTGGTCACCCTTTATTATCCTAATTTGTTATTTGCGTAGACCTACGGTTGCTATCCTCACAGTCTCCTAGTCTTTGCCCTTTAACCCCTATAAAGTGATCTGGACTAGAGATGGCCTTGCGGTTTGCCCGGCGGTCAGTTCGCAGAGAACTTTGCGTGTTTGCGGTTCGCCGAACATGCGAACATATGGCGATATTCACGTCCGCCATATTCTTTTACATTGTGAAGAACTTTGGCCCATGACACATCCATCAGGTGGTACAGGACAGCCAATTGAGACATTTCAGCACATGGACATACCCCCTACCTTATAAATAGACCAGATCTGGCCACCATTGTATATTCAGTCTTTTGTCAGTGTAGGGAGAGGTTGCTGTGTGGAGCAGGGACAGACTGTTAGGGACAAAAACGCTATCAAATAGGTCCACAAAAGTCCTTTTAAGATGTACTATTGATAGGTGTGCAGTACAGAGGGGTGTAATACACTTATAATGGGGGGGAGAACAGAACTGGATCGCACATCCACAATGCTATGCTTAGATCTAACTCGCTTATCAGCGCTATAATAAAGTGTACAGCCCCCCATACTACATGCTGTACAAGAGGCATTAGTGTACATTTTGATCAAAAGGAATAAGCCCACTCACCACGACAAGGACGCCTCTTTTGAGTGGGACCTACTCTGACAAAAAGGTGCAGTACTGCGTGGTGGCCTTTGTTTTTGTGGTGCTGTTCTGGTGGGTCGGTGGGACCCAGTGCCATGGGTGGCATTGTCAGACAGCAGGGTTGCTGCTTTGACTCCTGGGTCCCGCCTCCTACCAGGGCATTACCGCTTTGTCACCGCACTGCGCCTCTTTGTCAGAGTAGGTCCCACTCAAAAGAGGCGTCCTTGTCGTGGTGAGTGGGCTTATGCCTTTTGATCAAAATGTACACTAATGCCTCTTGTACAGCATGTAGTATGGGGGGCTGTACACTTTATTATAGCGCTGATAAGCGAGTTAGATCAAAGCATAGCATTGTTTATGTGCGATCCAGTTCTGTTCTCCCCCCCATGACCACTTATAATATACTTTCTAGCATAGAAAGCATATTATAGTATACCGCATGCTACACAGAGGTGTTATATACCAGTCGCCTCCCCCCCCAAAAAACTGATAGAAGCGGGGTGTTGCTATAGTAGGTCGCGCCTATTTTGCGCATGCGCTTACGCAAAAATTATATTGAAAAAAAATAATGAATGGAGATCGCAAATTCAAATAATACATCTGGTATGTCACTGTCCATGTTGTGGGACTATTTGTGCACTTCTAGTAATTATTTCTTTCGGACCCCAAACCATCTCGATTGGGTTCAGGTCCGGTGACTGTGGAGGCCAGGTCATCTGGCGCAGCACCCCATCACTCTCCTTCATGGTCAAATAGCCCTTACACAGCCTGGAGGTGTGTTTGGGATCATTGTCCTGTTGAAAAATAAATGATGGTCCAACTAAACGCAAACCGGATGGAATAGCATGCTGCTGCAAGATGCTGTGGTAGCCATGCTGGTTCAGTATGCCTTCAATTTTGAATAAATCCCCAACAGTGTCACCAGCAAAGCACCCCCATACCATCACACCTCCTCCTCCATGCTTCACGGTGGGAACCAGGCATGTAAAGTCCATCCGTTCACCTTTTCTGCGTCGCACAAAGACGCGTGGTTGGAACCAAAGATCTAAAATTTGGACTCATCAGACGAAAGCACAGATTTCCACTGATCTAATGTCCATTCCTCGTGGTCTTTAGCCCAAACAAGTCTCTTCTGCTTGTTGCCTGTCCTTAGCAGTGGTTTCCTAGCAGATATTCTACCATGAAGGCCTGAGTCACACAGTCTCCTCTTAACAGTTGTTCTAGAGATGTGTCTGCTGCTATAACTCTGTGTGGCATTGACCTGGTCTCTAATCTGAGCTGCTGTTAACCTGCGATTTCTGAGGCTGGTGACTCGGATGAACTTATCCTCCGCAGCAGAGGTGACTCTTGGTCTTCCTTTCCTGGGGCGGTCCGCATGTGAGCCAGTTTCTTTGTAGCGCTTGATGGTTTTTGTGACTGCACTTGGAGACACTTTCAAAGTTTTCCCAATTTTTCGGACTGACAGACCTTCATTTCTTAACCACTACAGGACCGCCGTACGCAGGATTGCGTCCTGGCGGCGGCCCTGTTATTCTGAGTGGACACGCCGTCGCGTCATCTCGCGAGACGCGAGATTTCCTGTAAACGCGCGCACACAGACGCGCGTGTTCACAGGAACGGAAGGTAAACTAGCTGATCTACAGCCTGCCAGCGGCGATCGTTCGCTGGCAGGCTGTAGATGCGATTTTTTTAACCCCTAAAATGTATATTAGACGCTGTTTTGATAACAGCATCTAATATACCTGCTACCTGGTCCTCTGGTGGTCCCTTTTGCTTCGATCGACCACCAGAGGACACAGGCAGCTCAGTAATAAGTAGCACCAAACACCACTACACCCCCCCCATCACTTATTAACCCCTGATCACCCCATATTAGACTCCCTGATCACCCCCCTGTCATTGATCACCCCCCTGTAATGCTCCATTCAGATGTCCGTATGTGTTTTACGGATCCACAAAACACATAAGGACGTCTGAATGGAGCCTTACAGGGGGGTGATCAGGGAGTCTATATGGGATGATCACCCCCCTGTAAGGCTCCATTCAGACGTCCGTATGTGCTTTGTGGATCCACGGATCCATGGATCGGATCCGCAAAACACATACAGACGTCTGAATAGAGCCTTACAGGGGGGTGATCAATGACAGAGTGGTGATCACCCCATATAGACTCCCTGATCACCCCCCTGTCATTGATCACCCCCCTGTAAGGCTCCATTCAGACATTTTTTTGGCACAAGTTAGCGGAAATAGATTTTTTTTTTTTTGTTTTTTGTTTTTTCTTACAAAGTCTCATATTCCACTGACTTGTATCAAAAAATTAAATCTCACATGAATTCACAATATCCCTCACGGAATCCAAATGTGTAAAAAATGGCCTGTGAAATCCGAAAGGTTCTCTTTGGAATGTGTACCCCTTTGCCCACCTTGGCTGCAAAAAAGTGTCACACATGTGGTATCGCCGTACTCAGGAGAAGTTGGGCAATGTGTTTTGGGGTGTCATTTTACATATACCCATGCTGGGTGAGATAAATATTTTGGTCAAATGCCAACTTTGTATAAAAAAAATGGGAAAAGTTGTCTTTTGCTTAGATATTTCTCTCACCCAGCATAGGTATATGTAAAATGACACCCCAACTTCTCCTGAGTATGGCGATACAACATGTGTGACACTTTTTTGCAGCCTAGGTGGGCAAAGGGGCCCACATTCCAAAGAGCACCTTTAGGATTTCACAGGGCATTTTTTACACATTTTGATTTCAAACTACTTCTCACGCATTAGGGCCCCTAAAATTCCAGGGCAGTATAACTACCCCACAAGTGACCCCATTTTGGAAAGAAGACACCCCAATGTATTCCGTGAGGGGCATGGTGAGTTCGTTGAATTTTTTTTTTGTCACAAGTTAGCGGAAAATGATTTTTCTTTTTCTTACAAAGTCTCATATTCCACTAACTTGTGACAAAAAATAAAAACTTCCATGAACTCACCATGCCCATCACGAAATACCTTGGGGTGTCTTCTTTACAAAATGGGGTCACTTGTCGGGTAGTTATACTGCCCTGGCATTTTAGGGGCCCTAATGCGTGAGAAGTATTTTGAAATCAAAATGTGCAAAAAATTACTTGTGAAATCCAAAAGGTGCTCTTTGGAATGTGGGCCCCTTTGCCCACCTAGGCTGCAAAAAAGTGTCACACATGTAGTATTGCCATACTCAGGAGAAGTTGGGGAATGTATTTTGGGGTGTCATTTTACATATACCCATGCTGGGTGAGATAAATATCTAGGAAAAAGACAACTTTTCCCATTTTTTGTATACAAAGTTGGCATTTGACCGAGATATTTATCTCACCCAGCATGGGTATATGTAAAATGACACCCCAAAATACATTCCCCAACTTCTCCTGAGTATGGCAATACTACATGTGTGACACTTTTTTGCAGCCTAGGTGGGCAAAGGGGCCCACATTCCAAAGAGCACCTTTAGGATTTCACAGGGCATTTTTTACACATTTTGATTTCAAACTACTTCTCACACATTAGGGCCACTAAAATGCCAGGGCAGTATAACTACCCCACAAGTGACCCCATTTTGGAAAGAAGACACCCCAAGGTATTTCGTGATGGGCATAGTGAGTTCATGGAAGTTTTAATTTTTTGTCACAAGTTAGTGGAATATGAGACTTTGTAAGGAAAAAAAATCATCATTTTCCGCTAACTTGTAACAAAAAAATAAAAAGTTCTATGAACTCACTATGCCCATCAGCGAATACCTTAGGGTATCTACTTTCCGAAATGGGGTTATTTGTGGGGGGTTTCTACTGTCTGGGCATTGTAGAACCTCAGGAAACATGACAGGTGCTCAGAAAGTGAGAGCTGCTTCAAAAAGCGGAAATTCAAATTTTTGTACCATAGTTTGTAAACGCTATAACTTTTACCCAAATCATTTTTTTTACCCAAACATTTTTTTTTTATCAAAGACATGTAGAACAATAATTTTAGAGAAAAATTTATACACAAATGTCGTTTTTTTAAAAAAAAAATTGCAAATGAAAGTGAAAAATGTCATTTTTTGTCAAAATTTTTGTTAAATTCTGATTAATAACAAAAAAAGTAAAAATGTCAGCAGCAATGAAATACCACCAAATGAAAGCTCAATTAGTGAGAAGAAAAGGAGGTTAAATTCATTTGGGTGGTAAGTTGCATGACCGAGCAATAGACGGTGAAAATAGTGTAGTGCAGAATTGTAAAAAGTGGTCTGGTCATTAAGGGTGTTTAAGCTAGGGGAGCTGATGTGGTTAAAGTAATGATGGCCACTCATTTTTCTTTACTTTTTAGCAGTTTTTTTCTTGCCATAATACAAATTCTAACAGTCTATTCAGTAGGACTATCAGCTGTGTATCCACCTGACTTCTCCACAACGCAACTGATGGTCCCAACCCCATTTATAAGGCAAGAAATCCCACTTATTAAACCTGACAGGGCACACCTGTAAAGTGAAAAACATTTCAGGTGACTAAATCTTGAAGCTCATCAAGAGAATGCCAAGAGTGTGCAAAGCAGTAATCAAAGCAAAAGGTGGCTACTTTGAAGAACCTAGAATATGACATATTTTCAGTTGTCTCACACTTTTTTGTTATGTATATAAATCCACGTGTGTTAATTCATAGTTTTGATGCCTTCAGTGTGAATCTACAATTTTCATAGTCATTAAAATAAAGAAAACTCTTTGAATGAGAAGGTGTGTCCAAACTTTTGGTCTGTACTGTGTGTGTGTGTATATATATATATATATATATATATATAGGGAAAAACAAAAAAGTAACGGTTTGCATTCTTGGTGTTTGTTCACACCATAAAAAGTCCACAGAACAAAAGCCTTCACCTGGTCAGCAGTTTTTCCACCCGCAGTCCACAGCAGGCTTTAGGGCCTATTTCCCAGCAGGTGTCTCTCAGCCCTTTAGCACGGCACAAGTGCTCAGTTCCAAAACACACAGAGACTGACAGCGCTCCACTGTCAGATGGAGGATAATCCACACCCAGCTGAGACTGCTGGCTGGGTTTTATATAGGCCAATAAAGCCCCGGCCTGGAGCGTGGGGAGGAGACACCCACCCTCCACTTTGGCTATTCCCAGTAAGAGCCGACCCGGATCGGCTTTACAGCCACACTAACAACAAACAGTGTCAACCAGCACTAGCACTATATATATATATATATATATATATATTTACAGAGGGTTTTCACAGTTTTTAGTTTTTTTTTAATACATGACATTTGTCTGATACACTAATCCAAAAAGCATTCAGCATTTGTTAAAGTTCCCCACCTTGTCAAATCTGAAAAAAGAAAAAATTAACCAAAGATGTAGACAGAAACATATACAACAGCCAAACCAAGTACTGATTAAAGGGGATGTTCGGCCATATATATTGATGAACTATCATCAGTATAGGTCATCAATATCTGATCCGACAACTGGCATTCCCACCGGTCAGCTATTTGAAGAGGAGGCAGCGCTTCATGCGGGCACTGCTTCCTCTTCGTTAAACTGTACTTTGTCTCAGAAGTGCAGTGTAATGCAAGTACCCCCTCCATTCACTTGACCATACTACACATTACACTACACCACCACTGCACAGGAGATGACGCATCGTGTAAAGACCAGGAAGCCGTGCTCACATGGAGCGCCGCCTTCTCTTCACACAGCTGATTGGCAGGGGTGCCGGGTCTCAGACCCCCACTGATCATATATTGATGACATACGCTGACGATTAGTGTTGAGCACGAATATTCAAATCACTAATATTAATCGCGAATATCGCCACTTTGAGAATTCGCTAATATTTAGAATATAGTGCTACATATTCAAATAGTGTTGAATATTCTAATTGTGAATTTATCGTGAATCTACCACAAATATATTACATTGCCGATTTTCGCAATCAAGTAAACAATGACTTGAGATCACAAATTCAAATATTGCCTATGCCGCTCGTTACTACTGACAGTAATCATACATCCAGACACGCTTTCATACACACACTGTCATACATGCAGGCACCCTTTCATACACACATTGTCATACATGCATGTACTCTTACTTATAGACTCTGTAATACATGCAGGCTCTCTTACATACACACACTGTCATATATGTAGGCACCCTTTCATACACACATTGTCATACATGCATGTACTCTTACTTATAGACGCTGTAATACATGCAGGCTCTCTTACATACACACACTGTCATACATGCAGGCACTTTTTTAAACCAAATACAATACATGTAGATTCCTTCCTCACTTCATGGACCTCTGTGTTGCTAGTTGTGTTCCCAGGTCCTGAGCCAGGCTCCTCCCCTTCGGAGCAGCAGGGCTGGGCTCCAGACTGATAACACAGGCAGCAGTCCTTCTAGCACAGCTGCCTCACTGGAGGAGATCCTGTCAGTGCTATTGACTGACAGGTTTTAGTCCAATCAGCACTCCTGGTAAGAGTAACCCTGTCTCCACATGATCTAATTTACATAAAATCACTGCAAAATGCCTCGGGTTTTTTTGTAGCGATTTTATGAAAATCAGATCATGTGGAAACAGCCTTAGGCCGCTTTCACACGACCATTTTTTTTTCCGTTTACAGGCCGTTTTTTTGCATTCCATATACGGTCCGTATACGGAACCATTCATTTTAATGGTTCCGCAAAAATTAAAATGAATGTATTCCATATGCATTCCGTTTCAGTATTTCAATTTTTTCCGTTCTGTTGAAAGATACCTAGAACATGTCCTATTATTGCCTGCAAATCACGTTCAGTGGCTCCATTCAAGTCAATGGGTCCCCCCAAAAAACGGAACACATACGGAAATGCATCCGTATGTCTTCCGTTTCCGGTCTGTTTTCTATGTAATTACTGTTTACTGTATATTCCATATGGAAAAACGGAACAGAAACGGAAACACAATGGTAACAAAAAACGGAACAACAAATCCATGAAGAACGGACTGCAAAGCACAGAAAAAGCCATATGGTTGTGTGAAAGAGGCTTTACTCTGACCAGGAATGCTGATTACACAAAACTTGTCAGTTCCCATGAATCAGCGCTGGTGTGGAGCCATCCTTCTCATTTACGATGAATTGCAGACAGCATGCATCCTACTGTGTACAGGGGCGGAGCTTATCTCAGAAAGCTTCTAAGCAATGAAGCTCCCTTGCTGGTTCGGGGGCCCACCGATGATTTCCCTGACTCCCCGGTGGACCAGTCAGAGCCTACCCCCAGGGGCGATCGGGTCCCAGTGTTTCGGAATGCTGAGTGGTGATGCGGCCTTAATAGTTTGTGAAATAGGTTATCCTACCTGGATACTGTCGCTCCCCAGAGTTAGGCTTCATATCAACAAAAGAGTAGTCGTTGGTGGAGTAAGTAGAGTCTAGACTTAGTGAAGTTTAAAGACTTTTACTTGAGTAAAATTGCAAAAAGCTTGTGTCATCCAAACAACACTTGATTTTTCTCTTGCTCCAACAGGCTAAGGATAAACTGGCAGGTGAACTTTAATACTTTGCTTTATCTCTCTACTGCTGTGCTAATCTCTGCTATTAAGTGCAGTTATATCAGGAGATGCTGCTCTCTGAGCTACTTTCCTAAAGCTCCTGCAGAAATTAGGCGAAAACGCTCCCTCACCACACCATGCTGCTTAACTCTTTTGCTATAACTTTCAACTCCACTTTAACTTCCTGCAAACCCTTCCCTTGGAGGGAAGCAGGACTAGCCCACTTCTTCCCATAAGGGGGCATAACAATATGGTAAGCTCCTTTCTGGCTAAAGATCTCTGCAAGGTATACTGCCACCTGCTGGAGAAGCAGGCACATTGCATGAAATGCAATACATAATAGTTACATGGCACCTAATGACACTTTGCTGGTGGTGATACAGTTGGTTGTGCAAACCAATAAAATAGCAAAAGGAATGTAGGAGTGGTAGTGTCCCTGTGGGCCACTACACAGGGAGCTGCTACTTCCTAGTTTAATGGAGTTTATCACTGAGTCAATCAAAGTGGGTAGATTTAAAAACTTTGTCAGAGGCAGTCATTGATATAAATATAAGTCTGCAATAAATCTACCTAAAAAAGGGCTGAGAATTCATGATCTGTAGAGTTGAGCGGACACCTGGAAAAAAAAGTTTGGGTTCGGGACCCGAACTTGACCCCGACCCCAAACCCCTTTGAAGTCAATGGGGACCACTAAAATGGCTCTAAAATAGCCCTGGAAAGAGCTAGTGGGCTGCAAAAGGCAGCAAAATGTGTGTAAGAGCATGACAAATGCTGTGCAAACAAATGTGGATAGGGAAATTAATTTAAAAAAACATAAAAGACCTTAAAAAAAAAAAATATAGGAATGATGTAGGAGGAAGAGGTTGAGGAGGCGGTTAATGGGTGGATGTGGCGGTGTATGCTCACGTGGCGGTCTAGGTGGAGGCGGCGGCGAAGGAGGAATAGGTAGCCAACACACACTGTCATACTGTACATGCAGTATGTTATTTTCCATTTTTACATAGGAGTATCCCCCAAAATATTGGGACATATAAAAAAAAAATAATGGATGAATGGTTGAGGCTGTTAGAACTGTCTATTCTGCACAAGGTACAGACAAGTCTTGTGGGATCCAGGCCTGGTTCATTTTAATGAATGTGAGCTTGTCCACGTTGGCTGTGGACAGGCTGCTGCGTCTGTCTGTAATGACGCCTCCTGCCGTGCTAAATACACGCTCATAGAGTACACTGGCTGCAGGGCAGGCCAGCACCTCCAAGGCATACAGGGCAAGCTCTGGCCATGTGGACAATTTGGAGACCGAGAAGTTGAATGGGGCAGAACCATCAGTCAGTACGTGTGCACAGGTACTGTTCCACCATGTTGTTCAAATACTGCCTCCCGCTAACATGCTCCATATTAGCAGTTGGGGCCGGTTGTTGCGGCGAGGTGACAAAGCTTTTCCACATGTCGGCCATGCTAACCCTGCCTTCTGAGGTGCTGGCGCTGACACAGCTGCATTGGCGACCTCTTCCTCCTCCCCTACCTTTGCCTTATGCTTCCACTTTTCCCCCGGCATCAGTCGGGAATGCTCTCAGGTGCGTGTCTACCAGCGTGCGCCTGTAGTCGCGCATCTTCCGATCACGCTCCAGTGAGGGAATTAAAGACGTCACATTGTCTTTGTAACGGGGATCCAGCAGGGTGGCCACCCAGTAGTCAGCACACGTTAAAATGTGGGCAACTCTGCTGTCATTGCGCAGGCACTGCAGCATGTAGTCGCTCATGTGTGCCAGGCTGCCCAGAGGTAAGGACTAGCTGTCCTCTGTGTGAGGCGTATCGTCTGCGTCCTCCATATCCCCCAGCCACGCACCAGTGATGGGCCCGAGCTGCGTTGGGTGCCACCCCGCTGTGAACATGCTTCATCCTCATCCTCCATCCTCATCCTCCTCCTCATCCTCCAGTAGTGGGCCCTGGCTGGACAAATTTGTACCTGGCCTCTGCTGTTGCAACTTCTAAAAGACTGGCCTGAAAGTGTTAAAAATTACCCCTCTTCCTCCTCGTACTGGGCCACATCCTCTTCCATCATCGCCCTAATTGTTTTCTCAAGATGACATAGAAGTGGTATTGTAACGCTGATAACGGCGTCATCGCCACTGGCCATGTTGGTGGAGTACTCGAAACAGGGCACACAGGTCTCGCATGGAGGCCCAGTCATTGGTGGTGAAGTGGTGCTGTTCCGCAGTGCGACTGACCAGTGCGTGCTGCAGCTGAAACTCCATTATGGCCTGCTGCTGCTCGCACAGTCTGTCCAGCATGTGCAAGGTGGAGTTCCACCTGGTGGGCACGTCGCATATGAGGCGGTGAGCGGGAAGGCCGAAGTTACGCTGTAGAGCAGACAGCCGAGCGGCGGCAGGATGAGAACGCCGGAAGCGCGAACAGACGGCCCGCACTTTATGCAGCAGCTCTGACATGGGGTAGTTGTGAATGAATTTCTGTACAACCAAATTCAGCACATGTGCCAGGCAAGGGATGTGCGTCAAACCGGCTGGTACCAGAGCTGCAACAAGATTTCGCCCATTATCGCACACCACCAGGCCGGGCTTGAGGCTCACTGGCAGCAACCACTCATCGGTCTGTTGTTCTATACCCCGCCACAACTCCTGCGCGGTGTGGGGCCTGTCTCCCAAACACATCAGTTTCAGAACGACCTGCTGATGTTTACCCCTGGCTGTGCTGAAGTTGGTGGTGAAGGTCTGTCGCTGACTGGATGAGGAGATGTTAGAAGAGGGGAGGAGGAAGCCAAGTAGGAAGAGGAGGCAACAGGAGGCAAAGAATGATGCCCTGCCTGCGATCCTTGGCAGCGGAAGGAAGTGCACCAAACAGCTCTCCGCCTGGGGCCCAGCCGCCACTACATTTACCCAGTGTGCAGTTAGGAAGATATAGAGTCCCTGGCCGTGCTTACTGGTCCACATATCTTTGGTTAGGTGGACCTTGCCACAGAGTGGCGGCTGGAAACGACGTACTGCAGCCTCTCCCTACATTAATCCGAGCAGAGTGACGGGCGGCGCTACGTGACTCCAGCTTAAATAGAGGCTGAGTCACATGCTGCATTTGGCCAATCACATAGTAGGCATGGCTGTGATGGCCTTTTGGGGCAAGTAGTATGACTCTTGTTGATTGGCTGCTTTTGCAGCATTTCAAAAAGCACCATAAAAAACACCGAACACCAAACTCCAACTTTTACGTAAATATTCGGGTTTGGGTCCAGGTGCCGAAAAACCAAAAGTTCGGTACGAACCCGAACTTAACAGTTCAGGTTCGCTCATCTCTAATGATCTGTACTGTTCCTTAGTCATCACATTATTATTATAGGTATGATTACAATGACAGATAACACCTGCATACAGATAACACAGGGTCACACCATTCACAATAGGTGATGATTACAGCTCACCTCCTGCCCCTCACTGCACAATGACCTAATTACCTCTGCACAGACCACAGCACAGCCACAACATCCCATAGAGGTCAATGAATATTTTCTGTTTATTGTGCCTTATGAGAGGAGTTTAAACCGACAACAGGAAGCCCATGTGAAGGCACCGTATATGGGCCCCTTTGCTCTTTAATAAAATCAAAATTGGGAGCTACCGTATGATAATCATGACCTCAGGCTAATACTTGCAACCCAAAAAATGTTAGGAAGCGTCTGTCTGCTATTAAGGTAGTGAGTAGTTATGAGCGGCAGGGGAAATATTCAAATTTGCAATATTTTGCTAATATTTGGGCAAATATTCATCATAAATTTGCGAATTCAAGAATTCGCCATTATTTTCATGATTGCAAAAATTAATGTAATAGGCGCTTATTGCGACGTACAATTCAGGCGTGGGTCACTTTTGCTACATTTTTCAAGCTGCTAGAAGTTTCCTGAGACTGGAGAAAATGGTTGGCACGGCAGAAAATCACAATAGCTTTATATGCAGATAGAGTGCTCCAATATATTTGCTATTGCGCAAATCAGCAATTAATGATGCGCATATTTTGCCGCAATACGTGCAACTTCACATTTTTCAGGTCTGACTACATATTGCTGATTGGTGCACCAGGTATTGTTGTGACATCACAGCACTATGTCTGTAGCAGGTATGTATGTATGGACAGCAGAACCTGTCACACTACCTAACACCCTGCACTGGAACCTGTCAGCTACACTATATCACTACGGTGGGATGCGAAAGTTTGGGCAACCTTGTTAATTGTCATGATTTTCCTGTATAAATTGTTGGTTGTTACGATAAAAAAATGTCAGTTAAATATATCATATCGGAGACACACACAGTGATATCTGAGAAGTGAAATGAAGTTTATTGGATTTACAGAAAGTGTGCTATAACTGTTTAAACAAAATTAGGCAGGTGCATACATTTGGGCACTGTTGTCATTTTATTGATTCCAAAACCTTTAGAACTAATTATTGGAACTCAAATTGGCTTGGTAAGCTCAGTGACCCCTGACCTACATACACAGGTGAATCCAATGATGAGAAAGAGTATTTAAGGGGGTCAATTGTAAGTTTCCCTCCTCTTTTAATTTTCTCTGAAGAGTAGCAACATGGGGGTCTTAAAACAACTTTCAAATGACCTGAAGACAAAGATTGTTGACCATCATGGTTTAGGGGAAGGATACAGAAAGCTGTCTGTTTCCACAGTTAGGAACATATTGAGGAAATGGAAGACCACAGGCTCAGTTCAAGTTAAGGCTCGAAGTGGCAGACCACGAAAAATCTCAGATAGACAGAAGCGACAAATGGTGAGAACAGTCAGAGTCAACCCACAGACCAGCACCAAAGATCTACAACATCATCTTGCTGCAGATGGAGTCACTGTGCATCAACCATTCGGCGCACTTTACACAAGGAGATGCTGTATGCGAGAGTGATGCAGAGGAAGCCTTTTCTCCACCCACAGCACAAAAAGTGCCGCTTGAGGTGGGCTAAAGCACAAGCCAGTTTCATTTTGGAATAAGGTGCTGTGGACTGATGAAACTAAAATTGAGTTATTTGGCCATAACAAGGGGCGTTATGCATGGAGGAAAAAGAACACAGCATTCCAAGAAAAACACCTGCTACCTACAGCAAAATATGGTGGTGGTTCCATCATGCTGTGGGGCTGTGTGGCCAGTGCAAGGACTGGGAAACTTGTCAAAGTTGAGGGACGCATGGATTCCACTCAGTATCAGCAGATTCTGGAGACCAATGTCCAGGAATCAGTGACAAAGCTGAAGCTGCGCCGGGGCTGGATCTTTAAACAAGACAAAGACCCTAAACACTGCTCAAAATCCACTAAGGCATTTATGCAGAGGAACAAGTACAACGTTCTGGAATGGCCATCTCAGTCCCCAGACCTGAATATAATTGAAAATCTGTGGTGTGACTTAGAGAGCTGTCTATGCTCGGAAGCCATCCAACCTGAATGAACTAAAGATGTTTTGTAAAGAGGAATGGTCCAGAATACCTTCAACCAGAATCCAGACTCTCATTGGAACCTACAGGAAGCGTTTAGAGGCTGTAATTTCTGCAAAAGGAGGATCTACTAAATATTGATTTCATTTCTTTTTTGTGGTGTCCAATATTATGCACCTGCCTAATTATGTTTAAACAATTATAGCACACTGTCTGTAAATCCAATAAACTTCATTTCACTTCTCAGATATCACTGCGTGTGTCTCCTATATGATATATTTAACTGACATTTTTTATCGTAACAACCAACGATTTATACAGGAAAATCATGACGATTAACAAGGTTGCCCAAACTTTCGCATCCCACTATATGTAACCTACACTGATCTCCCACTAACTATCTGTATTATATATATATATATATATATATATATATATATATATATGTATATATATATATATACACTAACTAACTATTACTAACTATCTAATGTAATGACACAGCAAAAAACAGAGCACAGCAATGTCACTGCAGAAAGTAATATAGTTAGGGGCAGGCAACTTTCCTATTGGTTGCTAGGGATGTTGCTAAGCTCTGACAAAGACATTGATTACTGATTTAAAAAAATCTAGAATATTTGAGAATACGAATATATATCGCTATATTCTAAATCTTAGCGAATTCTCTAAGTGGCGATATTCGCAATTAAAATTTGCAATTCAAATAGTAGCATCCAACACTAGTAGTGAGACTACTGAGGAGGTTGGACCAATGGTAAGTCCACCCCTGCCTTATGGCCCACATGGATGCTGTAAAGCAGATCTCAAAATGCTGTTAACAGCTGCTGCAAAAAAGTAACCAGCTTCATCTGGAGAACTATGCACCAGGGAAGGATAATTGTGGCTGTAAAAGTTTCCACTGGAAAGGCAGACAATTTCAATGGATTATCTCGAAAACCTTTTCAGCAAGAAGTTGAACAGAATTTGTAACACAAAGAGATAATAGATCTGGAGAGTCCAGCCGTATGTTTAGGTTTGTTGATGTATTTTTTGGAAACCAGGAGTGGATTCAAAAAATAGTATCTGTTCTTTATACCGGCTCTCCTTTTTAGATTGAAACCTGATATTTTGTCTTCAAAAACAGCATTTAAAAAATCTGAAATGTGGCAGCATCTTTATATTTACAGGAGACTATTGGTGTATTTGATTGCTACAATGTATATGATGTGCTTTTGGTAAAATATCATTATGCAATCAGGTCTATTTCTGAAGCATCGATCAGAGAATCTGAGGACCCATCACCATGGCCGCCCATTCTTCGTCTCAGCAAAACTACATTGATGAATTTAACCCCAAGGATTACTTACAGACATACTACGTGCCCGGGGAAGGAATGCTTTTTGGAGAATGGACCGATTTTGCATTACAAAATCTACATGAAACTTTCACTAAAGGTAAACGGTTCCGTAATTTCATTTAATTCAAGTGGTTAATTTATACAGTGGGTAAACCCTGTGTCCTAAAAATTAATTAGTTATACCACCTCTACAAGTATGTGTACATGGTATTTAATTACACCCAAATATAACGGATACATCTTGTAAACTGGGATTCAATAAAACGTAACCTTTACTAGGTCATTTAAAATAATGTATCACACTTGGTGAGAGACGACATAGACAACAAACAAATACCTCCACTGTATCAGTTCATATACCATTCACATGAAATGAAAAAAGGGTGGATCTCACCTTGTCTGGGTAGGGTCCACGACCATGGAGGAGGGTCCTGGCAGTGGTAATACCTTTGACCGATGTGACCAGGTGCTGATGTCGTGATTGGCACAGTATTTCCTCCTAAGACACCCTATTATGGCTTTCCTGCCTTTCTAGGGGCCAAGGGGCTGTTCTTATAGCCTGCCTACCACAATGGAGCACCCGCCCCGACAGGGGCGACCCCACACCGAACCTTTCCCTCAGTAGGGGTCTAAAGTTCTATAAAGCCCTAACTACAACGCCCTACATGCCATGTTTCTGTCTTTTTCAGACATCATCAGGGGACTTCACACATGTATTCCAGGGCAACTACAAATAGAAATTACAGACAAACACTAAGTATAGGTCACAAATATCTGAGTACCGCAAGTATAGTAGCTTATCAGCAGACTCAGTATACTTACTAGAGATCAAGGTGATTTTAGCCTCGTATCATCAGACAGGATAGTGGGTAACTCCTATCCTCACTGTTACAAGGGAAGTGTCCCATGTCAGTCAGTGTCTCACCACAGAGTTATCTGTTACTGAGTCTGCTGATAAGCTACTATACTTGCGGTACTCTGATATTTGTGACCTATACTTAGTGTTTGTCTGTAATTTCTATTTGTAGTTGCCCTGGAATACATGTGTGAAGTCCCCTGATGATGTCTGAAAAAGACAGAAACATGGCATGTAGGGCGTTGTAGTTAGGGCTTTATAGAACTTTAGACCCCTACTGAGGGAAAGGTTCGGTGTGGGGTCGCCCCTGTCGGGGCGGGTGCTCCATTGTGGTAGGCAGGCTATAAGAACAGCCCCTTGGCCCCTAGATAGGCAGGAAAGCCATAATAGGGTGTCTTAGGAGGAAATACTGTGCCAATCGCGACATCAGCACCTGGTCACATCGGTCAAAGGTACTACCACTGCCAGGACCCTCCTCCATGGTCGTGGACCCTACCCAGACGAGGTGAGATCCACCCTTTTTTCATTTCATGTGAATGGTATATGAACTGATACAGTGGAGGTATTTGTTTGTTGTCTATGTCGTCTCTCACCAAATGTGATACATTATTTTAAATGACCTAGTAAAGGTTACGTTTTATTGAATCCCAGTTTACAAAATTTAACCTTGTGTCCTATCACCCCATTCCGTCTATGGCATTGCCGGATACAGCCGAGCTCAACATTAGAGATGAGAGATTCGGATCTGAATCAACATAAAGAATCTCTGATCTAGAAATAAACCTCTAATTACAGCTCAGTGTCAGGAAGCAGGGGGGGTTACCCCTACTCGGGGACCACGGGCACGGCGCAGGGCACGGGTTCCCCTTCAGCTCGGTAGAACACCTAGTGCCCGAGGTGCGAGTGCACGGAGTGTGCGCAGTACGCAGGCTGCGTGCGCATTCCCGGGTGCATAGCATTCCTGCATTATCTGGCTGTCAGGTGTGAGCCTTGCTGGGGGAGGTTCCCAGTACACACCTTCAACCTTCCTCGCCTGCCATTGGTTCCTGGGGAGGGTGGTTCCTACCTCCCCTGGCTATAAAGACCTGGCCTGAGCTCTGGCTCATAGCTGAGTTATTCCACCTTATGGTGAACACCTAGCCTCCCTGCAGATCCTCCTATTGCCTGTTGATTCTTTGTATCCTTCCCGGCTACTGACCCCTGAACTGTCTTCCGCCTTGAACCTTCGCTGCCTGCCTCGACCCGGATTGGACATTGACTACCCCTCTTGGATTATCCCTAAACTTGTACCGCGTTCTGGGCTGTCAGCTGCTTACTGCCAGTGGGTTCCTCATCCCACTACTGGCTCCCTAGGAGGTTTGACACTCAGTGCCCTGGAAAATATCTTCTGTCTTCACCACTGCTCTCACACTGCCAGTTAGGCTGAATGTCCGTGGTATCCCGGCTTGGTATCCTGCTGACATCATGCTGCCGCTGCACTACAGTAATACCCTGCACTTTGCTATTTTTATTACTTCAATATTCCGGCCCAGATTGACAAACTTCACAACTAGTTTATCACTCCTCGGTAGCTTGACTGGGTTGCTACTTACTATATACAGTATATTATTGTTACTGTTAATACGATACTACTGTTCTTCTGGTAAAGTATAAGTTATTTCAGTTCACAAACCATTGATCTGCAAAATACAGACACCTTCCGTGTGCACTCCTCATTTTTCTTACTGCCATCTCTACAATTGACTGTTCTTGTCCGCAATACAGACAAGAATAGGTTTTGTTTGTATTGTTTTATAGTTTTCTGACTGGATGCAGACAGCACAAGGATGTTTTTTTTATTTTTTTTGTGGACCCATAGAAATTAAATGGTCTGTGTGAAATCCACAAAAGATGCAGATCAGACACAGAATACGGCCATGAGCATGAGGCATCACCCATGAAGTACGAGAGAAGCCACCAACATATTGTACCTTTTATAGACTGTAATCACTTAAAGTGACAGTGAGCACCAAGCTTCCTGTGTCTCTTGATCAAAAATAAAGTTTCTTGTTCCCATCAGTAAGTTTCTATGACATACCAGTGGGCAAAACTACACCCAGGTCCATAAATATTGGGACATTGACACAATTCTAACATTTTTGGCTCTATACACCACCACAATGGATTTGAAATGAAATGAATAAGATGTGCTTTATCTGCAGACTGTCAGCTTTAATTTGAGGGTATTTACATCCAAATCAGGTGAACGGTGTAGGAATTACAACAGTTTGCATATGTGCCTCCCACTTGTTAAGGGACCCAAAGTAATGGGACAGAATAATAATCATAAATCAGACTTTCACTTTTTAATACTTGGTTGCAAATCCTTTGCAGTCAATTACAGCCTGAAGTCTGGAACGCATAGACATCACCAGACGCTGGGTTTCATCCCTGGTGATGCTCTGCCAGGCCTCTACTGCAACTGTCTTCAGTTCCTTTCCTATTCTTGGGGTATTTTTCCTGTAGTTTTGTCTTCAGCAAGTGAAATGCATGCTCAATCGGATTCAGGTCAGGTGATTGACTTGGCCATTGCATAACATCCCACTTCTTTCCCTTAAAAAACTCTTTGGTTGCTTTTGCAGTATGTTTTGGGTCATTGTCCATCTGCACTGTGAAGCGCCGTCCAATGAGTTCGGAAGCATTTAGCTGAATATGAGCAGATAATATTGTACGAAACACTTCAGAATTCATCCTGCTGTCTACCCAACTTGCCCCCCCCCCCCTCCATTTTAGTTTATTTATATTTTTTGTATGAAGAGGCTGCGGTGCTTCATGAGCGCCAGTCTCTTCCTAGGCCATATGACATCTTCAGAATAAAAAAAATTGAAAAATGTGGTCACCAAATTTAAAATACATATAATTATAATAAAAAAGACATGGAGGAGAATTCAGCACCACATACCTCTTACATCCAGTGACATCTCCTGTCATGTAGACCTTCTCTTTCCTCTTCTCCTCCGTTTGACCCAGACCACCATGGCAAATTCTCTCAGCCAGATCTTGTCTCTATAGTTTGTAACACAGACACGTTAGATTTCTCAATTTTTCCATCACCCTCCTCATCCTGGTGTCCCCACAGTGTCATCCTGCTGCCACCCCCAATACTGTGCCTGTTTTTCCCCCCAATGTCCCAGGTACTATACTGCTGAAAAAATTGTGACCCTAATAGACATAATTGGGGTAATTTATCAAAGTGGTGTAAAGTAGAACTGGATTTCCAAAAGAGCTGTCAAATATGAAAGGTGGAAACTGATTGGCTGCTATGGGCAACTAAGCCAGTTCTACTTTACACCAGTTTGATTAATTACCCCAAATGTCTTATAGTGTCCACAGCAGCTATAATGTCCCCTAGAGTGCCCCGAGTAATAATACCACCCTCTATTGTGCTCCAGGCAATAATCCCTGTATAGTGTCCCCAAAAATAATAGAATTACCCCTACAGTGCCCCCCCCCAATAGCAACACCCCCATATAGTAATTTCCACCACACTGCCCCCACATAGTAATCCACCCATAGTAATTTGCCCCCACACAGTAATTTCCCCGAAACTGCCCCCATATAGTAGTTTGCCCCCACACAGTAATTGCCCCTACATAGTAATTTCCCCTACATAGTAATTTCCCCACACTGTCCCCACACAATAGTTTTCCCCACACTGTCCCCACGTAGCAATTTCTCCACACTGTCCCCACACAATAGTTTCCCCCACATAGTAATTTGCCCCCACATAGTAATTTGTCCCCACATAGCAATTTCCCCCACTGTCCCCACATAGAAATTACCCCACACTGTCCCCACATAGCAATTACCCCACACTGTCCCCACATAGCAATTACCCCACACTGTCCCCACATAGAAATTACCCCACACTGTCCCCACATAGCAATTACCCCACACTGTCCCCACATAGCAATTTCCCCCACACAATAGTTTCCCCCACACTGTCCCCACATAGTAATTTGCCCCCACAGTGCCCCATATAGTAATTTGCCCCCACATAGTAGTCCCTCCCATAATAATTTGTCCCCACACTGCCCCCACATAGTAATTTGCCCCCACAGTGCCCCATATAGTAATTTGCCCCCACATAGTAGTCCCTCCCATAATAATTTGCCCTCACATAGTAATTTGTCCCCACATTCCCACCCCCATGTACTCGATGTCTCTTAATATGTCCTACTGTTTGTCCCCCACCCCCCACATGTCCCCCAAAGTAGGCACATGAAATAAAAAATAAAAAAATTAAATAAAAAATTAAAAGCTAAATACTCACCTATGTCCAGGGCCAGGCGCTTGCTCGCAGAGGAAGGCGAGATGAGGCAGTGCGGTGTCCCGGCACAGGCGCGCACTGACGTCATCACGCACGCCTGTGCCGGGATTTCACTAACGCATAGGCCTCAGGCAGTATGTGGGCGTTCGGGTGGGTGTTAGGCCCCCCAGCGGTGCTGGGTCCGGGGCTGCCGACCCGAACGTCCCTATTGTAATCCGCCACTGGCCATGACACTACCACTACCATGCTTCACTGATGAGGTGGTATGCTTAGGATCATGAGCAGTTCCTTTCCTTCTCCATTCTCTTCTCTTGCCATCACTCTGGTGCAAGTTGATCTTGGTCTCATCTGTCCATAGGATCTTGTTCCAGAACTGTGAAGGCTTTTGTAGATGTTGTTCGGCAAACTCTAATCTGACCTTCCTGTTTTTGAGGCTCACCAATGGTTACATCTTGTGGTGAACCCTCTGTATTCACTCTAGTTAAGTCTTCTCTTGATTGTTGACTTTGACACACATAGACCTACCTCCTGGAGAGTGTTCTTGATCTGGACAACTGTTGTAAAGGGCGTTTTCTTCACCAGGGAAAGCATTCTTCGGTCATCCACCACAGTTGTTTTCTGTGGTCTTTCGGGTCTTTTGGTGTTGCTGAGCTCACCGGGGTGTTCCTTATTTTAAGAACGTTCCAAACAGTTGTTTTGGCCACGCCTAATGTTTTTGCTATCTCTCTGATGGGTTTGCTTTGCTTTTTCAGCCTAATGATGGCTTCCTTCACTGATAGTGACAGCTCTTTGGATCTTGTTCTGCCCATATTGTTCATAGTAAATGTGTGCAATGTGCTGTTACAGATTATACTGCAATGTTAGTTTGACGTTGCTGCCATCTAGTGGTCAGAGTTAGTTATTATCTTGCCAGAGCTTCTCAGGAAGTGGTATATTTCTCAGAGTGAGAGGCAGTAACCTTTAACCTGGAACTGTGTTTCCTCCATTTCATGACTGCTCCTGGATCTAGCAGGCTGTATGCAGAGGAGCTCTTGATCTATTCCTGGACTAAGGATGGAATTGTCTGTGAGTACTCTCACTCATGGAGTGAGGCTGCTGTATAATGTTTAATGTACTGACACATATGTTTTTTTTATGCTTATGTTGAAGTTTTACAAAGTTATTCAGAAAAAAAGAATGCAAACAGATCTGATGTCTCACGTTTCTTGACTTCTGAATTATTGTTAAGCTGTCTGACTAGTGTTACCCAACAGTTCAATAACGGGAAGCAGAACAGATCTCATCTTGAGAGTTCACAGTAACAGATTCCAAATGCAAATAGCACACTTGAAATGAACTCTGGACCTTTTATCTGCTCATTGTAATTGGGATAATGAGGGGATAACACACACCCGGCCACGGAACAGCTGAGAAGCCAATTGTCCCATTACTTTTGGTCCCTTAACAAGTGGGAGGCACATATGCAAACTGTTGTAATTCCTACACCGTTCACCTGATTTGGATGTAAATACCCTCAAATTAAAGCTGACAGTCTGCAGGTAAAGCACATCTTGTTTGTTTCATTTCAAATCCATTGTAGTGGTGTATAGAGCCAAAAATGTTAGAATTGTGTCAATGTCCCAATATTTATGGACCTGACTGTATGTGGGCACCCAAGCATCACTCGCATGTTGAAGCACTCATTATAAATCCCCAAATTGTGTCAGTCCCCCATTGCTGCTTTGAAAGCCTGTACTGTCTGGAGAGGATTTCTACTACATTTTGCAGCATGCCTGTAGGGATTCAAGTGCAGTTGGCTACAAGAACGATACTGTGATTAAGCACTTATGTTTGGCAGACAATCCTGACATGTAGTCCACATTCCAGTCCCTTCTATTGGCATCCAACAGGGTTCAGCTCAGGACTCTATGCAGAGCAGTCAAGTTCTTACACATTAAACAAGAAAGACCATTTTGTATGGATGATGCATGGTCACACTGGTTATATGCATGAAGTGAATATTTAGAATGTGGAAGGCACCCTAAAGGGGTTCTCCTGAAAGTAAGAAAATAAAAGTACTGAAAATACTTAAATATTACTTTATTATAAATATATTCTCAAATACCTTTCATTAGTTATAGTGGCTTGTTTTGTCTGGGGAGCAATCATCAGGGGAAGTAAAATGGCCGCAGTCCTATTAGTACAAAGAAAACCTGCCCTAATCACAGTTCTTCACTACTGACATCACCGCCTCCTACAAGAGAAAAATTGCTGAGCTGTCCTCTTTCCCAACGCAAGCACGCTAGGTTAAATTTAATTGACTGACTAGTGCACACCGCAATATAAGCACTGTGCATGAATTGCAGCTTAGCGATCATCCTCTGTGCTGTTGGTATTCTATGTACGGTATGTCACTGTGGATAGAACTTGGGGGCACATTAGATGGCACTTGGGGGACACTGTGGATATCACTCGGGCACTGTGGGTGGTACACGGGGGCACTGGATGAAATTAGGGGGCACTGTGGATGGCAATTGGAAAGCATTGTGGATGGCACTTGGGGGGCACTGTATATGGCACTTGGGGGCACTGTATCTGGCACTTAAGGGCACTGTGGATAGGACTTGAGGGCAATATGCCTGGAACTTGGAGGGCACAGTGTCTGGAAATTAAGTGGCACCTGGAGGCACTAGATTGGAACTTGGCAGCACTGTGTCTGGCACTTGGGGGACAATGTGAATGGCATTTGGGGGGCACTGGGTGACACTTGGGGTTCACTGTGTCTGGCATTTGGGGGGCACTGTGGATTTCACATGGGGCAAGTTACATGGGAGCACTGCGGGTGTCACTTGGGGCACTGTGTCAGGCACTTGGGGGACACTGAGTGGCATTTAGGGGGCACTGTATAGCACTTGGGGGCACTGTGGATGGCACTTGGGGGCACTGTGGATGGCACTTGGGGGCACTGTGGATGGCACTTGGGGGCACTGTGGATGTCAGTGTTATGGAGAGCACTGTGAATGTCACTGTTATGGGGGCTCTGGAAATGGCACTGTTATGGTGGTCCTGTCAATGGCACTGTTATGGGAGCCCTGTGGATGTCACTGTTATGGGGGCCCTGTGGATGTCACTATATGGGTGCCCTGTGGATGTCACTATATGGGTGCCCTGTGGATGTCACTATATGGGGGCCCTGTGGATGTCACTATATGGGGGCCCTGTGGATGTCACTGTTATGGGAGCCCTGTGGATGTCACTGTTATAGGGGCCCTGTGGATGTCACTATATGGGGGCCCTGTGGATGTCACTATATGGGGGCCCTGTGGATGTCACTATATGGGGGCCCTGTGGATGTCACTATATGGGGGCCCTGTGGATGTCACTGTTATGGGGGCCCTGTGGATGTCACTGTTATGGGGGCCCTGTGGAGGTCACTGTTATGGGGGATTAGTATAAGTGACCATGTTCGGCCCAGGAATTTCATGTTCCAGTCCATGTGTCAGCGACATTTTACAGGCCGACTGCGGCGTCCCTGACCTGTATTGACTGTATGATAATAATGTAGGGAAGGAGCTACTCCCACTATAGCTAGGGGGGGTAGGTCTTTATCTGACCGCAGGGAAGTTGTCGTGTACTCACCTAATCATGTTTACATACCCCACCATCAGATAGAGAATGGCTGCGATACATTACTATGATACAATCAGCTCTAGTCAGGAGAGTGTGGTCGGCCTGGGAGATGCGCCCTGCACATGGGCCTGGGCTGATCATGGTCATATTCAGGGCCGGTGCAAGGATTTTTGCCGCCCTAGGCAAGATAAAAATTGCCGCCCCCCCCCCCCCCCATTTCAGATGATCTGCCCATATCATAATCCACCCCTTTCTCAGAATTTAAATGAAAAGAACTGCTAAGTTTCCCTTAGGGTTAATCAAGCTTCTTGTAGCTGTCTCCCTGACAGCCGCTAGAGGTGCTTCCGCGATTCTCACTGTGAAAATTAAAGTGGGAAGTCGCGGAACATAGCTTTGAATGCGTGCGCATGCGCATTCGCAGCTGAGAGGAGGATCGGGGAGAAGAGTTCACAGTGCCGGCGCTGGAGAAAGGTAAGTGGCTGAAGGGGTTTTAACCCCTTCGGCCCAGTGGGAGGGGGACACGAGGGTGCCCCACTCCTAACAACTATATAGTTCCAGGAAAATGAGTTTGTTTTCCTGGCACTATAGTGCTCCTTTACCACCAGTACTGCACAGTGTCTGTTCTCTGCAGGAACAGGCTATAGACACCAGTACCACTACATTAAACTGTACTGGTTCTGGGACTATAGTGTCCTTTTAGGCTCCATTCACATGTCCGCAATTTCGTTCTGCGTTTTCCTGGCACTATAGTGCTCCTTTACCACCAGTACTGCACAGTGTCTGTTCTCTGCAGGAACAGGCTATAGACACCAGTACCACTACATTAAACTGTACTGGTTCTGGGACTATAGTGTCCTTTTAGGCTCCATTCACATGTCCGCAATTTCGTTCTGCGTTTTGCGGAACGGAATTGCGGACCCATTCATTCCTATGGAGCAGCATGATTTGCTGCCTGGACACGGAATTGCGGATCCGCACTTTCGGGTCCGCACTTCCATTCCGCAAAAAAATAGAACATGTCCAATTCTTGTCTGCAATTGCAGACAAGAACAGGCATATTCTATTAGTGCCGGCAATGTGCGATCCGCAAAATGTGGAACGCACATTGACGTTTTCTGTGTTTTGCGGATCCGCGACTCCGTGTATCCACAAAACGCGTTGCGGACGTGTGAATGGAGCCTTAATGTGAGGTAAATTAGTTTCCAATGTAGTATTAATGACTAAAAAATTTAATAATAAACATATTGCATTGTCTACTTACCACCAGGACAATAAGATGATCTGGTCTCTGGCTGCAGTCTGGCTCTGGGGACTCCCTTGTCACTCTCTTCTCCCCCCCCTCCCTTGTCACTCTCTTCTCCCCCCCTCCGTCCCTTTTCACTCTCTCCCCCCCTCCCTTGTCACTCTCATTCCTCCCCTCCTTTGTCACTCTCACCCCCCCCTTGTCACTCTCATTCTTCCCCCCACTCCCTTGTCACTCTCATCATTCCCCCCCCACTCCCTTGTCACTCAGTCTCATCATCCCCCCACTCCCTTGTCACTCAGTCTCATCATTTTCTCCCCCCCTCTTTTGTCACTCTCATATTCCCCCCCCCCCCCACTCCCTTGTCACTCAGTCTCCTCATTTCCTCCCCCCCCCCCACTCCCTTGTCACTCTTATTCCATTCCCCCCCCACCTCTAGTGTAGCGTGGCTGAGCTCTGTTCGGTCCACGGTACAGGAGCATTTGTTTCCTGTACCCAGCTGGACTGAAAGGAAGTGCACACTAAGTGTGCACTTCCTGTCAGTCCGGCTGGGTACAGAAAACAAATGCTCCTGTACCGCGGACCGAACAGAGCTCGGCCATGCTACATTAGAGGCGCTTCCCTCCTGTCAGTCCAGTCCCTCTCTCTAGGCAGTGCGGCAGCCGCCCGGTGTGGGGGAGGGCAACACTTTTTTTTTAAACCGCCCCCTGCTAAATTGCGCCCTAGGCGGCTGCCTAGGTCACCTTACAGGTGGCGCCGGCCCTGGTCATATCACAAGTGTATCACACAGGGGCGGACACAGATAGCAGAGGGCCCCTGTGCAAAGAATGTTCCTGCCCCCCCCCCAAGCCAAATTTGCAACCTAGCCTATTCTGTCCTAATATTACTTAGGCCTCATGCACACGACAGTATTTTTTCACGGTCCACAAAAACGGGGTCCGTAGGTCCATGATCCGTGACATTTTTTCGTCCATGGGTCTTCCTTGATTTTTGGAGGATCCACGGACATGAAAAAAAAAGTCGTTTTGGTGTCCGCCTGGCCGTGAGGAGCCAAACGGATCCGTCCTGAATTACAATGCAAGTCAATGGGGACGGATCCGTTTGACGTTGACACAATATGGTGCCATTTCAAACGGATCCGTCCCCATTGACTTTCAATGTAAAGTCTGGAGTCCCTTTTATACCATCGGATCTGAGTTTTCTCCAATCCGATGGTATATTTTAACTTGAAGCGTCCCCATCACCATGGGAACGCCTCTATGTTAGAATATACTGTCGGATATGAGTTAGATCGTGAAAACTCATTTCCGACAGTATATTCTAACACAGAGGCGTTCCCATGGTGATGGGGACGCTTCTAGTTAGAATATACTACAAACTGTGTACATGACTGCTCCCTGCTGCCTGGCAGCATCCGATCTCTTACAGGGGCTGTGATCAGCACAATTAACCCCTCAGGTGCCGCACCTGAAGGGGTTAATTGTACTATCATATCCCCCTGTAAGGGATCAGGGCTGCCAGGCAGCAGGGGGCAGACCCCCCCTCCCCAGTTTAAATATCATTTGTGGCCAGTGCGGCCCCCCCCTCCCTCCCTCTATTGTAATAATTCGTTGGTGGCACAGTGTGCACCCCCCATCGCCCCCCCTTCCTCCCTCCATTGTAATAATTTGTTGGTGGCACAGTGTGCACCCCCCATCGCCCCCCCTTCCCCCCTCTATTGTAATAATTCGCTGGTGGCACAGTGTGCGCCCCCCCGGACCCCCCTTCCTCTCTCTATTGTAATAATTCGTTGGTGGCACAGTGTGCGCCCCCCCGCCCCCCCTTCCTCCCTCTATTGTAATAATTCGTTGGTGGCACAGTGTGCGCCCCCCATCGCCCCCCCTTCCTCCCTCCATTGTAATAATTTGTTGGTGGCACAGTGTGCACCCCCATCGCCCCCCCTTCCTCCCTCTATTGTAATAATTCGCTGGTGGCACAGTGTGCACCCCCCCCGGCCCCCCCTTCCTCTCTCTATTGTAATAATTCGTTGGTGGCACAGTGTGCACCCCCATCGCCCCCCCCTTCCTCCCTCTATTGTAATAATTCGCTGGTGGCACAGTGTGCGCCCCCCCGGCCCCCCCTTCCTCTCTCTATTGTAATAATTCGTTGGTGGCACAGTGTGCGCCCCCCCTCCCCCCTTCCTCCCTCTATTGTAATAATTCGATGGTGGCACAGTGTGCGCCCCCCATCGGCCCCCCTCCCTCTATAGCATTAACAACATTGGTGGCCAGTGTGCGGCCTCCCATCCCCCCCCCCCGATCATTGGTGGCAGCGGGTTACTTAGCAATAGTACAATAGTAAAAGATTCATACTTACCTGGGAGCTGCGATGTCTGTGTCCGGCCGGGAGCTCCTCCTACTGGTAAGTGACAGTTCATTTAGCAATGCGCCGCACAGACCTGTCACTTACCAGTAGGTGGAGCTCCCGGCCGGACACGAACATCGCAGCAGCCAGCAGGTAAATATGAATCTTCTACTATTGTACTATTGCTAAGTAACCATGGCAACCAGGACTGCAGTAGCGTCCTGGTTGCCATGGTTACCGATCGGAGCCCCAGCGATTAAACTTGGACTCCGATCGGAACTCCGCTGCCACCAATGATCGGGGGGGAGATGGGAGGCCGCACACTGGCCACCAATGTTGTTAATGCTATAGAGGGAGGGGGGCCGATGGGGGGCGCACACTGTGCCACCAACAAATTATTACAATAGAGGGAGGAAGGGGGGGGGCGCACACTGTGCCACCAATGAATTATTACAATAGAGGGAGGGAGGGGGGGGGCCGCACTGGCCACCAATGATATTCAAACTGGGGAGGGGGGGGGGTCTGCCCCCTGCTGCCTGGCAGCCCTGATCTCTTACAGGGGGATATGATAGTACAATTAACCCCTTCAGGTGCCGCACCTGAAGGGGTTAATTGTGCTGATCATGGCCCACTGTAAGAGATCGGGTGCTGCCAGGCAGCAGGGGGCAGTCTTGTACACAGTTTGTAGTGTATTCTAACTAGAAGCGTCCCCATCACCATGGGAATGCTTCTGTGTTAGAATATACTGTCGGATAAGAGTTTTCACGAAGTGAAAACTTAGATCTGAAAAAGCTTTTATGCAGACGGATCTTTGGATCCGTCTGTATGAAAGTAACCTACGGCCACGGATCACAGACACGGATGCCAATCTTGTGTGCATCCGTGTTCTTTCACGGACCCATTGATTTGAATGGGTCCGTGAACCGTTGTCCGTCAAAAAAATAGGACAGATCATATTTTTTTTGACAGGATACACGGATCACGGTCTCGGCTGCAAAACGGTGCATTTTCCGATTTTTCCACGGACCCATTGAATGTCAATGGGTCAGTGAAAAAAAACAGAAAACGGTACAACGGCCACGGATGCACACAACGGTTGTGTGCATGAGGCCTTAGAGCAATACAAAACATACAGGGTTAGGCTACTTTCACACCTGCGACACTACGCTCCGGCCACCTGATCCAGCCGAAAATACAAGGAATCGGCCGGACACAAACTGCAGCATGCAGTCCCTCTGATTCTCTGCATTTTTGCCAGATTGTGGCCGGATCTTTGCCATACCCCATTATAGTCAATGGGGCCGGCGGGCATTCTGTCTGCATCCAGCAGTGCCAGATCCAGTGAATTCCAGCAGGCTGTTCTCTGCTGGAACAGACTGCCAGAATTACTAACGCAGATGTGAAAGTAGCCTAATACAGCACCACATACCTCTTACATCCAGTGACGTCTCCATTGATGTACTGTAGATGTTCTCTGTCCTCATCTTCTCCTTTCAGACCAGACCGCCATGATGATTTTTTCAGCCATCTCTTCTCTCTACAGCGTTTGAAAGACAGACATCTTAGTTTCCTACTTTTCCATCTTCCTCCCACCTTCTGAACATTCCATCCTGCCACCCCCAATACTGTGCCCGCTGTGCTCCCTATACAGGTTGTACACAGATAGTTCCCCTTCAATAATTATTGGCACACAGTGTCCTAAAAAATAACTGTGCCCAGGAAATGCCTCTCCCTATACACCCAAGCATTCTACTAGCATTTCCTGCTGCTCTATGACATTGTCTGCCTACATTTAAGGCCCCTTTCACACAAGCGAGTTTTCCGCGCGGGTGCAATGCGTGACGTGAACGCATTGCAGCTGCACTGAATCCGGACCCATTCATTTCTATGGGGCTGTGCACACGAGCTGTGATTTTTACGCATCACTTGTGCGTTGCGTGAAAATCACAGCATGTTCTATATTCTGCATTTTTCATGCAATGCAAGCCCCATAGAAGTGAATAGGGGATGGGGACCCTATCATTATTATTTTCCCTTATAACATGGTTATAAGGGAAAATAATAGCATTCTTGATACAGAATGCATAGCACAATAGGGCTGGAGGGGTTAAAAAAATAAATAAATAATATAACTCACCTTAATCAACTTGATCGCGCAGCCCGGCTTCTCTTCTGTCTTCTTCCTTGCTGTGCACAGGAAAAGGACCTTTGATGACCTCACTGCATTCATCACATGGTCCGTCACATGATCCATCACCATGGCAAAAGATCATTTGATGAGCACAGTGACGTCATCAAAGGTCCTCACATAGGGAGGAGAGACATGCCCGCAAACACCCCAAATACACACAAGGAACTCTGGGCCACGGTGCAAGCTCTGCTAAGAGCCAGGAGGGAAATGCTAGATGCAAGATTGCAAACCACAGTAAGAACCCTGCTGCCTGCGCCTGTCAGCATGGCGTGCAGCAGTGGGAAGGAGTGAAGAAGCCCGGCACCCGTACCTGCGTGTGGGGACAGAATCACAGGTACAGGGAGCTGGGCTAACAATAAGCTTAGATACACACCAGATAGTATAGTGCAAGATGAGATTAGATCACAGTTCAGCAGGCGGTATCGCACACAACAGGCTATGTATCAGACTTGGCAGGCTGTATAGTACATGATAGGATTAGACACACATGTGATTTGATGTGCTTGCTGTTCAAGCTGTTTATTGCACTCTGGAGATGGTGAGGGAAGAGCCTGTGGACTGTGAGTGATATATATATTTAGATAAAATCATACTTCTGATATATATGAATGCATAATATATGGGAAACTACTACTGATGTTTTTAGCCATAATATATTATAATATATTATAATATATTATATATTCTAAATATATAATAATATATGTAAATATATTATTCCTAAATACTTATGTATTTAAAAAAAAATCAGAATAGTTTCTGCCAGGATTCGAACTCCCAAGCTTGTACATTAGAGGCAAGGACATTAACCACTACTCTATACAGCTACATGTTAAGCTGCACTGAAATATAAAATAAGACTTCTGCTGATTTGGTTTTTCTGGCACAGTTTAGCATTCAGCTTTATAGCTGAGTGGATAAGGGCCTTGCCTCTTATGTACAATGTTGGGAGTTCAAATCCCAGTGGAAACTGAACTAGAGTCCCAACACACTTTCCTCGTCAGAGCATGGGGTGCCTGGGGTTTTTCCATTGTGCTTGGTAGAACAAAGCAAAGCAAAGTTCTACACTCAACATTAATTCTGGTGTGTTCCCTCTAGGTTTCTTCAAATTTGGGAGGTATGTACTAAACCTCCTTAATACCACAGGAAAAAAAAATCTACTGTCTAATAGAGCCTAATAAAACAGCAGACTCCTAGTTTCTCCCTGCTTCATGCAGCAGTAATTGATGGCTACCACCAGGGCAGTACTGGTGGTACTGCAGTCAAGGGCCCAGGCCCAAGCCTCTTTGGGTCTCTGACATCCACAGCCTCATTAAAGGGGTTGTCAGGTTTCCCATATTGATAACCTATCTTTGGAATAGCAAATGAAGAGAGGTAGCTAGCAGCAGAATCTCCAGTAAATCCTTTATTGGGATGGACTTTACAGAAAGTGTGCCATAAAATTAAGCAGCAACATTTCAGCTGTATCCCAGCCTTTGTCAAGCTTGACAAAGGCTGGGATACAGCCGAAACATTGCTACTTAATTTTATGGCACACTTTCTGTAAAGTCCGTCCAAATTAAGGATTCACCGGAGATCCTGCCGCTACCTCTCATTTGCTATATGGTTGACTGCTGAGGATTAGAGATGTCGCGAACATAAAATTTTCCGTTCGCAAATGCGAATTTCCGCAAATGTTCGCGAATGGGCGAATCGGGCAAACCGCCATAGACTTTATTAGGCAGGTGAATTTTAAAAACCCACAGGGACTCTTTCTGGCCACAATAGTGATGGAAAAGTTGTTTCAAGGGGACAAACACCTGGACTGTTGCATGCCGGAGGGGGATCCATGGCAAAACTCCCATGGAAAATTACGTAGTTGACGCAGAGTAGGGTTTTAATCCATAAAGGGCATAAATCACCTAACATTCCTAAATTGTTTGCAATAACGTGCTTTAAAACATCAGGTATGATGTTGTATCGATAAGGTAGTGTAAGGGTTTACGCCCGCTTCACAGTGACAGACCAAACTATGACAGACCAAACTGCCCGTTTAACGCACCGCAAACAGTCCATTTGCACAACCGCAAACTCCCCATTTGCACAAGGTTGGATACCAAGCTATCCATGTCCCGTTCCGTGTCCTCACTGACGTCATTGAAGGTCTCTTCCTCCACCCAGCCATGTACAACACCAAGGGTCGCTGAAAGGTGACAACAAGCCCCCCTGGGATGCCTGCTGTGTTTGGTCTTCCACCTCCTCAAAGCTACCTTACTCCTCTGACTCCTCTTCTTCAGACTCCTCTCTCTGCGTTGCCGCAGGTCCAGCAATCGACAATGACAAGGCTGGTGGTGATGGTGACCCCAACTCTTGCTCTTCATGCTCATCTACGGCCTGATCCAGCACTCTTCGCAGGGCACGCTCCAGAAAAAATGCATATGGGATGAGGTCGATGATGTTGCCTTGGGTTTGACTGACCAGGTTTGTCTCCTCTGCAAAAGGACGCATGAGCCTACAGCCATTGTGCTTGAGCTTACAGTAACGCGTCCAAAAAATACCCAGCTGCACAGAGGCTGTACTTTTATTTTTTTTTATTAAAAAAATCTGTTCTTACCAGTTTAATCTCTGTTTTGTCCCCTATCAGGGGCCGTTGTATGGAAAAGATTTTAGGAACTTAGAGATGGAAAAAGATGCTTGGTCGGTCCTCTTACTTCCAATTTGGGACATTGCGCGTGCGCCGTGCAATGTACTGTGCCACCCTATATGAGTGGTATGTTAAGTAGTACTATTCCTATCAGTTTAATCCCTGTTACATCCCCTATCAGGGGCCGGTGTATGGAATAGATTTTAGAACCCCGGAGATGGAAAGAGATGCTTGGTCGGTCCTCTTAATTCCAATTTGGGGCACTGCGCGTGCGCCGTGCAATGTACTGTGCCACCCTATATGAGTGGTATGTTAAGTAATACTATTCCTATCAGTTTATTCCCTGTTATGTCCCCTATCAGGGGCCGGTGTATGGAATAGATTTTAGGAACCGGGAGATGGAAAAAGATGCTTGGTTGTAGGGGTGGGCGATATGGCCTAAAATGTTTCCTGTCCCTACGGGGTCAACCCCACAGAGAGCCCTCCTGGTGGAGGTGAAGAAAGTTTTTATTATTTTAAATAATACCTGAGGATTTAGTCCTCTTCCCCTGCCCTCCTGCGGTCTGGTCCAAAGCTGGGCAGGGGATCCATATGGAGCCGATCTCGTTCCTGCTTCAGGAGCCTGTATCCCTCCCCACAGTGCGGTCCCCCTTCCCTATATTAAGGAAGCTGACCGCAGGGAAGCAGGAGCATGCTGCACGCCGACTTTGGGGGAAGCCTCAGCATTACACTCTGCTCCCAGCGGCTGGAGGCGGAAGGGGCGGAGCTTGGATCGGGCGCACGGCGGTGACGTCAGACGCTGTGCTGACTACTTGTGGCGGCAGTTTCGAACAGGCAGTGGCACCGATCTTCCTCCTGGCGCATACAGCACTGATGTCTGCTCCTGAAGCCCCGGACGCCTCTACAGCCCAGATGGACTCTGAAACACCCTCGGCTACTCCAACAGTGAGTTCCCCTGTGGGGAAAGGACAAAATGATGTATCATTTTTTGACTTACTTGCCTGTTTGTCTATTGATACCTGGCTGCTCCTCTCTTATAGGGAGTTAAAGAGCCCAGAACAAGGTCTAAAGTTCAAAGATGTGCAACTTGTAGCAAGAGGCTTCCTGAGAATTATAAAAATAAGCTCTGCCAGGGTTGCATAAAAGATCTTATAAAAGAGGAGCAACCGTCAATTTTGTCTGAGGTCAAATCGCTTATTCAAAATGAAATTAAGTCCTCTCTGGTCTCCCTCAGATCAGTCCCGTCTACACCTCCGGCAAAAAAACCTAGATATGGAGGAGCTATTGGGAGCTGTTAGAGCAGCCATGGGGATTGAGGAGGTGAAAAAACCAAGGTCCATCTTAGACGAGATGTTCGGGGGACTCAGAGCTAAAAAATTAAAAGTTTTCCCAATGGATGAAAATTTAAAGGACATGATTCTAGACGAATGGACTGACCCCGAGAGAAGACTGGGGGTATCCCGTGAATTCAGAAACAGGTTGTTGTTTGATCCAGCGGACGTCAAATTATTAAACAAAACCCCCAAAATTGACATCCAAGTAGCGAAAGTAATTAAGAAGACTTCCCTCCCATTTGAGGACTCTTCACAACTACAAGACCCAATGGAAAGGAAAGCCGACTCTCTCCTAAAAAAATCCTGGGAGGCAGCTATGTTTGGGGTCAAAACCAACATAGCCGCAACATCGGTCACAAGATCTATGTGTTTTTGGCTTAACGAATTAGAAGAGCATATCAAAAACAAGACCCCTAGAGAGGAAATATTGAGCTCTATCCCACTCCTCAGATCTGCCACGGTCTTCTTGGCGGATGCCTCGGCGGAATCAGTGAGGTTTGCCGCTAAGGATGCGGCCCTCACCAATTCTGCAAGAAGGGCATTGTGGATGAAAGCCTGGGGAGGGGATAGAGCATCAAAAGCCAAGCTATGCTCCATAGCGTTTTCTTGGGAATATACGTCCTTGGACCCGTATTAGACTCCATCCTGGAAAAGGCTGCAGATAAAAAGAAGGGTTTTCCGGAGGAGACCAAAAAGAAGCCCTTTCGTTCCTCCAATTCCCAAACTAGACCCTATAGGGGCAAAGGGAAGGGGGGTCGGTGGAGTTACCAGAAAGGGGGAAAAGGCAGAGGTTTCCATCTTAACCCCCAAAATAAACAGTCAGATAAACAATGACGCCAGAGTAGGGGGAAGACTGCAGAATTTTCTGTCCCGGTGGGAGTCCATTACAAAAAATCCATGGGCCTTAAACATAATTCGGGATGGCTACCGGATAGAATTTTCCTCAACCCCTCCAAAGAGGTTCAAAATAACCTCACACAGCCGAAAAATTATAGAAAAAATCTGGCAGGGTATCCTGCAGCTTATAGACTCAGGCGTTGTGACAGAAGTCCCAAGTACAGAAAGAGGAAGGGGTTATTATTCCAGTTTATTTCTGGTACAAAAACCAGATGGTACCTTCCGCACTATTATAAATTTAAAAGGATTAAACAAAGCAGTCGCATACAGGAAATTCAGGATGGAATCCGTAACATCCATCATTCCCCTGATCAGAACAGGAGACTTCATGACGTCCATAGACTTAAAAGACGCGCACTATCACGTCGCCATAAACAAATCATCGCAAAAATTCCTCAGGTTCGCCCTAGTGGACAGCTCAGGAGATGTAAAACACTTCCAGTTCACCGTGTTACCCTTTGGAATCTCATCTGCACCAAGGGTATTCACGAAACTCGTAGTAGAAATGATATCCCCCCTGAGAGCAGAAGGGATAAAAATTTGCCCATACTTGGACGATTTTCTGGTCCTAGGATCCTCGGAGCAGGAGACAGCCAGCATTACCAGAGACCTGATGCGCAGATTTTCAGACCTGGGTTGGGTAATAAACCTGAAAAAATCAAGTTTAATCCCTTCAACCAAAATGAAATTTCTGGGAGTGATCCTGGATTCAGTCTCCCAGGTTACATCCCTCCCTCGGGAAAAAATTACGTTGTTTATGGACAAAACAAAAAAATTCCGAAGTCAATCCCAGTGCTCCATTCGCAATGCCATGAGCCTCCTAGGTACGATGACTTCCTGCATAACAGCGGTGTCTTGGTCTCAGGCCCACACCAGGATTCTCCAATCTTGGATCCTGAGAATTTGGGACAAGAGACAGTGCTCTCTAAAGAAAAGAATCCCCATCCCGAATCAGGTAATATCAGATTTAAAATGGTGGACGAAAGAGAGAAACCTGCAAAAAGGTTGGGGAGCAAAAATAGGCTCGCTAAATTACCAGGGCACTTGGTCAGACGCCATGAGAAGATGTTTTTTTAATCACAGAGAACTGAGGGCAATCTGGGAGGTGCTGAAGGTGTCACAGGACAAGGTCTCCGGAAAGCACCTAAAAATCCTTTCGGACAGTGTAACAGTATTACGCCGCCCAGCTAATCAATATTCACTTTGCTGGGCGGCTACTCTGAAGCGCTGCTGTGCCCGGCGCATGCGCATTAAGCAGAGGCTGCATCGGCCTCTGGGAATCAGACTGTGCGCAGGCGCGATGCGATCCCGGCCAGTGAGGGTGCCGGGCGCATGCGCTGAAGATGGCCGGGGACACTAGTAGCCACCCAGCGAAGTGAATATTGATTAGCTGGGCGGAGCTTTAAACGGCAGTTGTGGCAAGGCTGGCTGGGTGCAAATTCAGATGAAACACCGCCCCTTGGGCAGATTGAACACGATGAAAGCAGGTTATAAAACTTCTTTCTACTGTATTTATAAGGTGGACAGGAGGGATACTTAGATGATTCTAATACACTTTATATGACCTGTACTGTCATATATATATACCTAAATATGCTTTTTGGGCCTGTCAGTGTTCCTTTAAGATATGGAAAAAATATTGTAGTTGGCTAGGCCAGACTCCTCCTGTAAACTCTTCCCCAAATATTAAAAAAGTGCTAGACTTTCTCCAACGAGGGTTAGATCTGGGCCTTAGACCAAGTACTCTCAAAGTACAGGTCTCAGCTTTGGGGGCTTGTTATGATACGGACCTGGCCAGTCATAGGTGGATAAGGAGGTTCATAAGAGCTGCCTCAAGATTGAGACCTTCCCTAACCCCTAGGATGCCTCAATGGGATCTAAACTTTGTCCTAAGAAACCTTACAAATTTGCCTTTTTCTCCTATACAGAATATATCACTCAAACACCTATCTTTAAAAGCAGCCTTCCTAGTGGCAATTACTTCAGCCAGACGACTGGGTGAAATCCAGGCGCTGTCCTGCAGGGAACCATACCTCACTAACTTCCGGGACAGAATAGTTTTACGTTTGGATCCGGGTTTTCTCCCGAAAGTGGTGTCGGACTTTCACAGAGACCAAGAGATCATTCTTCCATCCTTTCCCAAGGACTGCCCATCACTAGATCAGTTCCAGCTCCTGGATGTTCGGGATACTATCATACAATATCTAGATTCAACCTAAGAATTTAGGAAAGATGATAACCTTTTCATTCAGTATGCAGGTCCAAACAAGGGGAAAAAGGCATCCAAAGCCACGATTGGAAGATGGATCAGATCTACTATTATTTGCCGCTTTCAGAAGTTGGGTCTAGACAGCCCCATGAATATAAAAGCTCACTCTCCAAGAGCTATGGCGTCTTCATGGGCAGAAAGAGGAGGTGTCTCCCTAGACAAAATTTGTAGAGCAGCCACCTGGTCGAATATAAGTACCTTTATCAAACATTACCGAATTAATGTGTCAGCTTCTGCGGACTTAACCTTCGGTCAGAAGGTTCTGCAAGCAGTTACCCGCCCTATTTAATAATCTGGTAGTTTTCATAGTAGAGCCGTCATGGTGGACGAAATGGAAAAACCGTAATAAGACTTACTGGTAATTCTGGGAGTCCACCATGACGGCCCAGATTCCCCCCCTGAGATTTAAGGCGGGAGTGAGCATGAATTAATACTCAAAAAAAATAAAAATAAAAAAAAATATATATATATACAAAAAAATAAAAAAGGTGTGTGTATACATATATATATATATATATATATATATATATATATATATATATAGGTCCTTCTCAAAAAATTAGCATATTGTGATAAAGTTCATTATTTTCTGTAATGTACTGATAAACATTAGACTTTCATATATTTTAGATTCATTACACACCAACTGAAGTAGTTCAAGCCTTTTATTGTTTTAATATTGATGATTTTGGCATACAGCTCATGAAAACCCAAAATTCCTATCTCAAAAAATTAGCATATCATGAAAAGGTTCTCTAAACAAGCTATTAACCTAATCATCTGAATCAACTAATTAACTCTAAACACCTGCAAAAGATTTCTGAGGCTTTTAAAAACTCCCAGCCTGGTTCATTACTCAAAACCGCAATCATGGGTAAGACTGCCGACCTGACTGCTGTCCAGAAGGCCATCATTGACACCCTCAAGCAAGAGGGTAAGACACAGAAAAAAAATTCTGAGCAAATAGGCTGTTCCTAGAGTGCTGTATCAAGGCCCCTCAGTGGGAAGTCTGTGGGAAGGAAAAAGTGTGGCAGAAAACGCTGCACAACGAGAAGAGGTGACCGGACCCTGAGGAAGATTGTGGAGAAGGACCGATTCCAGACCTTGGGGGACCTGCGGAAGCAGTGGACTGAGTCTGGAGTAGAAACATCCAGAGCCACCGTGTACAGGCGTGTGCAGGAAATGGGCTACAGGTGCCGCATTCCCCAGAAACAGCGGCAGAAGCGCCTGACCTGGGCTACAGAGAAGCAGCACTGGACTGTTGCTCAGTGGTCCAAAGTACTTTTTTCGGATGAAAGCTAATTTTGCATGTCATTCGGAAATCAAGGTGCCAGAGTCTGGAGGAAGACTGGGGAGAGGGAAATGCCAAAATGCCTGAAGTCCAGTGTCAAGTACCCACAGTCAGTGATGGTCTGGGGTGCCATGTCAGCTGCTGGTGTTGGTCCACTGTGTTTTATCAAGGGCAGGGTCAATGCAGCTAGCTATCAGGAGATTTTGGAGCACTTCATGCTTCCATCTGCTGAAAAGCTTTATGGAGATGAAGATTTCATTTTTCAGCACAACCTGGCACCTGCTCACAGTGCCAAAACCACTGGTAAATGGTTTACTGACCATGGTATTACTGTGCTCAATTGGCCTGCCAACTCTCCTGACCTGAACCCCATAGAGAATCTGTGGGATATTGGGAAGAGAATGTTGAGAGACGCAAGACCCAACACTCTGGATGAGCTTAAGGCCTCTATCGAAGCATCCTGGGCCTCCATAACACCTCAGCAGTGCCACAGGCTGCTTGCCTCCATGCCACGCCGCATTGCAGCAGTCATTTCTGCAAAAGGATTCCCGACCAAGTATTGAGTGCAGAACTGAACATAATTATTTGAAGGTTGACTTTTTTTGTATTAAAAACACTTTTCTTTTATTGGTCGGATGAAATATGCTAATTTTTTGAGATAGGAAATTTGGGTTTTCATGAGCTGTATGCCAAAATCATCAATATTAAAACAATAAAAGGCTTGAACTACTTCAGTTGGTGTGTAATGAATCTAAAATATATGAAAGTCTAATGTTTATCAGTACATTACAGAAAATAATGAACTTTATCACAATATGCTAATTTTTTGAGAAGGACCTGTATATATATATATATTTTTTTTTTTTTTTTTTTTTTTTTTTTTGCCTAGGTTAAGGCTACACCCACTTGGTAATTTGGAAAGCACTGAGGGTGAGAGTGGGTGGTGGCCTTTTAAACTCTGTGTGTTTCTGCCAATCTCATAGTAGAGCCGTCATGGTGGACTCAAGGAAACAGAATTACCGGTAAGTCTAATTACGTTTTTTCTATTACTATACTATAACTATTACTATAACTATTAGCCCCTTAAGGGCTAGAACCCTTGTCATATTCACCCTAATAGAGTTCTATTAGGGTAAATAGGACTTTACACTCTCCCTGCTGCCCTGTGCTTTGTGCACACAACAGCAGGGAGCTGACCATGGCAGCCAGCCTCTCATGTGCCCCCCAGCCTCTGATGTGCTCCCCAGCCTCTCATGTGCCCCCCAGCCTCTCATGTGCCCTCCAGCCTCTCATGTGCCCCCTAGCCTCTCATATGCCCCCCAGCCTCTCCCTCTTATCAGCCCCCTCTGGTAACTCAAACCCACCCCCCTATCCCTCCCCAGTATTAATTATTGGTGGCAGTGGCCACAGGGTCCCCCTCCCCCCCCCCATCATTGGTGGCAGTGGGCAGTGCGCCCCCCCTCCCCAGTATTGATCATTGGTGGCAGGGGCCCCCTTCCCCCCACATCATTGGTGGCAGCAGCAGTTCCGATCGGAGTCCCAGCAGTGTAATGCTGGGCTCCGATAGGTTTCCATGGCAGCCAGGATGCTACTGAAGTCCTATGTATATATAAGAACCACGGCACTCGAGAAGTCGTTTTTCAAAATTCAATTCATTTATTGGTTGTCCATCCCAAAAGGATCTTTTTTATATATATTGCAAATTGGCCAACGTTTCAGTCCTAATAGGACCTTGATCACGGCCTGTTGCTGGAGATCATCAGGAACCGGGAGGACTCCTACTGAAGTCCTGGCTGCCATGGTAGGTCGTGAACAGCATTATACTCATGTGCGCCGTGGCCCAAATTTATATCACATATCACCTATATCGCCTATACCGTCCACCCCTACTTGGTTGGTCCTCTTACTTCCAATTCGGGGCACTGAGTGTGTGCCGTGCAATGTACTGTGCTACCCTATATGAGTGGTATGTTAAGTAGTACTATTCCTATCAGTTTAATCCCTGTTATGTCCCCTATCAGGGGCCGGTGTATGGAATAGATTTTAGGAACCGGGAGATGGAAAAAGATGCTTGGTTGGCCCTCTTACTTCCAATTTGGGGCACTGCGCGTGCGCCGTGCAATGTAATGTGCCACCCTTTATGAGTGGTAAGTAGTACTATTCTTATCAGTTTAATCCCTGTTACGTCCCCTATCAGGGGACGTGTATCGAATAGATTTTAGACAACCGCAAAGAGTTGTCAATGGTTGACACACTCATGACGATGCCACCCAGTACAGGTCGTTCTCCTTCAGCCTTTTTATACAAGGGTCCCTCAACAGGCATGACAGCATGAATGACCCCATTTGCACAAGGTTGGATGCCGAGCTACTCATGTCCTGTTCCTCATCCTCACTGATCTTATTGAAGGTCTGTTCTTTCCCCCAGCCACGTACAACACCACGGGTACCAGATAGGTGACAACGAGCACCCTGGGATGCCTGCTGTGGTTGGTCTTCCTCCTCCTCAAAGCCACATTCCTCCTCTGACTCCTCTTCCTCAGACTCCTCTTCCAGCGTTGCCGCAGGTCCAGCAAGCGATGATGACAAGGCTGTTTCTGGTAGTGATGGTGACCACAACTCTTCCTCTTCACGCTCATCTACGGCCTATACCAGCACTCTTCACAGGGCACACTCCAGGAAGAAAACAAATGAGATGATGTTGCTGATGGTGGCTTCGGTGCGACTGACTAGGTTTGTCACCTCCTCAAAAGGACGCATGAGCCTACAGGCATTGCGCATGAGCGTCCAGTAACGTGGCAAAAAAATACCCAGCTCTGCAGAGGCTGTCCTAGCACCTCGGTCATACAAATACTCATTGACGACTTTTTCTTGTTGGAGCAGGCGGTCGAACATTAGGAGTGTTGAATTCCAACGTGTCAGGCTATCGCAAATCAAGCGCCTCACTGGCATGTTGTTTCGCTGCTGAATATCTGAAAAGTGCGCCATGGCCGTGTAGGAACGCCTGAAATGGCCATACACCTTCCTGGCCTGCTTGAGGACATCCTGTAATCCTGGGTACTTATGCACAAAGCGTTGTACGATCAGATTCAAAACATGTGCCATGCACGGCACATGTGTCAATTTGCCCAAATTCAATGCCACCAACAAATTGCTTCCGTTGTCACACACCACTTTGCCGATCTCCAGTTGGTGCGGAGGTAGCCACTGATCCACCAGTGTGTTCAGGGCGGACAGGTGTGCTGGTCCGGTGTGACTCTCTTCTTTCAGGCAAGTCAACCCCAAGACGGCGTGACACTGCCGTATCCGGGATGTGGAATAGCCCATGGGAAGCTGGGGGGGGGGTGCAGTTGATGTGGAGCAAGACACAGCAGCATAAGAGGACTCAGCCGAGGAGGTTAGCGAAGACGATGGAGTAGGAAGAGTATAGGAGGTGGCAGCAGGCCTGCCTGCAAGTCGTGGTAGTGTCACCAACTCCTCTGCAGAGCCACGCATTCCATGCTTGGCAGCCGTCAGCAGGTTTACCCAATGCGCAGTGTACATGATATACCTTCCCTGACCGTGCTTTGCAGACCAGGTATCAGTGGTCAGATGGACCCTTGCCCCAACACTGTGTGCCAGACATGCCATGACTTCCTTTTCCACAATAGAGTACAGGTTGGGGATTGCCGTTTGTGAAAAAAAAATTCGGCCGGGTACCTTCCACTGTGGTGTCCCAATAGCTACAAATTTTTTGAAGGCCTCAGACTCCACCAGCTTGTATGGTAAAAGCTGGCAGGCTAAGAGTTCCGACAAGCCAGCTGTCAGACGCCGGGCAAGGGGGTGACTCTGTGACATTGACTTCTTACGCTCAAACATTTCCTTGACAGACACCTGACTGTGGGCAGATGAGCAGGAACTGCTGAAGGTGAGAGGCGGAGTGGCGGGTGGTTGAGAGGGGGCAAGGAGGACAGCAGTGGTTGACGTGGCTGAAGATGCTGGACCAGGAGGAGGATGGTGGCTTTGAGTTTGTGTGCTGCTTGTTCTCGTCATCATGTGTTGATCCCATAGGCGTTTGTGATGTCAGATCATGTGACTTCGCAAAGCAGTTGTACCTAGGTGGGTGTTGGACTTCCCACGACTCAGTTTCTTTTGGCACAGGTTGCAAATGGCATCGCTGTTATCAAAGGCAGACACACAAAAAAAATGCCACACTGCTGAGCTTTGCAATTACGGCATTCTGGTGGTGGCAACAGCATGCGTTGATTGGCGTGCTGTCTGGCTGACCCCGGGTGCCAATACATGCTGTCTGACTGTGCCACTAGCTCCTTGCGACGACCTCCCCCTGCTTCCAACTCGTCTCCTCCTCCTCTCTGTCTCCCCATCTGAACTTTCCCCCTGTACTTTTTCTCTTCGAGCAGGCTCCCACGTCACATCCACGGACACATCGTCATCATCAACCACTTCACTTGTGTCTGACAACTCGGCAAAGGAACAGCAGCGGGTACAACATCATCATCATCATCATCATCACACTGTACGTCCATGTGTGTAATGCTGCCTGACTGAGACATATCCCTGTTATCTACATCCTCTTGCAATAATGGTTGCGCATCACTCATTTCTTCCAACTGATGTGTAAATAACTCCTCTGACAGATCAAGTGAAGCGGCTGTGGTGCTAGTGTTAGTCGTGGCGGCGGGCGGGCGAGTGGTAACTTGAGAGGTGCCCGAAGCTGAGCTGGAGGAGGATGGTGCGTCAAGGTTCCGAGAGGAAGCTGTAGAAGATTGGGTGTCCTGTGTTAGCCAGTCAACTATGTCCTCAGAACTTTTCGAGTTCAGGGTACGTGGCCTCTCAACACTGGGCTTTATTCTAGGGCCAAAGGAAATCACAGCACCACGACGGCCCCCGCGGGGTGGCCTGCCTCTGCCTGTCATTTCTTTAGATTAGTGGTACTATGCGTGCAAGGTACTGTGCCACCAGATATGAGTGGTGGGCAATGGCAGTGGGCACAGTACACTCTGTGGGCCTGACACACGCTGGCAGGCAACTGCAATTATATTAGAGATAATTTTTTTTTTTTTACTGTTTTAAATGCAAGCTACTGTGCCACCAGATATGAGTGGTGGGCACTGGCAGTGGGCACAGTACACTCTGTGGGCCTGACACACGCTGGCAGGCAACTGCAATTATATTACAGAGAAAAAATTGTTTTACTGTTTTAAATGCAAGCTACTGTGCCACCAGATATGAGTGGTGGGCACTGGCAGTGGGCACAGTACACTCTATGGGCCTGACACACGCAGGCAGGCAACTGCAATTATATTACAGAGAAAAAATTGTTTTACTGTTTTAAATGCAAGCTACTGTGTCACCAGATATGAGTGGTGGGCACTGGCAGTGGGCACAACATACTCTGTGGGCCTGACACACGCTGGTAGGCAACTGCAATTATATTACAGAGGGGGGAAAAAGGAAGAAAAAAAAAAGCAGACTGATGTACTAGCCCTAAAAGGGGATTTTGGGGTGCTGTCAGGACGCTGTCCTTACAGCAGATCAGATGAGTCTTTGAGGACTGGAGTGGACACAGAAAACTGGCCTAGCTAACGATTTCCCTGTTGCATTGCTGGGGTGGCCGTTTGTGTCTGTGGGTTTTGCTCTACATACACTTTTATTTACTATCTTTGGAATAGGTCATTAATAGCAGATTGGCAGGGAACCAACTCCCAGAACCCCCACAGATCAATTGTTTGAAGAGACCGCAGTGCTAGTACAAGCAGTGTTCTCTTCCTGGTTAGGGTGGTTTCGCATTGGCGTTAAAGGGTTCCGTTATAACAGAATATAATGGAATTTTAGGACGGAATGCAAAATGAAAGGCTTTAAGAGGCATCCTGTTTTAATCCATCCTAATACATGTCTATGGGGACACATAACGGTTCCGTTAGTCCTTTTTGCTTTCCGTCCTAAAATTTCCTTATATTCCGTTATAAATCTATTATAATAGAACCAATAACGTAATTACCTAACGCCAATGCGAACCTGCCCTTAAGGCTCAGTTCATATCACCGTTTAGCTTTCCTTTCTTCTGATCCGTTAGAAGAAGAAAAAAAAAAAAAAAAGCAGGACCCTGTAACAAAAAAAAAAAACGGATCCTGTTGCATCAGTTCTCATCTGTTTGAGTAATTCCTATCTGAGATCTGTTTTTTAGACAGGGGAAAAAGTATTGCATGTCTTTTTTCCGTAGTCTGAATAATGTTTTGCCCTTGTATGCACTAAGAATCCATAGCCTTTAAAGACTGTTTGATGCCTGAGAGAGTTGTATGTCTGTGCGTACCGTGTTTTAGTGAAGTGGTCATAATGACAGGTGGTGGCAGGATGTTTATTTTTTATTTTTTGGGTGAGTGGACTGTGTCTATGGTGTCATTTATGAAAAGTTAAGCAGTCGGAATGGAAGGTGAGCGCACAATTGAGTGAGTGGAAACAGAATAACCCCCCTTCCATTAGGGAAATCACCCTGATGCCGTTAGGATAAAAAATAGATTGAGGCTCAAGCCTCACAGTCTGCAAGACGGTTCCCAATTAGATGCAGCAAGCTGGAGAACTCAAACTTACTCTGTTTTATTGAAGACACATACAAAACCTTTATAGTTCTTCAGAGTATTCAAAAAGTCTTACAAAAACGACCTATAGAAAAATATGACCATGCCATCAGAACTGCTGGCCTCAGCCAACACTTTAAAAGCTATGTACACTTTCAGGGGCAATTTTTTTATAATTGCATTTTATTCAATTTGTGGCTAAAAAACATTTTTTTACTTGGTCTTTAATAACAAATATTGAGCCGTTCTGTCACAGAGGGTTAACTGTTTTTGTAGCTGTGTGAATCCTTATCTCTAAATCACTAATAGTTCATAAACACTCATTTTAGCCACATTCGTATCAGTAAGATAAGGATTGAGCTTCAATGAGTGTTTACAAGATCAGAGAGCAGAGATAAGGAGCCCGTCAGTTCCCTGCCTGATGGAAGAGAGAGAAAATTCAGATCCTGCTAATAGCGCATCTCAGCTCTGTACCGAGAAAAGGACTCCATATTTTAATTAAACACCAATTAATTGATATGTACCTCATAATAAGTTCTTTGCAATAATATATATATATATATATATATATATATATTAAATGCCCCCAAAGGTGTGCATAGCCTTTAAGTTCCATACGCTACTTCAATTATCAGAGAGACAAAAAATAAAGTTTAGCATGTATACAAAATGGGGGATGAGTATTTAGCCAAGTTGTCCTTACCTTAACACACCCGATACATGTGCTGGGAAGGGGTATATGTGTTGCATTGTGATATCAAAAAGGGTTATGCAAAATTACAAACTTGGTTCTGCTGCATCTGAACAAGTATATAGCATATGTAGCATATAATAATGGCACTCCTGTAGCACTTTAGAAGAGAATGCTGAATAAATGTGCACTTATGAACACTCATATTAGTTCCACACATCCCTGGTCCTCAAACTTTCAAATTAGAGATCACACTTTCCAAAATAACTGCACAAGAATAGAAACAGAAGACACTAGCTCTTACATATGCCCTGTACAGTATCATTAAATTGGGCATTTCTGAGGTGAACATCTACCTTACCCTTAGCTAGGGTTGCCTTGTGGTAGTCATTTGAAACTTCTAATCATTTTTTTAAATTTTTGTTGTCTTCTAAGGTGGAGTAAGAGGAGATACTCTGCTTGATTTTGGCACAGGACCTACCATTTATCAGCATCTCTCAGCCTGTGAAGTATTTGATAAAATCATTGTCTCAGATTTCCTTGAGCAAAACCGTGCTGAATTCCGAAAATGGCTGAACAAGGATCCAGATGCTTTTGACTGGACTCCCATCATCAAACATGTATGTGAGCTGGAGGGAAACAGGTAATTTCTTTTTAAGCTTAAGGCCTGGCTTGTACATATATTGCACAGATAGCTGTTAATATAAATGGTCACCATTAGAGATGAGCGAATCGAAGTTGACCAAATACAAATTTTCTCACGCTTCGTGATAATAAATCAAATTTTTTCCAAAAATGGCTGTTGCACGTGTGAGGACATGGAGCAAGGAACTCTGGGAAGACGGGATCACCCATAATGCCATGCATGCAGCCAATCAGCAGCCAGCCAGCCCTGTGATGTCAAAGCCCTATAAATACAGCGCTCCATAGATATACAATGTATAAATGTAAAAAAAAATTATAAAATTCAAATCATCCCTCTTTCCCTAAAATTAAAATAAAATACATAAACAATAAAAAAATACACATCATGTGCATTGCAGCGTGTGAAAATGCCTGTAGCATTAAAATATATAAATGTTTATCCCATACGGCAAACGGCGAAACGGGAAAAAAGTTAAACTGGCCGATTAGCAGTTTTTTGGTCAATTCACCTTCCACAAAAAATTACATGAAAAGTTACACACATCCCAAAATGGTATTAATGAAATAAAAAGATCTCCCCACAAAACAAGAGCCCTCATACAGTTCTGTACACATAAGTTATAGGGATCAGAATATGCTGATGAAAAAAATAAATAAAACATTTTTCAAGTTTTTATTTTATTTTTCAGTATAAAAACATAAGAAAAACTATATATCCTGGAGAATTAAATAAACCAAAAACCCATAAAACTGTAGCGGAATTGTGTTTTTATTTTCCAATTTCAATCCATTTGGAATTTTCTCCAGCTCCCCACAACATCATATGCAATATTAAGTGATGGAATTAGAAACCACAACTTGTTCCTCAAAAAACAAACCCCCATAAGGAAATTAAAAAATTATGGCCCTAGAATGACAGGAAGTGAAAAACGAAAACGCAAATACGAAAAACCCTCCAGGGTTGAAAGGGTTAAGCATCTACTGTTCTGCAGGTGAGCTGACCCTGAGAAGCAATTGAGTCACATTATTATGAACACCAGCTAATATCCAGAGTAACCTCTGTGTGCAGAGCGGACAGCAGCTAGTCAGGGAATGACTCCATAAGGTCCTGGTAGGTTGTCTCAGGTATCTGGAGTCATGCTGACTGCAGTGCATCCCACAGCTGCTGGAAGGTGTATGGTGGAGGATCTATAGAGGTAACACAACGATCGAGGTGGTCCAACAGATGCTCTATTGGGTTCAAGTCTGGTGAAATAGGGGGCCAGGGTAGTACTTGGAAGTCTTGGTCACATTTTGGGATTAGCAAATTGAGCTTCGGATCCAAGATCCGAAGTTGATTCACTCCAAACTTCATTTTAATGCTGCACGGAATTCTGTCTCGGTGCATCATTCAAATATATGGGCTCCAGGGACGGAAATTCGTTTTCACCGAAGTTTAGCAGGACTTTGGTGAATAACTTTGGACTAGATTTTTCAACTTGAAAACCATTTTAAAACTTGGTTCCGAAGTCGGCTTCGGTACAGAATTACCAATCAGTACCGAGGCCAACTTTAGACTCTTGTTTTAAAATGGTTTTCAATAAAAAAAAAATCGAATGTCAAATTTACTCATTTTAACTCCCCAGAGCCCATATATTTGAATGCTGTACAGAGATGAACCTCTGTACAGTATTTAAATAAAGTTTTGAGTGATGCAACTTTGGTTCTAGGATCCGAAGCTCGCTTTGCTCATCACTAGTCATGTACTACCAACCAATGTCAGACATTTTTAGTCATGTGACATTTCACACTGTCTTGCTTGAAGATCCCATCGTTCCTAGGAAAGACAATCAGCAGGTATGGGCATACTCTGTGGCGTACCTCTAATAAAGACAGAGCACATAGCTGCTATGGAGCCGATGGGGATGGGGGGCCCACAGTGAACCAAAGCCCTGCCCCCTAATTACATTCAATACAGACTCTTATCCAGCTCCAGTCTAGAGGCCGTACCATCAGTAGAGAAAGTGAACGGACCTGTGATGATGTCATCACAGGTCTTGTATATCTACTAAGGGAACTGCCAGAGAATAGTGTAGTTCCCAGGTTAGAAAGGTGCATCTGCCAGGACCTCTTATGACATCATAACAGGTCCTTCAACCTCCAACAGCAAGGAGAAGAACTGCTCCATAAGCTCTCAATTGCAGACTAGAATGGACTGGATAAAAGGAGGTTCTCCCCTTTTCTCTTCATTTGCTCTCACCCATCATTCCCTGTTTTTACTCATATCTCCTTCAACCTCCAACAGCAAGGAGAAGAACTGCTCCATAAGCTCTCAATTGCAGACTAGAATGGACTGGATAAAAGGAGGTTCTCCCCTTTTCTCTTCATTTGCTCTCACCCATCATTCCCTGTTTTTACTCATATCTCACTCATATATATAGTACTGCAGACAGTCACAACCACCACTACCTCATGTACCTCACAGTGACCATAATATATACCTGACAATATACAGTGAGGAACAGAAGTATTTGAACACCCTGCTATTTTGCAGGTTCTCCCACTTAGAAATCATGGAGGGGTCTAAAATTTACATTGCAGGTGCATTCCCACTCTGAGAGATAGAATAAAAAAAATCTGGAAATCACATTGTATGATTTTTAAAGAATGTATTTGTCTTGCACTGCAGAACATAAGTATTTAAGCAAATATTTGGTACAGAAGCTTTTGTTTGCAATTACAGAGGTGAAACGTTTCCTGTAGTTCTTGGACAGATTTGCACACACTGCAACAGGGATTTTGGCCCACTCCTCCACACAGATCTCCTCTAGATCTGTCAGGTTTTGGGGCTGTCGCTGAGCAACACATAGTTTCAGCTCCCTCCAAAGATGTTCTATTGGATTTAGGTCTGGAAACTGGCTAGGCCACTCCAGAACCTTGATATGCTTCTTACAGAGCCATTCCTTGGTTATCTTGGCTGTTTGCTTCGGGTCGTTGTCATGTTGGAAGACCGAGCCATGACCCATCTTCAATGCTCTGAATGAGGGAAGGAGGTTGTTGCTCAAAATCTAACAATTAATGTCCCCATTTATCCTCTCCTTAATAAAGTGCAGTAGTCCAGTCACCTTCGCAGAAAAGCCCCCCGAAAGCATGATGTTACCACTAGTGTTGATCGAGCACCATAGTGCTCGGGTGCTTGGGCCAAACACATTGATATTCGGGTGCTCGACCGAGCACCTGAGTATAATGGAAGTCAATGTGAGAACCCGAGCATTAAACCAGGTACATAAGAAAATGTCAGAAATTGTTGGTGACACCACCAAAATGGTTCTGTAACAGCATGGGGAGGATGTATGGATGCATCTTGGACAAGCTGGTCGCTGCTGGGAACTATGTTGTCCAAATAGTACGCCACTTTTACATAATGACAATAATATGCACAAAACCAAGGGGATAAAAAATTTGATTTTAGAGGAAAAATTGATAGAAACCATTCTTTACTGAATATTTACTTGTATATAAAGTGCAAGTGCTGCTTAAAATTACAAGGAGGAGGCACTCCGATACACCCTTAGTTACACATAAAGGAGCGCTTCATACACACCCTTTAAAAATTATGATTGATCGCCTGCTGATGAACCTCAAAAACATTAGGAGCAAGGGCTTGCTGATGTGACCATCTAAAACATTATGGGCGGTGACCTGCTGGCGCTTTGGTGACTCTAGTTAACCTGGAGCCGATGGCACGTCCTCGTGACGGCGGCGATCCATTCAGATGTCTGGCCTATCAACTTTCAATGTAATTGTCAGCTCAAAACCATTGTAAACTATGGGTAATGGGGAATCAGTGTTTGATTCTGGAAAGGGAGCCTGAGAAACGGCTAACACATACAAGGAAGGTAAGCGGGTGTCGCGCAAATCACACACTCCCAACTTGTGGAGGTAGCGGCGATAAATAACAATACAAGACTATTAAGATGCTCTGTTATTGGAATGAGTAATTACAATTTACAGGGAATATCACTGCATTATTTTGGATAAGGAAATGTTATACAGGAGAGGCCCTGCTGCCGCCGCATTTTTGACTCTAGTTAACTTCTTCCTGATCGCACGTCCACGATCCATTTGGATATCTTCCCTATCAATTTTGTGCGATGTTCTTTTATGCGCCTAACATGGTGACTACCGATAACGGAGAATCATTGTTCGATTTTGGAGAGGGAGCCTGATAAACGGCTAAGGCTACTACTTCAAAGCAAGGCAGCATGAGTTGCAGGCCTGCAGGTGAGCTGACCCTGAAAAAGATTTGAGTTGCAGGCCTGCAGGTGAGCTGACCCTGTAAAAGATTTTAGGCATGGGCCTGCTGGTGAGCTGACCTTGTAAAACAAGGTATATGAGGGCCTGCAGCTGAGCTGACCGTCTAAAAAATTCTATGTGAGGGCCTGCAGGTGAGCTGACCCAGTAAAAGATTTTAGGTGCGGGCCTGCTGGTGAGCTGAGGTGGAACCGACAAACCCAACTTGATTTTGATGACTACATTAATCTGCAGATGACTGTCATACAGATCAACAGATTGTTTTCATCTGCATCTTTCTCAGCAATCTGTGGCCTCAGTATTTTATCCAGACTCAGTCATTGTGCCACTTTGTGGCCGTCTCATGCTGCCATCTCCACAGTATGTCACCTTGCCACAAATTTTTATCACCATGCTGCTGCTGATGCTGCTTAAAAGGCCTTAAAGTGATCACCAGGCCCACAATTTATTTAAGGTTTTAAGCACAAAACCAAAGTAAAAAAATCGATTTTATAGGAACAATTGATTGAAAACATTCTTTCCTGTATATTTACTTGCATATAAAGTGCAAGTGCTGCCAAAAATTACAAGGAAGAGGCTCTCCGATACAACCTGTATATCACATAAAGGAGGGCCTCATTCACATTGAGTTGCAGGCCTGCAGATGAGCTGACCCTGTAAAAGATTTCAGTTTAGGGCCAGCACGTGAGTCTACCCTTTAAAAGATTATAGGTTTGAGTGTGCAGGTGAGCTGACCCTGTAAAGAATTTGATGTGAGGGCCTGCTGGTGAGTGGACCCTCTAAAAAATTATATGTGAGGGCCTGCTGGTGAGCGGACCCTCTAAATAAATTATATTCGAAGGCCATATGTGCGAGGGCATTATATGTGACGAATAAGCAATGCATGTTGATATGACGGAAGAGGAGGAGGAGAAAAGGAAGATTCAACCATATGCCCTTGTTTGTGGTGGAAGGGGTGCATGGGAATACAGTCTATTAACTACATTAAAAACAACACATGTAAAGTGCCTTTATGTTTATCATCATTCCTATGGTGGAGTCGAGAAGTCATGGTCAATCCAGGCCTTGTTCATGGTGATTTTGGAGAGGGAGCCTGATAAATGGCTACGGCTACTACTTCAAAGCAAGGCAGCATGAGTTGCAGGCCTGCAGGTGAGCTGACCCTGAAAAAGATTTGAGTTGCAGGCCTGCAGGTGAGCTGACCCTGTAAAAGATTTTAGGCATGGGCCTGCTGGTGAGCTGACCTTGTAAAACAATTTATATGAGGGCCTGCAGCTGAGCTGACCGTCTAAAAAATTCTATGTGAGGGCCTGCATGTGAGCTGATCCAGTTAAAGATTTTAGGTGCGGGTCTGCTGTTGAGCTGAGACTGGACTTGGTGGATGACAGGGTGGTGCTTAACCGACTGGAAGCACTATCTGCTGCAATCCAACCGACCACCTGCTCGCACTAGGCTGAATTCAAGAGTGGTGTCGTGCGCAGCCCTGCAAACTGGGACATGAAGCTAGGTATCTTGAATGATGGTTCTTCTTGTGCTCTGGCAGCAGGCACAGTTTCACCACGCCCAGGGCCACGGCCTCTGTGTGCACCATCAGTATCACGGCCACTTCCCTGTCCCTTAATGCTCACTTTCTTCATATTAAATGTTATATGTTATAAGGGACCGTTTATAGGCAAAGTGTGGATAAATTATGGAAAATATATATTTGTTGTCAGTAATATTTTTCCCAATATCTGACCCTGACACACACACTTGTGCTTGCAGTGCAGATGTGACAATTCACTGCAGATTCGTTTGGCATCCTCCATTGTACGCATTTTTTGCTGGGGATGGTCGTTTTCTGCGGTCCACATGCGGTGGGACTGCTCCCCCAATGAGAAACACGCTACAGTGATTGGGGTTTGAGCAGTTCCCCCATATTTGCCACTATATTTCTGTGATTTTATTTGATATGTGTTGAATGTGCCTTTACCTGGCATTTAAACATTCTTTTGCACCCGGTAACCTCCATCATACGGTCTGATATGGGTGTGGCTTACAGTCTTGCTTTATCCACATTGCATTATTTGTCCTGCTATGCGGTTGTGTGGAAGCTTGGCTGTGAGCTGGATTTCATCACCTTCAGACCGTGTTCACACCACAGTTAGCGCAGTGGTAGGACCCTTGCCATGCTGAGAGATCGTGATGTGGTTCATTATGGGCTCCGATATGTTCCTGACAGGAATATATTAGCAAAAGTCTCAGCTTTTAATATCTGCTTGTATGACTAGCTAGTATAGTCAGTGGCATATCCGTTTGGTGCATTTTTTTCTGTGATTTATATAATTATATTTTCATCCGCACAATGCTCTGTTTTGTGTAGGATGCCTTTGTGGTGCATGTGGACCGCGCCGGCATCCTCCATTGTACGCATTTTTTGCTGGGGATGGTCGTTTGCTGCGGTCCACATGCGGTGGAACTGCTCCCCCAATGAGAAACACGCTACAGTGTTTGGGGTTTGAGCAGTTTTCCCATATTTGCCACTATATTTCTGTGATTTTGTTTTATATGTATTGAATGTGCCTTTGCCTGGCATTTAAACATTATTTTGCACCTGGTAGCCTCCATCACACGGTCTGAGATGGGTGAGGCTTACAGTCTTGTTTTATTCACATTGCATTAGTTGTCCTGCTATGCGGTTGTGTGGAAGCTTGGCTGTGAGCTGGATTTCATCACCTTCAGACTGTGTTCACACCATAGTTAGCATAGTGGTAGGACCCTTGCCATGCTGAGAGACCGTGACGTGGTGCATGATGGGCTCCGATATGTTCCTGACAGGAATATATTGGCAAAAGTCTCAGCTTTTAATATCTGCTTGTATGACTAGCCAGTATAGTCAGTGGCATATCCGTTTGGTGCATTTTTTTCTGTGATTTATACAGACACCGTTTATAGGCAAAGTGTGGATAAATGATGGAAAATAAATATTTGTTGTCAGTAATATTTTCCCCAATATCTGGCCCTGACACACACACGCGCATGCAGCGCAGATGTGACAATTCACTGCAGACACCGTTTATAGGCAAAGTGTAGATAAATTATGGAAAATATATAATTTTGTCAGTAATATTTTTCCAAATATCTGAAGCATTCCAGCCAGCCAATCACTGTAATGCCAGTAGCCAACATGTCTACTGGCATTACAGTGATGGCAGTACTTACCTGAACGTTTATTGGCTGCTTAGAAGCCGGCAAACGTGCTGGTAGGAGATTCGAGCATGGCACTCGACTAAGTACCGCCATGTGCCGAGCATAGCGATACTCAAGCCGAGCAGTTAATCAGCCGAGCATGCTCGCTAAATATTAGTTACCACCCTCATGCTTCACAGTAGGGATGGTTTTCTTGGGATGCAACTTGTGACAAAACCAACCTCGCCACTGGGTGGTGGAGAAGCCTGGCTACCAGCCTCTTGCCCCAGGATTATGGGCCCTCTCATCAGCCAGGCTGCCTTTGTTCACAAAGGACTTTTGCTAACGTTTGAACCCCTGGTCTAATTTGTGCCAATTTGGGATATGTTAAATGTCTATGTGTACTGTAAAGGGTGGGACATTGTATATTTGAGTAGTAATGTCTGTCCTATTGTCTCCATGTGTGTATTGGCGATTTCCCTTTGTCCTGAGAAATAATTGACTTACTCCTCGGTTGTCTCCAGGACAGAAGACACTGTGTATTCTCCTGCCTGTGATACAATTACATCAACCCATTGTGTGAGGTAATTGTATCACAGGCAGAGGGGAGGATTTTGTGTGGGAGTGTCTGAGTGTATTGTACGTGTTAATTGGTTGTTTTTACAAAACCCTGTGGGTGGTAACCTTGTTGAAAAATGTGTATAAGTCAATGCTTATGTGTTCAATAAAGAGTTCCTGTTTTACCCTTCAGCCTTGTTGAGGCGGGTGTTTGGGTAACTGATCGACACTGGGGATTGCTATACGCTGAAGATTTGCTATACTCCCCTGGCTATACTATTTGCTCTTGCAAGATCTGTTTCTGCTCTCTGGATTTAGGAGAGGTTCACCCACTGGAGCCTGGAGCCTTGTCGTAGGTCCAGGGTGGGAAGGAGACGGTGAGACCTCAACCAAGCTTCAGCGGTTAGTGGGGTCTGCAGCGCTTACGGTGTCAAGTGGAATGCTTGGAGTCCTCGGGAAGCACTAGGAGCATCATTTGACGGAGGTACCCGGTCGGGGTGCCAGGAGATCCATTACACAACTCATCCATCTTTTTCCTCCAAACACAATGAGTAAAGTTTAGACCAAAAAGTTCTACTTTAGTCTTATCTGACCATATGACTTTCTCCCATACCTCTACTGGTCATTGGCAAGCTTCAGATGGGACTGGACATTTGCTAACTTGAGCAGGGGGAACCTTTTTTGCAATGCATGATCTAAAACCATGACGGCGTGGTGTTCTACTGACAGTGACCTTTGAAACTGTGGTCCCAGCTCTCTTCATGTCATTGACCAGCTCCTCCCTTGTAGATCTGGACTGATTCCTCACCTTTTATTTCATCAGTGATACCCCACTAGGTGAGATCTTGCATGGAGCCCCAGTCCGAGTGAGACTGACAGTCGTCTTTAGCCTCTTCCATTTTCTAACAATTGCTCCAACAGTTGATTTATTTTCACCAAGCTGCTTGGCAATTGCCCGTAGCCCTTTCCAGCCTTGTGGAGGTCCACAATTTTGTCTCTGGTGTCTTCTGACAGTGGGGTGGACAGGTGTCTTTAAAGAGCCCATACAGGTGATTCTAAGTTAGATTAATGAGTGGAGGTGGACTTTTTAAAGGCACAGTAACAGGTCTTTGAGAGCCAGAATTCTTGCTTTTTCTCAAGTGTTCAAATACTTATATTCAGCAGTGCAAGACAAATAAATTCTTAAATAATCATACAATGTGATTTCCTGATTTTTTATTCTGTCTCTCAGAGTGGGATTCTACCTACAATGTGAATTTCAGACCCCTCCATGATTTCTAAGTGGGATAACTTGCAAAATGACAGGATGTCCAAATACTTCTGTTCCTCACTATATATCTGTACACACTGCGTCTATTATACCTCGTATCTCACATATAAGTACACTGCTGTGTACACTATATATCTGTACACACTGCATCTATTATACCTTGTACACTGTTGTATATAATAAATATTGATTATATATCATATATATGTAATATATACAGCAGTGTATTGATATGAGAGGTACGAGATATAATGCAGTGTGTTAAGAGATATGGTATATACAACAGTGTACTGATATGTGAAGTATGAGTTATAATTTATACTGCATATATCTCATATATCAGTACACTGCTCTATATACTATATGTTCTGTACACACTGCATCTATTATACCTCTTACTATCTGACTGTCGGCAACATGTGACCTGTGATGTCACAACTTCTTTTACCCATTTCAGTCTACCTTCTAACAGAAGGCTCTCTCCCTCCAACTCCAGCCTCACTACTCCAGTCTTGCATGTCCCAAACAGATATGAGACATTTAAATGGGGACAATGCTGCTGCCAGTGGGGGAGGGGGTTGTCAGAGGACAATAATGTGGGGTATTTTGTACTTCATGGTGTTATATATTTTGCGCTGTTGGAGAGACATTTTGTGCTGCAATGTTGTATTTAAATAGGGAAGTTGGGGAGGTATTTTGAGATTTTTTTCATGGTATGTATTGCTATTGGGGAAGGCAATGTACGTCCCTGACTACTGTGATTAGGCATTTTTGAGTTCCACTTTTATTTCCTTACTTGTGTTGATTGTTTACATAGAGACATGACCAAGTAACACAAAATGTACTTGGCTATGCAATATCATATGTGGCTGTTGGGGTTTGGGGACCTGGCCTGATTTATAATCCTAGTCCAGCCCTGATGGCACGCAATATAACCTGAAGCAGCAAGCACAGTTCATTGAGCAAGGGGAGGGGCCAGGAATGGGTAGTGGGAGGGGCTATAAATGGATCATGGGGCCCAATTTTGATTCTTGCTAAGGGGCCTAGTGATTTCTATGTGTGCCCTGTGATCTGCAGTGATGGCTTCATAACGTGCATTCATTCAATAAAGCAGAATACATGACTCTTTGTAGAAGACAACCCTTTGCCAATTAACAGAGGTCCAATGCTATGCAAATTGAAGCCTTTTCTGCTAATGAAATTTTGTTTGCTTCAGAGCCCCATAAGTGGTATACCCCTGGTTCATTTTGGCAGCGAGCTGCACCACTGTAGTGTGTCAGTCTGCCTTCGCGCACCTTAGGCCTCATGCACACGACAGTATTTTTTTGCGGTCCGCAAAAAGGGTTCCGTTGTTCCGTAATCCGTATCCGTTTTTCTTTCCGTGTGTCTTGCTTTATTTTTGGAGGCTCTCCAGACATGAAGGAAAGTAAAAAAAAATCGAAGTCAAGTTTGCCATGCAAATGATAGGAAAAAAACGGACGCGGACGATAATCTTGTGTGCCTCTGTGTTTTTTCACAGACCCATTGACTTGAATGGGTCCGCGAACCGTTGTCCGTTAAGAAAATAGGACAGGTCACATTTTTTTCACGGACTGGAAACACGGATCACGGATGCGGATGACAAACGGTGCATTAGCTGAGTTTTCCACGGACCCACAATGGGTCTGCAGAAAATCACGGAAAACGTAACAACGGTCACGTGACACAACAGCGGTCGTGTGCATGAGGCCTTAGTCATATAAATGGCACGTGGTGCTCTGAAGTTCCCACATCGCTTATTCACAATGGTGCCATTTGTGCACTCGCATTAAACTTTGACCACAGTAGAATGCATATTCATAAACTGCACAGTGTCAGAAATACCGTCACCCTTGGCCCAAAGTCAATAATCATCTCTTTTTGCAACTCTGATAAATCACCACTTTACCCATAACAGTTACAAAGGATATGTGTGCAGAAAGCCTATTGCACAACCTTATATACCCACCAAGCCAGCTCAGCAAGTGTAACTTCCTTCATCAGCTAAGCGCTGCAGACATCAGACGACTGTGTATCTGACTAGGTGCTTTGTTTTGAAAAATTCTGCTAAATAAGCATCACTTATGGGATAGCAATTTGAATATATTTCTTAGATCTCAACTGAATTTTAGCTTTAACTGTCGCAGATGCTGTACTTTTAACAATAGGCGTGGAATAATTGTGGAGATGTCCCAGAAAGGGAACTTTATTTTTTAACCCCTTCCCGGCTGCCCATTGACTATATACGTCCTATCTGCGCATACCCTGTGCAGATAGCACATATATAAACGGTCAGGCTGCTCTTTAATCCCAGCCCTGTAAAGTTCCTGCTCCTGAAATCTAGCAGGGGCAGGTTGGGTCCTGGCAGTCAGACACAGCGGGCACCCTGAGGAGAAGACAGGAGCGGTTTATTACCGCTCTTGCTTTGTCCAGTGCCAGGAGGAGATTGCTGCAGTAGCTCAGAGAGGAGGATCAGGAAGCGGCAGAGCCGCCAAGTGTCTCAGGGCTGGAGCAGAGCTGCAGGGTCTAAGAAGAATGTGATCAGCTCTGCCTGTGTGTAATGCTCCCACAGAGGCCTGTAATCCCCTATAACTGGTACTCCTATGGATGCCCCAGTTACAGTGGAAACAGTGCAAGTAAAAAAAAAAAAGTCAGTGTCCTCCAAAGGTCTTTTAATGACCTCTTGGGGGACATATTATGTGCTAAAAATAAATTAAAATATAAGTAAAAATATAAAATAAAAAAATACAAATAAAAAAGTAAAACAAAAATTTGCAGGAAACCGTGGCTAACGGAAACCATCACCATAGTTGCTCCATTAACTCAAACTTATGCATGTTCGATATAAAAAGGATCATCACAAAATAGGGAACCAATTGCAATAATACATTTTGTATCGGTTATAATATTTAAGAAATATAAAGCTATAATTAAAAATATGACTTTTTAATAACAATTAGCGGTTTTCCCCTAAAATAGAAACATGCCAATAAAAAGTCCTAAGTTTCAAGTAAACAACATTGTAAAAATAATTTTGGTAGTCAAACAAATAAAAAAGTTGGGTCACTAAACCACCACATGCAAATCACAAAATCACTAAAAATTGCCTGGACATTTCAGGCCTTTTTATAGGCCCAGTCATGAAAGGGTTAAAGGCCTCTCCATGACAAAAAGATTGTGAATTACATCTGTAGATGGTCAAACCTCAACAACCAGTAGATATAGTATTACATGGTGACCATTGAAATAATCTTACAGAGCTGCTTTCTAATCAAGCTGAGGATTATCCCAAGAAAGGTACCGTCATCTATGATGACAATTTGTCTTAATAGAACATATGGAAAGTAGTTGCCATCTTGATGCATTCCTGTAGAATCTGAAATTTTGATTTTGTTTAAGTTATGAATTTGCACACAAATTACATGGTTTAACAATTTATTCTTGTATGTTTATAGGGAGGGTTGGGAGAAAAAAGCTGAAAAACTTCGCAGTAAGGTGAAAGAAGTCCTGAAATGTGATGCTCTGAAACAAAATCCTTATGATCCTATTGTTGTGCCTCCAGTTGATTGTCTCCTTTCTTGTCTTTGTCTTGAGGCTCCATGTAAAGACATAAAGTCATATTGTGAGGTTCTAAAAAATTTCCAGCACTTGATAAAACCTGGAGGTCACCTTTTAATTTTAAGCGGGCTGAATGCTACTTTTTATTATGTTGGTAAAACTTATTTTAGTTCAATGGTCACAAAAAAAGATGAGCTGGAGATGGCGTTTAAAGAAGCTGGTTATGAAATTGAAAAGGCTGTGTATACTCCTCGTATTGATAGATCAAAGATGGATGTTGCTGATTATGACACTCAATATTTCATTCATGCCCGTAAACCAAAGTAATGGCAAATTCTTCTGCCACCATTTCTTAGAAATGCTGGTCTATGTCTGCTTACTTTAGCTTGTAAACACAAAATGCTAAATCAAATAAGTAATTTTGGGTTGGGTTGATTCAGAAAAATCAAAAAAGGAAAAAGTGTTGGATAAATGAATGCAAAAAATTAATAAATAAAATCTTTAGAATGTAGTCCATATGTAAAATGTATAGTATCCACTACTTAGTATAGTAGCTAAATCTTTGCATACTTGCATGGGAAGTGATGGGTAAATGTTGGTCTCCTGGTAAAAGAATATTCTAAAATTGTTATTTTGGGGGTCTATTGAGCAATTTTACTGCTAAATACATTTTTTCTACTGGGAAGTAAAGGAAGAAGAACATTATTTCAGACATTAGCTTAATTGCACTCATTAAGGTTGACAAGCTGACAAGTCTATAGAACAGTCTGCTTAAGTTCCACCTGGAGGGCCACATGGAGGAGTGTACTGTTTCATTGTATCCCATATGACTAAAGCCCCTACTAGACTGCACACTAATCAGCCAAATTATGTGTATCATGTGTTCATATGAATTTTGGGCTATTTGGGCCCATTAGCAAGAACAAATATTTTGATAATAATAGAATGAATGCCCTTGAATGTCCCACAAACTGAGGTAAAGAGGACTATTCAATGGGTGCCATTGGTCTTATCAACTTTGTTTAATTAGAGCATCAATAAAGGTACCTTAAAGTGGTTGTCCCATGAAAAATATGCAACTAGATATGAATACTTTTGCAATTGCATGTAATTAAAAATGTAGCATAACCACTGAGTTATTCAATAAAATGTATCTGCATAGCGCCACCTGCTGTTTGTTCTTCTTCTTATTTCTTTGACCTGCTCACTGAGAAGGTCGCACATGCTCAGTTTCATCCTTCAACTGTCTTCTGAGTTGTGATAGGGAGGTCATGGACACGCCTCCTTAGCTGCAGCAGAAAAGACACTCTTCTTGAGCTGTCAGCTTGATATAAATCTAGCAGAGCAACGAATGGGGAGATCTCTGGACCCATGTGAGGTACAGGGATTGTTCTAGCTTTGTTAGAAAGAGATTGTCATGTCCTATATGACCTAGCCAGATTTTGGAAATCTGTCATGTGTCAATTTAGCAGACAATTGCTACATAAAGGTTTTGCATATCCAAGTAATTCTAACATTGTTTTCTCGTCACATATTTTACTTTACTTAGGTGGTAACATTTTACCGATACATTTGAAAAACTGTCAAGGTAGGGAGGCTCAACACTTGAATGGACGGATAGCGGTGGGTTCACTGCTAACTGGGTCACCCACCCAGTTGGGAGTAAATAATGGATAAGAGAAAATAGCAGGCAACACCACCTTCTGGAAGAATGTGAAACACTCAAATGAAAATTCAACACTTTATTAGTGCAAGATATCACACAATATAAAACCATATATAAAATC